>NC_133326.1:730060151-730382651 GCF_042186555.1 Aquarana catesbeiana | reverse complement strand
CCAACTCACTCAGGTGGGTATTGGGTGTTAGTTCCCCACTCACCCCCTTACTTGTGGCAGCCATGCAGGCAAAGGCCTCTTCAGGAGTGGGTAAGGCTCTGAGGGATGCAGAAGCCTCCTGAATCAGCCTGAGTGCAGAATCCTGCATGTGAGTCGCCTTCCTCGCTCTTTTGTATGGAAGACAGAGGGGAGGAACCTGTGATTCTGTCAGGTTTCGACTTGTCCCAGGCTTCTCCTGGCTGACACTTAGCTCCGCCTCCTCCTGGCTGCCACTAACCCCCGCCTCCTCCTGGCTGAGGTCTTCCTGTGTATGAAAAAGGGACATAGTTTTAGTTTTTTATTCATCAATCACACACAATTTTCACCTCCTGACTGTTGCAAATTGAATGTTAACAAATATAACAGACTATCATTCTGAGCCCAGCATTTTTCATTCTTGTCCCAATTTTTGGTGCCCACTACTGTCTATTGATATGTAAAACACTTTTTTCAATCAGCAATTAGTGATCAAGAATGACATCTAGTAAAGATCATTTATTTATTGACCATAAATCTGTAGAAGAATGCTATACCTGACTCCAGCTGGGCTCCTCCACTTCTTCCTGGCTGGAAGGCCCAGGTTGGACATCGGAAGCCTCAGCTGGGGTGGAAGGAAGAGTGGAAGGAAGAGTGGAGAGGGATTCCCTGACTTCAGTGTGGTCTGACAGAAATCGCAGTCTCTCATAGTACCACAGCCTGGGGACATAAACTTCATCTGCTCCAGCTCCGGATCTCTGGGAATCTGTGACCTTCTTGCGCTCCCTAAGATAAGTGCTCCTCAGGCCACCAATTTTGGTTTTTAAATAGGGGATGGTTGCTGTGGGGACCACCGGCGTCACCAACTCCAGCAGTTTCTCCAGCGCTGCCTGCCTCTTTTGTTTATTATTATAATGAGGATGTCTCACCTGCCACAGACAGGGCAGCTCCCTGTATTTGTCTATAAACAGGGGGAGGAAATTGTGGTCGTTGAAGCCATCCATTTTATCTGCAAGACACAACACAAGACAAACCCTAATGTCAGGCAAAACTCTCCTAATCTTGTTACAATATAGGCCTCAATCTAGAAGCAGTATAGGCCCAAGTTTAGATCTTACCTTCGTTCTCACGATCGGCGCCTCTGATACTCCATCCTCGGCTCACAGATCGTACGTACTATGCACGCGTGTTACGCTTTATACACACTGCGCATGCGTGTAACTCCGCCTGCCCCTGATGTTCTTTCTAGTCTATTCCTTGCCCCTTTTCAATCGACGCAGTGGGGGAAGAGCACATGGCGGAGACACAGCAGGTGCGTGCTAATTACAGCAACAAGGAGGAGGGGGAGGAAAGCCGGAGCCTGAAATGTCCAGATCTAGAAGGAGACGATTTAAGGCCTCAAATATGTCCTTTGGGGAGATGTTGGCGATGGGGGACATCCTGAAGAGGGCCGACTATGACGGGAAGAATGGACCTTACCCCAACCCCAATGTCAGAAAGGCCAAGATCATGGTGAAAGTGGTTGAAAGTCTGCACCAGAATTTCGGGGTACGACGATCGAAAGATCAGCTCAGGAAGCGGTGGTCAAACCTCAAATTAAGAGAACACGAGCAGTGCCGTGGCAACTTTCATGTTCATTGGCACATTATTCGTTCGTATCAAACATTTTTCTTTCGGGCTATAAAACACCATTGTTTTGACCATATGCATCTGGCCACATTTTTTAGGGCCTACTTGTCTGAAACTAATTTGGTTGTGTAGATGGGTTTGTTACTACAATGAAATGCAAACTAGATTCTGTGTAAGGAGAGGACACTCAGCAGCTGTTTACACATCTGGACGTTGGAGCACTAGTGTGGGACACAAGAACACCCTTTTTATTAGGGGGCCCACACAGGTGCTCCAGTGGATACTATAGGGGTGTCTCCATCTGTGAAACTTGTACCAAACAAGTAAAGTATTGAAGCTTGACAAAGGACACTGAAAATGCTACATCTTGGAGCTCTGCCAAAACAAACAATTGTACCCCACTTCCAAGCAATGTTTCATATTTATACTTCTTCCCTCAAATATCTGTGTGCTAAGTATACCAATT
Organism: Aquarana catesbeiana; assembly: GCF_042186555.1. Classification (NCBI taxonomy): domain Eukaryota; kingdom Metazoa; phylum Chordata; class Amphibia; order Anura; family Ranidae; genus Aquarana; species Aquarana catesbeiana. The sequence goes on along the minus strand of NC_133326.1, from coordinate 730,380,541 downwards.
TTTTATTACATAGGGGAGAAAACACTCGGAGGACACCCCTCATCCGAGGAGACCACAGACCCCCCACCTCTGGAAGAAAGGGAAATCCCACAAAGACAAGAAGAGAAGGAGGAGGAAGACATGGTGGAACTAGTCACCACAACAGGTGAGTGTCTGCGACCACAGGCTCAGGTAAAAGATGGATGCCGGCATATTTATAATACATGTTTTTTTTTGGTTCCTCTCTTTTTAGGTGATCGTGATGCTGTGGTCCAGATCCTTTCACCTCTGAAAGTGCCCAGATCCTGATTGGGGAGATCATGGGGTGTAATGTTGCATTGGAAAACATCACGAAAAACATCAATGATGTTATTAAAAATAATAAGAACATCATTGATGTTTTGGGGAGAGTTTAAAACCCATTCAAAGCCCTTTGTTTTATGGTGTGCTACAATGTTAACAATTTTTTAGCGATTTTTAGAAAAGCCAAATTTTGAAAATGCACAGTGTGTCAACATGTGCTATCTGCCATCACGGGAGATCAATGGAAGCGTTTTGGGGGTGCAACCCCTTCCTCATTAATAAAGTAGCTGAGTGGAAGGGGTCGCTCCCCCAAAACATGTCCCTTGATCCCCCATGATGGCAGGTCGCACATGTTGACATTTGTAAATTGGTGTGCATCTTCAAAATTTGGCTTTTTCCTGGGGTGACTTCACCCCATCTGAACGCAATATCAAACACAGTTCCTAAACACTCATGTCTGATATTGCCTTCAAGTTCTACCTAATGTGAACTTTGTAAGTTCTAGATTTGAGTCTTTCTTGTTGTTTTGAAACATGCCTGTTTTATCTTAAATGGACATTTCTATGTTTTATAATGCCACCCCAAAAATTGTTATACAACAAACATGTTGGTTTGTTTTAAAAACCTTGTCAAAATGCACATGTGATTGTGCAGGTATTAAAAAGATTGTTAATCAAGAATGTGTGGATTATTGTCTCAACGCTACAACACTTTTGTGGGGCTCTAATTGCTGCTTTCTGTGACAATGGGTGTTATTTCCTAAGGGCAAATCTACTTTGCACTACAAGTGCAGTTTCAGTGCAGTTTCAAGTGCACTTGTAGTGCAAAGTGTCTTTGCCTTTAGTAAATAACACCCAACAGTGCTTTGTAAGGTTACACAATCACGCCATTTTCACGACTTACCACATTTCTGACAGGGTCAGCTAAACAAAACACAAGCAGAAAATGTCACCAAAGATTTGCTGTTTTTTTTTATTTGAAAAGGTTTCACACATTGTCTGGCATATTGATGGCCCACCTACCCGCAAAGAACTCAAGGTATCTTAGCCGGACATCACGGGCACTCAGGGAGAGCAAGCCAGGACGGTCACTTTCAAGCGCCATCAGGGTTGTTTCATTTATCATTCCGGCCTCAGGCCCAACTGAGCCAACATAGTTGGCAGAATGTTGACATAAAAAGTTATGTAGAACACAGCACGCCAGTATAATATGATTCAGTTTATACTCCGCCATATGTATGGGTGTCAGAAATAGGCGGAACCGGCTGGCCATGATTCCAAATGTGTTCTCCACCACTCTTCTGGCTCTGGCCCGGGGTGAGGGTCCTCATCGGGAATGGCCGCATAAGACGGTCCCCCAGCGCAAATGCTTCATCCGCAACGAAGACGAATGGGAGTCCTTCCACATTCTCTTCTGGAGGTGGCAAGTCCAAGCTGCCATTCTGGAGACGCCTGTAAAACTCAGTCTGGGCGATGACTCCACCATCGGACATCCAGCCATTCTTCCCCACGTCCACATACAGGAACTCGTAATTAGCCGACACCACCGCCAACATCACAATACTATTGAACCCCTTATAATTATAATAGTATGACCCCGAGTTGGGTGGTGGGACGATGTGGAAGTGTTTCCCATCAATTGCCCCTCCTCAGTTAGGAAAGTCCCACCGCTGGGCAAAGTGAGAGGCCACAGTCTGCCATTCCTGTGGCGTGGACGGAAACTGTTGAGGAAAACAAAAAAAATTAGTCTTTTTTCACATAAACATGGAAAGCAAATTAGACACAAACATTCTTGGCCAACATCAAGATAACATTTATTTGAGGGAGTTTTTAAAGACCAAAGTATAAGGTACACCTATCAGATCCCCCCCCCCTCTCATGGGCCATTTCTAACATTATAGGGGGGAGCTCTTAGACAGGTAACCCTCTCCACTTCATTGAGAGATGAATGCCTAAATAATGGGTATTGCTTTGAACAGCCCCTCCTTAGTTACACTATTGGCAGCCCACTGGACAGGTAAGAAGTGTCATAATACAAAGATATAAATACACACTGTACACATTTGAGCACATTTGGACATTCTGCTATTACCTATCAAGATAATAATAGGATACAAAAACTTTAAACAGTACCATTTGAAAGTATACAGGCAGACCCTTGCACTACATGCTTTGGGGAATTCATCCATACATCTGAGCACAAAAGAGATGGGTATAGTGTGTATGGGTTTGGCAAAGTCAGCAGATAGATGATTGAGGATAGATAGAGAATTGGTAGCAGCTGACTTAGCAGTTGGGGGGAAGGAGGGTTCCAAATGATTTGGGGACCACCCCAAAAAAACTCTGGCACTCTGCCTGAATTTAAAGCACAAATCACATTTAAAAACATTTTAGGGGGTATTTAGGGTAAAGCACTACTATGGAGCTGATAAAATACATTGTTAAGTGACTACATGAGGTGAATATAGGGCCAGGAGAGCATGCTGGGGAGGTAAGTGAAGGCAAATATGTATAAAGGACAAAAAAATAATTACATAAAAATCCAGCATGCATGAGGACAAAGGGGACATTCACAGCATATTACAATCATGGTAATTAGGGAATGAGGAAATAAATACAATATATTAGCAAACATTAAATACAATAAAATGTGAGATTAAAGGATGAAAATCTTACCTTCATATACTCCTTCTGCAGGACCTGGATGATGGCAGAACAGGATAATGATCCCCAGAACCTGGGGCGAGATGCCTGTCGAGAACTTCAATTCCTGCAGGCTTCTCCCTGTCGCCAAGTACCACAGGGTGGCGATGAGCCTCTGCTCCGGAGTGATGGCTTGCCTCATGCAGGTATCCTGCCTGCTAATATAAGGGGTCAGCAAAGCCAACAAACAGTGAAATACGGGGTCCGTCATCCGGAGAAAGTTCCTGAAATCATCAGGATTATTCTCACGGATCTCACGGAGCAAAGGCATATGACAGAACTGGTCACGCTGAAGCAACCAATTCTTGGTCCATGAACTCCTCCCCACCCTGTTCATGGACTGGACTTGTGTCAAGGTCAGGACCCCAACACCAAAAAACTCTACGAGGAGTACGTATACGCAACATGGCTAGAAAACGGTCGGCTGCTCAGAACGAAGTAACAGAACGCACTGAAGAACAGTAAGGCCTGTGAAGAGCGACCTGAAAAACAGTAAAGAATGAACAAGAACACAATGACTAATCAAAGTCACGCGTAGCTTGCTGCACGCACTGAAGAGCAGATATAAACCCACAAGCACAGACTGAACCGCAGAAAACGATCTGAAAACCACGAGTCTGAAAAAGCGCGAATCGTCTCTCACCAAACTTTTACTAACATGAGATTAGCAAAAGGAGCCCAAAGGGTGGCGCGCTTGGTTCTGAACTGGCCTTTTCTAGTCTCGTCGTACGTCGTTGACATCACCGTGTTCTTGGCGATTGGAAATTCCGACAACTTTGTGCGACCGTGTGTACACAAAACAAGTTTGAGCCAACATCCGTCAGAAAAAATCCTAGGATTTTGTTGTTGGAATGTCCGATCAATGTTTGACCATGTGTATGGGGCATAATTGTAATTTATTTTATTTCCTAAGTTACTCAGGTTTTCTCCCAGTGGGTACACAGGCTCACCTTTAGCAACCTTTACGGGATTGGCCCTGCGCCCCATGGCACAGATTGCTCCCATTAGGGGTGTCGGGGCGTCTGAGCTAATCTCGGCCAGCTCCCCGTGACCTACAGTGTACACCACATATATATGCATCCACTGTGTTTTCTTTAAACCTTATTTTGCATTATGCTGATTGCTCATTTGCTGATCGTTTTGTACAAGAATTTATCCTTTCTCATTTATATTTTTGTAAACCTTCCCCACCCCTGCGTGGGTGTTACTCTGCCCTAATGTTACCCTCCTTGTTACCAATAAAGCTCTTTTGAAAATGAAAAAAAAAAAAAAAACACAAATCCCACCTTCCAGCAGAAATCCTCTCCAACACCCAAATCCCACCTCCTAGCACTTTGCCGTATCTGAATCCCCCCTCAGGCTCGGTGGGGGTCATGCATTATGGTTGCAGGTGTGGCAATCGCTTTGATTATTTTTCCCCAAATCCACCCTCCTATCTCAAATCCTCTTCCTCAAACCATTCTCCCTGACAGCACAAATCCTCTCCCTCATGAAATCCCTCATCCCGACACAAACCTTATCCTATACCCAATTCTCTCCTCCCAGCACAAATCCCTTAACCCCCAAAAACCCTCCTAGCACAAATCCTCTCCCCAAAATCTGCTGTCCTAACACAAAATGTGTCCCCCACCCAAATTCCACCACAAATCTCTATTCCCAGCACAAATTCCCTCCCCCAGCACAAATCCCCTCCCCTTAAATTTCTTCTCCCAGCATGAATGGTCTCCCTCACAAAATCCCTCATCCCAGGAAGAAAGTTTGTCACCCACCAAAATCTCTCCACACAGGACAAATCCTTACCCTAACAAATTCCCCCTGCCAGCACAAAACCCCCTCCCCCTATTCAAATAACCCTTCCCAGCACATATAACCTCCCCCACCACACAAATACTCTCCCCCATCCAAATCTCTCCTCCCAACACAGATCTGTGTCCCCCACTCAGTTCTCTCTTCCCAGCACAAATCCATTACCCCTCAAAATCCCCACTACCAGCACAAATCATCCCCCCAAAAATCCCTCCTCCACCCAAGTCCTTCCTCCCAGCACAATCTCCCCTCTAATCTCTCCTTGTTGCACAAATGCTCCCCCATAACCCCCATCAAATCAACTTCTCCCCAAATCCCAGTCCCATCACAAATCCTCCCACCAAATTCCCTCCCCTTGCACAGATCTTTATCCTCTGCTCAAATCCTCCCTTCAAACACAAATCCTCCCTCTAAACTCTTCTCCCAGCACAAATCCTCCCTCTCAGTTCAGATCCTTTTCCCACCAATCCCCCATCCTAACACAAATACATTTCCTCCCGAAAATCCCTCCTCCAAGCACAAATCCTCTCCTCTCCCAAATCTTGCTTCTCAGCACAAATTTTTCACCTCCCTCCTTTCAGCACAGATCATCTCCTTGCAAGTCCACTCCTCCAGCACAAATTTCCTTCTCCCAATCCCCAATCCCAGCATAAATCCTCCCCCCAAACCCACAATCCAGCAGAAATTCCCTGACACCCCAAAAGCTCAACTCTCAACACACATAGCTTCTCAAATTCCCCAATCTATAAAAAAACTCTTCTTCCTTCACTTAATCCCATCTCCCAACACAAATTTCCTCTCTCCTCCAAATTGCCCCTCCCGGCACAGATCCTCTCCTCATAAATCTCTCCTCCCATCACAAAATAATCTCACAAATCCTCCCTCCAGCACAAATCCTCTCCTCACGCGAACTCCCCCAGAAAACATCCTCACCCTCTGTCCATATTCCCATATTCCACAAACCCTCTTCATGTGCTCCATTCAAGCTGCTTCATCATTACAAGGAGTCTCTACTCCCATCTATCTAAGCCCTTTATGCAACTGAGAACAGAAGTCATGTGATCCACCAATAAAAAATTAAGAAAAAATATTTCTAATTTGTATACATATACAGTATATTCTGTATACAGTACACACACAAATATATATATATATATATATATATATATACATACATATGCAGTTTTACATGTAAGGGTTCACGTGTACTTCAAGAAAATCCATACAAATTACATGTTGTGTCTTAAAAATAAAATGTAATTTCTTTTTTTAACCACTTCAATACTGGGTACTTTCGTCCCCTTCCTTCCCAGACCAATTTTCAGCTTTCAGCGATGTCACACTTTTAATGACAATTACTCAGTCATGCTACGCTGTACCCAAATGAAATTTTTATAATTTTGTTCGCACAAATAGAGCTTTCTTTTGGTGGTATTTATTCATGACTCCATTTTTTTTTGCGATATAAGCGCAAAAAGAGAGGAAATTTGGAAAAAAAAATTTTTTTTCTTTCTGTTTTAAAAGAAATCCAATAAAATTGAATGTTGTCATAAATTTATGCCAAAATGTATTCTGCTACATGTTTTTGATTAAAAAAATCCCGTTAAGTGTATAATAAGTGGTTCGTGTGATCATGGACATATGTTCGCAAATGATCATGTACAGATGTGTGCAGGTGATCACGGACATATGTATGCAGATAATCATTGGGATATGTGATTTTAGTGGGACATATGTGGGGGACAGCTTTTTTTATTATTTGAGGACATGTTTTGGGGATATGTGTTTTGGGGACATGTGTTTTGGGGACATTGTGTGGGGACATGTGTGTTTTACATTATGTGGGGACGTGTGTGTTTTACATTGTATGGGGACATGTGTGTTGACACTAGGTTGGTGATCAGTGAGTAAAAAGCTGTAAAAAACAGCTCATACTCACTGATCATCAGCCGGCTGCAGCGATCCGCTCTCCTCTCCTCACTGACAACTTCCGTGTGAGGAGAGGAGAGCCGATTGCCTAGCAACCGGCTGTGTTTACATCACATGATGGCTGTCATTGGACATGGCCGTCACGTGCACAGGAGGGCCAATCAGAGAGCCCTCCTGCCGATCGGTGATGCGCCGTGTCCAGGTGACACGAGCGCATCGGGATCGCGCCGCTGCGCGGGCACGCATGCACGCGATCCTGCTTCTTCTGAGGGACGTTCCTGAACGTCCACTCAGAAGGAGAGAGCGCCTACCCGGCTGTTTATGTACATTGGCCAGGTGGGAAATGGTTAATGTTGAAAAAGGAATACTACCTGTCTCCAAGATTACCTCCTATTAAAATGGATGAGATTTTTTCTAGTTAATATATACAATTTTCTTATAGTGTCTTTATAGAAAATACGTTTGTTGATCATATTTCTGGCTAAAATACATCCACTCTCTGCCTCTAAATGTTCTTTCTGTTAAAAAGGATGAGATTCTGTTTGGAAAATATGTGTCTGAAATAATGCAATTTTTCCGATAATATTTCTGTCTGAAATAGTCCTAATCCCTGCCGGGAGATTATTCTCAAATTAATAAGGATGCAGAAAATCTCTACAATGTTCATAATACATCCACCCAAAGATTCCATCTCAATCTACATTAATTGATGAAATCTGCCTGCTCTCTCCCTCAGAAATTGGTCTGTGTATCCAAAAGGTCTATCCAAAAAGACTTAAAGTGTGCTTCCGCTTTTGTGGCCAAATTAGGATAACACCTTTTTTATATTTGTTACATTTTCTGATTGAGACAACATAAGAAAAAATAGTTACCTTTTAAGTGCTTTTAATTTGCTTAAAAATCCTCTCACTGCTTTGTAATGTATAGGAGGGGCTGGGGAGCTGTGTTTGCCATAATTAACCCTGTCTGTTCTGTGATAGGAAATCTTCAATGCACATTTTTTGCAGGTAAAAAAAAAAGTGCATTTATTATTTCTTTTCTTACAGGTCTGCAGATCATTGCACCCATGGTGAGCAGAACATGGGTGCAATATCAATCTCCTGCAGACTCTCAGTACAGCTGTCTGTCTGCACCTCCCATATGTGCAGACAGTTACTGAAGAGCAGGAAGAATCAATAACCCAAATCAGTGTATTTTATTTAGTCTGTGTAAAGGTTATTGAGTGTACAAACTATGGCACATATATTCAAAAATCGATTCATTCTGATGTACTGACGGCCTTTCTCATTTCTTGAGGCCCTAAAATGCCAGGACAGTAGAAATGTCCCCAAATGACCTTTTGGAAAGTAGATAGTTCAAGGTATTTAGTAAGATTCATTGTAGGTTTTTTATCAGATCTTGTAGGTCCTGTAGGACTACTTTTTTAAAAACCTCAATATGTTTGTTGGTATTGATAGGGGATTAAAAATAGATTTGTTCCTCAACTCACTATGTAAAATATCCTAATGGCATAGTGAAGTTTGGGTTGCTCACCATGTATTTCTTGATATTCAACTTTCTAATATTGTTTTGGATTCCTTTATATGTTTGAAATTTATCAAGATTCTTCATGGGTGCATATGTTAATCCTTTGTCCAATACTCCAATTTCCTCTTGTGTGAGTGGTTGATCACTCAGATTAACCCCTTCCCTACTGGCGCACGCCGATGTATGGTGGCAGAATGGCACGGCTAGGCAAATGGGCATACAGGTACGTCCATTTGAATTTCCCACCGTGTCTGGAGCTCCACGAGTCGGGTCGCGGGTCCCGTGGACTCGATCGCCACTGGGGATACCCGCGATCGCCTCACGGAGAGGACGAATGGGGAGATGCTGATGCTGAACAGCATCTCTCTGTTCTGCATAGTGACAGTGTCACTGGATCTCTGCTCCCTGTCATCGGGAGCAGCGATCAGTGAACTGTTACACACAGCCCAACCCCCCCCCGTTAGAAATTACTCCCCAGCACTGACTTAACCCCTCCCCACCCCCTAGTGGTTAACCCCTTCACTACCAGTGTCATTTATACAGGAATCAGTGCATTTTTATAGCACTGATTGCTGTATAAATGACAATGGTCCCAAAAATGTGTCAAAAATGTCTAACATGTCCATCATAACGTCGCAGTCACAATAAAAATCGCTGATCACCGCCATTATTAGTAAAAAAAAAAAATTATAAAAATGCCATAAAACTATCCCCTATTTTGTAAACGCTATAACTTTTGCGCAAACCAATCAATAAACGCTTATTGCGATTTTTTTTATCAAAAATATGTAGAATACGTATCGGCCTAAACTGAGGAAAAAAAATGTTCTTTTATATATTTTTGGGGGATATTTATTAAAACAAAAAGTAAAAAATAATGCATTTTTTTCAAAATTGTGGCTCTTATTTTGTTTAGAGCGCAAAAAATAAAAATCACAGAGGTGATCAAATACCACCAAAAGAAAACTCTATTTGTGGGAAAAAAAGGACGTCAATTTTGTTTGAGAGCCACGTCGCACGACCACGCAATTGTCAGTTAAAGCGACGCAGTGCCGAATCACAAAAAGTGCTCTGGTCAGGAAGGGGGTAAATTCTTCCGGGGCTGAAGCGGTTAAAAATGCCCTCTCCCTTTACTCTCTTTTTTGCTTATTGTCTCTTCCCCGATCAGCATTCTCTCCTCTTTCTAGACTTCTTCTCAACCTTATTGTCTCTTCCATTCGCCTCGGTGGGTGGTTTCCTGCACCCCTCCCTAAAAAAGACCTATCGTAATTGGGATCTGGATGTTGTGTCTGGTAATATCTATCTCCTCTTTCATCTTCATATCGATCTCTCAAGGGAGCATAGTAGTTATGTGTAGGTATTGGACTCCGTTCATAGGGGCGATATGGTCCTTGAGATGGGCCCCCCTATCTCTATGTCTGCGAGCCCGATTCGGTGGTGGTGTTCTTCTATGTTGCCCGTATGACTCATGAGGAGGTCCCCTTGTATCTCTTTGTTCATAAGGTGGTCTATTCCAATTGCTGTTTCCATCATGTTTTTTTTTTTATTATTTTTCCAGTACTGGGGTTTTTTCCACCCATTTTGGGGCGTATGGTTATGTGGAGGTCTTCTTTCCATATGTTGTGGGGTATAATTATTAGAATTATCATCTCTCTTATCATACCTCTGATGCCTTGGGGTTTCAACTCTATTTCAACTCTATTTCTATCCCTTCCCTTCTATCATTACCCAGGTGAGGTCTATTTTTCATATTACGATCAGATCCTGTGTTTTCATATTGTGGGTGAACTCTGACTACCTTTTCCGGCGTGGAATACGTAGTGATAGAATCCAGCTGTCCCAGTTGGCTTTGCCATTAAAAAACTTGGTCTGACTTAAATTCATTAATATCTCTGGTGTACTTCTTGCCTTTCCTTAATTGAACTTCTTTGTCTTTCTTCATAGGGTCTTTATTTAGTTGTGCTGTGAGAACAGTGAATTCAGCTGACTCCTTATGGGCTTCCAATTCTCCCCTAACTTCTCCAATAATTTAATCAATTTTCCTCATTTTTCTTTGTGTTCTTTCCAATAAAAATGTCAGTAACTCTAGGCCCTTCTCATTGAAGAATTTAAACCCTTCACAAATGGATTCCTGGTCCACCAGTCCATTTTTCGGTGGGATATCCCACCTCAGACGTCTAGGGACCAGGCTATCTTTAAGATATCTCTCGAAAGTGGTCGTATCCCACCATAGACTCACTTTCTTCTCCATTTTGTGGCCCAACTTCCTCATAAGGCTTTCTAAATCAACATTTTTTGTGTTAGTATTTGTTAAAAACTTCATCTAGAGTGACTTTTCTTTTTTCCATAAATAAAAAACATCCATGGTAGCTGCAGGAATGGGTGGGTTGTAAAGAACTACAGAGAAACAAACAAGAGAGGGTATTCCTGTACTGCCTATATATACAGGGACAAGGACACTAGTTGTAGCAAACACCGGATAGGTCAACCTTAACCCAAAGTAAAAGGAAGTAAAAAAATCAATAAATGGTGTTGCGCTCTAGGTAGTAATGAAATAGTGATAATATGTACACAGCTAAACACATATGGAAACAATCCTAAATGCTAATAACTCAGTACTCATATAAATATATATAACCACTAGACATGGATTATGATATATAAAGTGCAAGTGATAAAGGTGACAGTAGTAAAAATTTGATCTTCAAATATAGTAATATTAAAATGCTAGTACTATTCAAAGTCACATGGGAACCCTGGGCTCAACATGTAGGCATCTCCCCTACAACTAGTACTAGGCCAGACTGAGATTCTCCCAAAACCTGATGATAAACAATCTCAATTCCTCTCTACCTCTCTTTTTTCTACTCTTCCTTTCTTTACTCTACCAATTCTACTCTCCAAATGACTCCCAAATACATGGGGTAACAGAAGTTTATATGTAAGTTAAAAGTTTAGTTTCTCGATTGCATAATTGGAATAACCTATCTATAGGACACCAACATTTTCTGAGGGTTGGGAGGGGGGTTAGGTTTGGGTGTGGAGACCCCCACCTGGCACAGATAGATCCCCTTGGGGGTGCCGGGTGCAAAAGGGGACTCCCCTGGATCGCCCTGATATCGCCAGAGTAAGATTTTATATTTTGGTCTCCTGATGTCCAACATAACCTACAGGATGTATTTGGTTAGTGTTTTGGGCAAAGACAACGACTTTAGGGCTACACAATTTATTGATTAAGTCTTTGTAAGGCTCATTAACTCAGCTCACTGAGTAATTGCTAATCTCTATGGAATTTATTATGGTCTGTAACACAAAACACCTCTTCTGTTGTACCAATGTTCAGCCTGTATATGTATGTTGTACTTCAAAATAAAAACTTTTGAAATAAAACGTGCTAGTGCTAAAAACCACATAGATACTATTGCAAATAAATCTTAAAGTGCTAATAGCAGAACGCAATGTCCATATAAAGGAGAGCTGGAGCCGTGAAGTGCTGCTCCGAATGACGCTTTGTGCAGATCAAATAATAAATAAAGTGACTTTAGTGGTTTGTTTCTTCAGTGTAATTACACCTCTGTGTAAGATGGTCCCTTACCTTACCGCTGGAAGGTAACAGCATAAAATAATATAGAGACGGCCAGAAGGATCCGGGCTCCTACAGCAGGTAAATATAGATCTCTCTTCTTGTATAATTCAATGATAAAAAATAGAGACGGAGCTCCAGTTCAAATGCAGTATATAGAGAAGAAGGAAGAAAGGAGGTCCCCAATCATGAAGTATCTAAGGGCTAAAATGCACTTATTATAAAAACAGCCAATAAGATACTCACATAAGGAGTATAAAACACAAACACAGCACCACGAGCGGCGATCTCGCAACCTGACGTCACTTCCGGTGCCTATCTGTACCGCTAAAGCTAATAAAGGGTCTGGAGGATATTAGTTATGAGGAAAGGTTGTGAGCACTGAACTTATTCTCTCTGGAGAAGAGACACTTGAGAGTGGATTTGATTTCAATATACAAATACCGTACTGGTGATCCCACAATAGGGAGAAAACTTTTTCGCGGAAGGGGGTTTAACAAGACACGTCTCCACTCATTAAAATTAGAAGAAAAGAGGTTTAACCTTAAACTACGTAGAGGGTTCTTTACTGTAAGAGCGGCAAGGATGTGGAATTCCCTTCCACAGGAGGTGGTCTCAGCGGGGAGAATCAATAGTTTCAAAAAACTATTAGATGTTCGACTCGAACATTGGCTGTTCGCCGAACAGCGAACAATTTGGGGTGTTCGCGGCAAATTCGAATGCCGCGGAACATCCTTTAAAAGTCTATGGGAGAAATCAAAAGTGCTAATTTTAAAGGCTTATATGCAAGTTATTGTCATAAAAAGTGTTTGGGGACCTGGGTCCTGCCCCAGGGGACATGGATCAATGCAAAAAAAAGTTTTAAAAACGGCCGTTTTTTCAGGAGCAGTGATTTTAATAATGTTTAAAGTCAAACAATAAAAGTGTAATATCCCTTTAAATTTCGTAGCTGGGGGGTGTCTATAGTATGCCTGTAAAGGGGTGCATGTTTCCTGTGTTTAGAACAGTCTGACAGCAAAATGACATTTCGAAGGAAAAAAGCCATTTAAAACTACTCGCGGCTATTAATGAATTGCCGGTCCAACAATACACATAGAAGTTCATTGATAAAAACAGCATAGGAATTCCCCACAGGGGAACCCCGAACCAAAAAAAAAAAAAAAAAATTCTATACCAGGCCCTTCAGGTCTAGTATGGATATTAAGGGGAACCCCTGCCAAAATTTTTTTAAAAAAATGACGTGGGGGTCCTCCTAAATTCCATACCAGACCCTTATCCGAGCACGAAACCTGGCAGGCCGCAGGAAAAGAGGGGGGACGAGAGAGCGCCCCCTCCCCTCCTGAACCATACCAGGCAACATGCCCTCAACATTGGGAGGGTGCTTTGGGGTAGCCCCCCAAAACACCTTGTCCCCATGTTGATGAGGACAAGGGCCTCATCCCCACAACCCTGGCCGGTAACAAGGGGACCCCCAGATACCGCCCCCCCTGTGTGAAATGGTAAGGGGGTACTTACCCCTACCATTTCACTAAAAAACTGACAAAAATGTTAAAAATGACAAGAGACAGTTTTTGACAATTCCTTTATTTAAATGCTTCTTTCTTCTATCTTCCTTCATCTTCTTCTTCTTCTGGTTCTTCTGGCTCTTCTGGTTCTTCCTCCGGTGTTCTCGTCCAACATCTGCTTCGCGGCACCTTCTATCTTCTTCTCCTCGGGCCGCTCCGCACCCATGGCATGGGGGGAGACTCCCGCTCTTCTCTTCATCTTCTTCTCTTCTTCATCTTCTTCCTTTCTTCTCTTCTTCTCTTCTTCATCTTCTTCTCCGGGCCGCTCCGCACCCATGCTGGCATTGAGGGAGGCTCCCACTGTGTGATGGCGTCTCCTCGTCTGACGGTTCTTAAATAAAGGTGGGCGGGGCCACCCGGTGACCCCGCCCCCCTCTGATGCACGGGACACGATGGGACTTCCCTGTGGCATTCCCCTTGACGTCACAGGGAAGTCCCGTCAAGTCACCGTGCGTCAGAGGGAGGCAGGGTCACCGGGTGGCCCCACCCCCCGTTATTTAAGAACCGTCAGACGAGGAGACGCCGTCACACAGCGGGAGCCTCCCTCCATGCCAGCATGGATGCGGAGCGGCCCGGAGAAGAAAATGAAGAAGAGAAGAAAAGAAGAAGATGAAGAGGAAGATGAAGAAGAGAAGAAGATGAAGAGAAGAGCGGGAGCCTCCCCCCATGCCATGGGTGCGGAGCGGCCCGAGGAGAAGAAGATAGAAGACGCCGCGGAGGAGATGCTGGACGAGAACGCCGGAGGAAGAACCAGAAGAGCCAGAAGAACCAGAAGAAGAAGATGAAGGAAGATAGAAGAAAGAAGAAGCATTTAAATAAAGGAATTGTCAAAAACTGTCTCTTGTCATTTTTAACATTTTTGACAGTTTTTTAGTGAAATGGTAGGGGTACTTTTGTACCCCATTACCATTTCACACGGGGGGGGGCGGGATCTGGGGGTCCCCTTGTTAAAGGGGGCTTCCAGATTCCAATAAGCCCCCCACCCCAGACCCCCACAACCACCGGCCAGGGTTGTGGGGATGAGGCCCACCAGTGATAAAATTGCGCTTGCTCTAGAGTGTGAGCCGCTAACACAGCAAATAGAATAATTGCTAAATAAACACGTAAAAACAAAAGTGTAGCGCTAAATGAAAATACACCATAAATATACAAATTATAAAAATGAAATAGATATGTATCGGGTGTCTTAAATGAAAATTAAATGTCCATCGATAGAAATTAAATGTCCATCAGTGGACTAATGATTAAAGTCCATAAATAATGAGGACCCTTGTGGTCATCAACTGTGAAAAATGTGCAAGATGCCGTCACCAACATACAAATCTGTATAAGCTATTTGAAAAACAGTACGCAGCTGGCTTCTATTTTGTCCACCACTTGTATAAACTGAATCTTGCTAGTTGACAAGTAGAAAACCAATTCAATAAACCACACCACAGTGTCCTCACGAATACACGTGCAATTCCCACAGCCAGCGAAGGTGGAAGCTTACCGGAGGGTTTGAACCCAAATCAGCATATACTGTAAGGGTCAAACCAGCTTGTCTTGCCCTGCCAGGAATCAGGACATAATCAAAACGTTTGTTCAGAACAGTGACAAAAAAGGGGCCATATGCTGGGATACTTAACGATATATGTGGAGAAGACACTTCCATGAAGTCTCCTGGGATCCCCTTACCTCCAGGTTGCCAAGGTCTTCCCCCTATTGCCGGTGTGCAATACAAGCTGGTCAGAATGCTCATGCTCAGAATAAATAAAGAGATGAAAGCTATTGGCCACTGCCCCGTTTATAGTCCCGACGTACGTGTTTTACGTCACCGCGTTTATAACGATCGGATTTTCCGACAACTTTGTGCGACCGTGTGTAGACAAAACAAGTTTGAGCCAACATCCGTCGGAAAAAATCCTAGGATTTTGTTGTCGGAATGTCCGAACAAAGTCCGACCGTGTGTATGCCCTATAAGAAAGGTATAACAGGATTTATACCATTACAGTTACATAGTATAGCAAATGCATTTTTGATAAGTACATTAAGTCAGTATAATAATCGTGAATAATCCTTCAAATTCATATCTTTAAATTCAGTTTCTAGCTAGTAAACCTCCAAGAATTAACCTATTCACCCCTAGGGGAGAAAACTGTGAACAGGTCTATTCTAACTGGAATAAACAAAAGAGAGAACAAGATGTCGTCTAGTAAATCAATGTATTCTAGCAAGTCAAACCAATCAGGAAATGAAAGCAGCATAAGTCTTTACAAGGAATAAGTGATACCAACAGGCTAGTGGTAGTTAAGACTGAGCGTACAAGTCTTTTAGTACTGTAGATGCTTTAGGATGTATGATCCATACATATCAAATAAATAGTGTCCCTCGCGCTTGTCGGATGTAAAGTAAAAAACAGTTGTAGAGTGACACTAATAAAAAAACGCATAAAGGTGACCAATAATATTGCAGCAAAATTAAAGTGTTCACACACAGCACTAACATACTAATAAGTGGGCTACATCATTGAGATATTTTATCCCTTGTAGTAAATAGCCCACCTATTAGTATTATCATTGTCACGTTTCCACTTTATCATGCGATTTGCACATTTATGACACACATTAATATATTCATTTATTTATTCACTCACTTGTTATCCTATTTAATATTGCGCGAAATCTTACCATTTTATAATATATTATATATTATATTTTATGATCCATACATACCAGTGCTTCTTAAAGGGAATTACGTTATAATTTTTGGGTGCTAACAGTAATTCATAGTACACCTGGGTGTTGACTCTAAGAATGACATCACACAGGTTAGGGGCCTCAATTGATTTCCACATTTTCGTTATGATAAGTCTAGCTGCTATAAGAATATTTGCCACTAATATTCTGTAGTGAAATGGGAAAGTGTCAAGGTTGATACCTAAAAGGGCCATAGCAGGTGATAGTTTTATCAAGTTGCCTGCGAGAGAGGCATTAAAGGTGGATATCGAGTTCCAGAAACTGGTCAGATTTGTACAACTCCATAAAATGTGGAGTAAGGAACCAACTTGATCCGTACAACGCCAGCATAGTGGTGATGTAGATGGATATATTTTAGCTAATTTGTAAGGAGTTAGGTACCATCTATTCAATATTTTCTGAGAGTTGTCCCAATGCTCTAAGCAGGATGTTGCAGTTTGGTTTATTCTCATAGCATTGTACCAACATTCGTCTGAAAAGGATTGTCCCAAATCATTTTCTCATTTATACATATTAGGGTTTTTCTCATATTTAGGATACTGAGAAAAAACTTTATAGAAGAAAGCTATACTTTTATGTTTTACAGGTTTGTTAATGGTGAGGTGTGACCAAATTTAAGATGGAATTTCAAAATCTTGATGTGGATTAAAGCTTTGCAGATGATTAAGCTTATTTAACTTATCATCAATAGTGGCTTTGTATCCTGAGGGAAGATGTACGTAAAAGTTAAAGCCCTCAGCAATCCATTTGTTCATCGAGAGTCGGCCTCTACAGTAGTCAAGGGCTCTGAGTGGTATAGGTATCTTTTGTAAATGCCCTAGAGCATGGAAGTTTGAGACAAGAAACTTCCATGCTAACAGGGTAGCTTTAATGGAAAGCAATTTAGGAACTATGACCTTAGGGAATATCATGTAAGCCACTGACTGGGCAAATAAATCATTTCCCTTGGTGATTTCTCTTTCAATGGATAACCACAGCTTATCGTCATTTGGGAAGGACCAGTATTTCATTTGATCCAAAAGTGTTGCGTAGTAGTATTTATGCATATCAGGTAAGTTCATACCCCTTTGTTTTTAGAAGATGTTAAAATATAGAAAGCTACCCTTGGTTTTTTGTTATTCCAGACCAGGTTTCTCAATTTAGTATTTAGAATCTTGAAAAAGCTTGAAGGTATTGGAATAGATATGGCTCTAAAAAGGTAGAGTATCTTGGGTAGGGTTTGCATTTTAAATGATGCAATTTTGTCTATCCAGGATAGGTGCGTTTGTTTTATATTTTGAAAATCTTTAGAAATCAAGTCTAATAACTTAGGAAAATTAGCTGCATATAGTTTTTTTGCGGGAAATGTAAGGTTGATACCTAATAGGTGAATGAAGATGCATCCCAATTATAATCATATTTTTGTTTGAGGATGGTAGAGGTATCGTTAGATATATTCATAGGTAGGGCAAAGCTTTTCCTATTGTTAATTTTGTAATAAGATACTTTACTAAAGCAGTTAAGTATTGATTGTAGCACATGCAGGGATTTGTTGGGATGAGTTAAAGATAAAATGATGTCATCGGCAAATAGCCCAATTTTATGTATTCTATCACCTATCTTTATTCCTAAAATATTTTCATTGGACCTAATGGTTTCCGCCAAGGGTTCAATTACCAAAGAAAATATAATGGGTGAGAGTGGGCAACCCTGTCTGGTGCCATTCGTGAGGTTAAAAGTCTTAGACAACATTCCCGAGGTGGAAACTTTTGCTGATGGTTGTGTATAAAGTAGCATAATTGCTTCATGGATAAATCCTGAAAATCCAAACTTCTCAAGAGTCCTGGAGAAATAGTTCCAATGCACTCTATCGAATGCCTTCTATGCGTCCAGACCCAGGAGCAGAGAAGGCGTTCGTGTGTTCTCAACGTAGTTAATCAAATTGATCATCCTTCTCGTGCTGTCCGGGGCATGACGACCCTTAACAAAGCCTACTTGGTCAGAGTCGACCAGGTAAGGGGTAATTTCTAACAAACGATTGGCCAATATTTTGGCATAAATTTTAATGTCCGAATTGAGCAACGAGATTGGTCGATAGTTTAAAGGAGATGTCAAGTCTTTGTCAGATTTCGGGAGAGTAATTATTACCGCTTCTAATAGTTCTTTCGGGCAACATTTGGCTGTAGCTTTGCAATTAAACAGGTTTGTTACATGCGGAGCTAAAATATTAATGAATGTTTTGTAATATTCATTGGATAGACCGTCATTACCTGGCGATTTATGCAGCGGAAGGTCTTTTATAACTTTCTGGGCTTTCATTAATGATATGGGTTGATTTAGTGCGTCAAGTAGATTAGAGTCAATTTTGGGTAAGTTCACTTTGTCTAAGAATACTGTAATGTCTTTTAACGTTGGTTGGATAATATCCTTGTCATTTTTTAAGTTGTATAAATCTCCATAATAATCTGAGAAAGCATCTGCTATTTCTTGTGGGTTTATTAAAGCTTTCCCAGATTTATGATTAATTAGTTTATCAATTTTTTGTGTTCTTGGGCGGTGACGTAGTACAGAAGCCATCAATTTGCCTGCCCTATTATTTTGGGAGTAATAATTCAATTTCAGTCGTTTGAGGTATTTGTCATGGTTAGTTAATAAAGTTGTCCTAAGCTCGTTCCTTTTGTTGATGAGTTTATGTAATGAGTTAGAATTTTCTGGAGATTGCTTATGTTCTTTTTCAAGACTAGATATATCTTTTAAAAGGGTATCAACAAATTTTAGCCTTTCTCTTTTATCCCTAGATGCCATCTGGATAAGGATACCCCTAATTAAGGCTTTGTGTGCACACCACAGATTTGTAGTGGATGTAGAGCCATTATCATTAAAATCAAAGAATTCTGTCAATTCAAATTCAATTCAAACCAAGTTACTCTCAATCCGAGGTTTTACTGTATAAACTTATTTCTACCACACCCCCACACCCCTCCTTCATAGGAGATCCTAAATTCTTACCAAACCTCCACCTCCGGGGAATTCACATGGTGGTTTGACAATAACTTGACACCCCTCTGAAAATTGATTGAAAACATCACTTCTACTTCATTCGCTTCACTAAAAAACAGATATCAGATCCCTAATAACGAACTCGGGAATTTCCTACAAATAAGACATTTCTATAACACAAATTTCCAAACAACAATAACAAAATCAGCCACATTAATGAGAACAAATGTCTATAAACACCTAGAGGAACAGGACTGATATCGGAGATATATTCAAACCTGGTTAATAATAATAAACAAGATAAACTTCCCTATATGTTTAAATGGGAGCAGGAATGTGATGTTTCATATTCAACTGAAAACTGAGAAGAACGTATTAATAATCCTTTTACGACTAATGCCACGTACACACGATCGCACATTCCGACAACAAAATCCATGTTTTTTTCTGACGGATGTTGGCTCAAACTTGTCTTGCATACACACGATCACACAAAGTTGGTTGGAAATTCCGAACATCAGGAACGCGGTGACGTACAACACGTATGACCAGCCGAGAGAAATGAAGTTCAATAGCCAGTGCGGCTCTTCTGCTTCATTCCGAGCATGCGTGGCACTTTGTGCATTGGAATTGTGTACACACGATCGGAATTTATGCAAACGGATTTTGTTGTCGGAAAATTTGAGAACCAGATCTCAAATTTTGTGCGACGGAAATTCCAATGGAAAATGTCCAATGGAGCCGACACACGGTCATAATTTCCAACAAAAGGCTCTCATCAAACATTTTCCGTCGGAAAATCCGACCGTGTGTACGGGCCATTAGCCTATTTCTCACATTTGTTGCCTGCAAGTTAAAATCTGTATTTTTTGCTAGAAAATTTATATATATATATATATATATATATATATATATATATATATATATATATTTATATTGTATATATTTTAGCAGAGAATCTAGAGAATAAAATGGCAATCGTTGCAATATTTTATGTCACACTGTATTTGCAGCGGTCTTTCAAATGCAATTTTTTAGGAAAAAAGACACTTTCATGAATTAAAAAAAACTAAACACTAAAGTTATCGCAATTTTTTTGTAAAATGTGAAAAATGATGTTACACCGAGTAAATAGAACATGTTACCATGTCACGATTTGAAATTTTGCACACTAGTGGAATGGCGACAAACGATGGTACCTAAAAATCACACATGTGAGGTATCGCCACAAGTGCTAGAATTATTGCTCTCGCTCTGACGATCGCAGCGATACCTCACGTGTGTGATTTGAACACCGTTTACATATGCTGGTGCAAGTTAAGTGTGCGTTTTCTTTGCTGCATAAGCTCGCGGGGACAGGGTCGCTCTAACATTTTTTTCTAATTTATTTTTATTTATTTTTTTTGCCACTTTAAAAAAAAAAAAAGTCACGTTTATTGCCGTCACAAGGAATGTAAAAATCCCTTGTGACAGTAATAGGTGGTGACAGGTCCTCTTTATGGAGAGATCTGGGGTCTATAATGAATGTAAACATCCCATATGACAGTAATAGGTGGTGACAGGTCCTCTTTATGGAGGGATCTGGGGTCTATAATTAATGTAAACATCCCATGTGACAGTAATAGGAGGTGACAGGTCCTCTTTATGGAAAGATCTGGGGTCTATAATGAATGTAAACATCCCATGTGACAGTAATAGATGGTGACAGGTCCTCTTTATGGAGAGATCTGGGGTCTATAATTAATGTAAACATCCCATGTGACAGTAATAGGAGGTGACAGGTCCTCTTTATGGAAAGATCTGGGGTCTATAATGAATGTAAACATCCCATGTGACAGTAATAGACAGTGACAGGTCCTCTTTATGGAGGGATCTGGGGTCTATAATGAATGTAAACATCCCATGTGACAGTAATAGACAATGACAGGTCCTCTTTATGGAGAGATCTGGGGTCTATAATGAATGTAAACATCCCATGTGACAGTAATAGACGGTGACGGGTCCTCTTTATGGAGAGATCTGGGGTCTATAATGAATGTAAACATCCCATGTGACAGTAATAGGGGGTGACAGGTCCTCTTTATGGAGGGATCGGGGGTCTATAATGAATGTAAACATCCCATGTGACAGTAATAGGCGGTGACAGGTCCTCTTTATGGAGAGATCAGGGGTCTATAATGAATGTAAACATCCCATGTGACAGTAATAGGAGGTGACAGGTCCTCTTTATGGAAAGATCTGGGGTCTATAATGAATGTAAACATCCCATGTGACAGTAATAGACAGTGACAGGTCCTCTTTATGGAGGGATCTGGGGTCTATAATGAATGTAAACATCCCATGTGACAGTAATAGACAGTGACAGGTCCTCTTTATGGAGAGATCTGGGGTCTATAATGAATGTAAACATCCCATGTGACAGTAATAGACGGTGACGGGTCCTCTTTATGGAGAGATCTGGGGTCTATAATGAATGTAAACATCCCATGTGACAGTAATAGGGGGTGACAGGTCCTCTTTATGGAGGGATCGGGGGTCTATAATGAATGTAAACATCCCATGTGACAGTAATAGGCGGTGACAGGTCCTCTTTATGGAGAGATCAGGGGTCTATAATGAATGTAAACATCCCATGTGACAGTAATAGGAGGTGACAGGTCCTCTTTATGGAGAGATCTGGGGTCTATAATGAATGTAAACATCCCATGTGACAGTAATAGTTGGTGACAGGTCCTCTTTATGGAGAGATCTGGGGTCTATAATGAATGTAAACATCCCATGTGACAGTAATAGACGGTGACGGGTCCTCTTTATGGAAGGATCGGGGGTCTAAAAGACCCCAAATCTATCCTTTGCACTTCAAAGTATTCAGATCACCAAAAACGGCGATTCTGAATACTGTCACTTTTTTTAAAAAGGGCGCCATTGGCAGCCCAGTAAACAGGAAGTGACGTTGTAATGTTGTGACGTCACTTCCGTGTTTACAGAGAGAAGACTGGAAGGAAGCCGTTTCCAGCTTTGTTTCAGTCTCTCTCCAGCCGGTGGAAGTGTCGGATCGAGGATCTGGTCTCCCGGTGGGACAGGAGGCCCAATATGAGCGGCGGAAGACGGTGGGAGGGGGGGGACGTCCCCTCCCGCTCCTCCGGTATAACAGCTGATCGCCCGCTCTAAAAAACTGTACCGGGGTGATCCCTGCAGCTGCATATCACCGGTATAACCCCCCAAAGCCGAGGACACATAGGTGCGTACGGTCAGCGGGAAGGAGATAACTTACACAAATGCACACGATCACTTCCAATCAGAGAGACGGCAATAAAGGTATTTACTAGATGGTATTATACCCCTAGAAAATCTCATGACATTTTCCCCTCAGCACCTCAGACATCTTTCAGGGGTGGAATTTCCGGAGGGTCATTCTCACACATTTTCTGGGAATGTGAGAAAGTTTCACAAATTTGGAAGCAATTGGAAAACTTTGCTTCCGAAATCCCAAAGAATATTATACAGGTCCCTCTCCATAACTGCCTTTTATTCTCCCCTATCATAGGGCCATCCATCACATGAGACCGATCCACACAATCTGGGTTTCCATACACTGGCTAATAGCATTCCATTCCTTCCTCCCCCACTTTCTTATTATTTAGAGCCTTTGTTTTTCACCTTTTGTATTTTTATGTTTGTACACAGGTTTTGCACGTGTGACTGGTAGGGTGTAGGTCCTCGGGCCTGCCCTGAAAGTCTTGGGAGGGGGTGGACATGGCCTCTCTCATGAGGTCTCATTTCGGGGGATCCCCACCAAGTACTTGGGTGGGTCTGTTTCGGCAGACCCTCCAGAGGAAGGGGTCTGTCTGTTTTCAGCCAGATGGATCCGGGGGGGGGGCAACAGGGCAATTGCCCCCCCAAAATAGTAGTACTGACATGTCATTGAAGCCAGTCTCTCTCTCACATCAGCCGATCAGCGGCGCCAGGAGAGAGACTCGCACTGACATGGCAGGATATCAGCAGGAGGAGGAGGTGGGTGGAGCCTCTTCCCTGCACTCGTTGCTAACGCCAGGGACGCCTGGCGTCTAGCAACGAGTGACGTCAGTGAGTCACGTTGGACCCATTGCTGGAGCCTCAAAACAGTAGAGACTGTGTGTTCCGTTCTGCACTACTAACATGTCCAGCCATCCACACTGCAGTCAGTGGTGGCAGAGAGGAGCGCCAGCATTCTTCTTTCTCCGCGTCCGCCCCTGACTGTGTTGGCACCACCCACCGGTACCTCCTCCCTCCATGATCCATCTTATCCATAGGCGTGCGCAGCCTATTGCATTAGGGTGTGCACCCCAAAACTCAAACACACATGCGTGTGTATAATAGTAATATATATATATAATAATATATATATATATATATATATATATATATATACACACACACACAAATACTCACATATATGTACATAAAACCACCCATTTATGTGCCTGCCTGACCCAAGTGCCTTTGTTCAACTTTTTATTAAAAAATAATAAATGCATAGAGGTTTACGCTTTTAACTCCTGCTAGTGGCTGAAGAAAGGGTTAAAACCGGCCATGTTGTGGCGCTTCGCCAGCGCTGCCAATTCATTCCAATGGGCATTGGGCGGTTTAGAAGCAGTGTATACAGCGCTACCACACCACCCCAAAGATGCTGCTTGCGGGACCTTTCCTAACGTCCTGCAAGCACACTGCCCCTGTGTGATGGCACTCAGGCTTTCACACTGAGGAGGCATTTTTCAGGCACTTTACAGGCGCTATTTTTAGCACTAAAACGCCTGAAAAATACCCCAGTGTGAAAGGGGTCTTAAAGCGGAGTTCCACCCTAAAGTGGAACTTCCACTCATCTGATTCCTCCCCCCCTCCAGTGCCACAATTGGCACCTTTCAGGGGGGAGGGGGGTGCAGATACCTGTATAATACAGGTATCTGCACCCACTTCCAGGAATAGCTAGCCGCAGATGCCTGCCCCCCCCCATTGTGATCTGGGAAACACACAGTTCCCACAACACAATGGGGACCAGTGAAGACGCGCAGAGCGTCAGTAAAGCCGCAACGCTTCACTTCCTGATTCCCTGACCGAGGATGGTGGTGGGGGCAGCTGAAAACCAAGCGATTGCTCGTCATCTGCTGCCGACTACCCAGGACAGGTAAGTGTCCATTTATTAAAAGTCAGCAGCTGCAGTATTTGTAGCTGCAGGCTTTTAATATTTTTTTTTAAGGTGGAGCTCTGCTTTAAGTTACTGGCTGTGGTCACACTCCAGCCTCCCTATCATACCATACAGGGTTAATGTCCCTCTATGGTATGTGATGATGTCACGGCTTTGGGGTGAAAGAAGAGACATTAGAGTCAGGTAAGTGAAAGAGGTTACCCCCCTCCCCTCCCCCCACACACTGCAAGGATAGACTTTATTACTGTCCTGGAGTTGGGCTGTATTATTATGATAAGAGTTTTTGATAGGTTAGGAATTTCTGGGACTTCGGAGGTGCTACATAGATGTATTCCATACACACACACATATTATATGTTATTAAAAAAAATCATTTTTAAAGGATATAATGTGTATGTGGAATACATTTATGTAACACCTCAGAAGTCCCAGGAATTCCTAACCTGTTGAAGAATGTTACTTTCTCTTTCAGTAAACCAGTTCTGCAAAGTGCATAGAATTGTATAGTGGAAGGCAGAGAAGGTCAGTAGTCACAGGTCTCACAGGTAAAAGGCTGCTATGTGTCCTCTGAGATCTTCAGTCATCCCCAGGGAGAGCTGTGCTGTGTGCTGGACAGGAGGAAAGTGATGGAGGGTGCACTGTGATATCACTTCCTGCTCCTCCCACCTGTACTGGAGCTGTGAAAGCCCCGACTCAGCCAGACAGGAACCCGAGGAGGAGAGAGACCGTTTTCATCCAAATGCGGCATCAGAGAGGAGTTCGGCAAGCTGTCTTCTGGCACACAGGGCATAGGATGGGCACAGGATGGGCATAGGATGGGCATAGGATGGTGGGTGACTCCTGTAAGGACTGCAGCCACAGCTGTAAAGTAAGCAGTCAGGAATTATCCGATGCTCTCTGAAGTTCACATGCTTCATCTCTGACAGCTGGCGGCGGAGTGATATTCAGCTGACAGGGATGCTGTAGCCGGAACTACAGAGTCAGCATCGGAAAATGCGGCTGACTGACTGATTACTCCGCAGCCAGTGGCTGCAGTTCCCACAGGAGTTGTACACATCCATGACAAATAGTCTAACTCGCAGCAGTGTCATTTAGAAAAAAAGAATTCTCACACATTTTGGCAGCAAAAAAGCCCTGGGGTGTGTTGGGTGTGCCTGGGCATTAGGGTGTGCCTGGGCATTAGGGTGTGCCTGGGCATTAGGGTGTGCCTGGGCATTAGGGTGTGCCCAGGCCCACCTGGCACACCCTGTGCGCACGCCTGTGATCTTATCCATACTACAGGCCAGCCCTGCCTCTGAATTAGTATTGGCTCCACCCACCCACCTCCTCCATCTTATTGAGACTTATTGAGAAGATTACTGGATCCATCCATCCATCCGATCCATCTCCACTCCGTCTCCATTGCTCCTGCATGGGAACCCCTCCCCTCACCAGACCACCAAAATAATTAACTAAACGTGAGTAAAAGAATGAATTCATGTCATGTGTCAGATCACAAATACATGTGTGCCATATTATGTATGAGAAAAAAAATGGCCTTTTAGTCTTGACTTGTTCAATCTCCCGCTTCAGCTGCGAAAAGTTTTACCCCTCCTTATGACCAGGCCATTTTTTGTGATACTTCGCTGCGTTACTTTGACTGGCTGACAATTACGCTGTACCCAAATAAAATTGATGTCCTTTTTTTTCCCACATATAGAGATTTCTTTTGGTGGTATTTGATCACCTCCGCGGTTTTTATTTTTTGCGATATAAACAGAAGAAGAGCGACAATTTTGGGGAAAAAATTTTTTTTTTGCTTTTTCCTATAAAAAAATTTCTTCCTCAGTTTAGGCTGATATGTATTCTGCTCCATATTTTTGGTAAAAAAAATCACAATAAGCGTATATTGATTGGTTTGCGCAAAATTTATAGTGTCTACAAACTATGGGATAGATTTATGGCATTTATATTTAATTATTTTTTACATAGTAATGGCGGTGATCAGTGATTTTTTGCGGTACTGCAACATTGCAGCAGACAGATCGGACACCTAACTGACACTTTTGACACTTTTTGGGGACCAGTGACACTAATAAAGTGATCAGTGCTAAAAATATGTACTGTCACTGTACTAATGACACTGGCTGGGAAGGGGTTAACATCAGGGGTGGATCAAAGGGTTAACTGTGTGCCTAGGGGGGTGCTTGCTAACTGTGTGGGGGATGGACTCACTAGATGAACAGAGTGATCCGTGTTCCTGGTTAGCATCTCTGACAGAACGGCGGTCTGCCTTGTTTACATCTGCACACCGTTGTTTTATCTCTGTGGGGGGCGATCATGGGTGGCTGGCGGACATCGCTTCCGCCAGACCCGCTGATTGGCTCCCCCTCTGGCCAATCAGCAAGCACGCCTTCGCTGGCTATTGCACGAAATGGCCTACAGGTATGTCGTTTCGTGCAATAGAGCCGACCTGCTGCAGTATACGTA
The DNA here is from genome assembly GCF_042186555.1 of Aquarana catesbeiana. Lineage (NCBI taxonomy): Eukaryota > Metazoa > Chordata > Amphibia > Anura > Ranidae > Aquarana > Aquarana catesbeiana. Next base: position 730,353,776 of record NC_133326.1, on the reverse strand, counting down.
CATCAGCTGGTCAGCAAGTGGTTAATCTAATTATAATGCAGGATATTGATTTAAATGTGGAGCTGCAGAAGAGCAAACAGTGCTTTAATCTGGCCACCTGAATTTATTTTTATATTTACATTTTTGAAACATTTGTTAAATCAATAAATCTAACACTGAATTTTAAACACTGACATGGAAATTGAGCAAAACATTTTTTCAGGCAGTGCCCCTCCCGAGACTAGACTCTGGATCCTCCTTTGGATGGACCAAGTGTAAAGTACCCCAGTCCCCGTCTGGAGCCTAACGCCCCGGGGGATCAGGGCAAGGCCCTCTGATCTTCTGTACACTCGTTGCACGTTTTTGTGTCACCTCTTTATGGGTGTGCACATTTTTTTGGGCACCGGGTAAAGTTTTTGTGTGTATTTCACACGCCATGGGCTTTCAAAAAGTAAAAATAAAAAATTCCATTGGAAATCTCCATCAATACCTCTATCCCAACTGAAAGTAAGAATAAGCAATATTAACCTCATGGAAAAAATATTTCACACCTTATATAATACAAACCATATATATGATAAGAAATGGGATCCTTGGTTCACACATTCTAAAAAAACTTCTTAAACACGGAATAAATAACATTTTCCATTAGATATCATTGAAGAATAAAAGTTGTTTTTTTATTTCATTGACACCATTGTTATCATCTCCCATCTACTTTATACATTGATGTAATTATCTTTACTAGTAGATCTTATGTAATGCATTTTTCTAGACATATGATATCACTTTTTGTACCATTCTTTTGTAAGTTCTCCCTCGGTTTCTTTATTTGTTCCAGACAATTCCTATTTCCATACCCTCCTCACTCTTTAAGAAGCTCCGCCAACTGTTTTCGTCTTTTATCTGGAGGGGGGCTCGACCTCGGATACGCTACGAAACTCTATCGCTCCCCAAGATTCGGGGGGGAGCTGGAGCTCCAGATGCCTCTCTATACTTTAGAGCAGCAGTACTCACGCGCATACTTGACTGGTTCCACCATCCCTCCACCAAATTATGGGTACAAATAGAAAGCCATCTCAATCCAATAGATCTCTGCACTTTGCCATGGACGCCTACTGAATTTCTGAAGGGGGTGTTACCCCTTGGCGACCTCACCCGACAAACTATACAAATATAGACCCAAATGAATTCCTCCAAGACCTTATCCCCACTTAAGGGACCCATGACGCCTGTGTTTTGGGACTCCGGCTTTTTCACCGGCACTACAGGGGGAAAGTTTTGGACCTTGGAGAAAGGAGGACTACAGACGACTTGCCCAAGTCCTTCGTTCAGAATCTTCTCTGATGAAAGACGCCCCCTCCGGCCCATCTCCCCATACCTCGACACATTGTCTGCAGAGGCAACAAGTGATATCCTACATTCCTACCTTCCCTTCCTTGCCTGATATACTTAATGATTTAACAGACTTAGAGAACATGCTGCTTCAGGCCGACCCCCCCACACATGTGGTCTCTAAACTCTACTCTCTCATACATATGGTTTCTAATCCCAACCTCCCCCCATACACACAGGCCTGGAAGGTAGACTTGGGCCACTCCATTTCACCTATTGACTGGCAAAAGAGCTTCATTCTGACTCACAAAATATCCTTAGCATCCAAAGCTCAATAAAAGGGTTCAAGTTGTTGACCCGTTGGTACAGATGCCCCTCGACTTTACACTGAATGAACCCGGCACTCCCGGATCTAGAACGGTTCTGCCCAGATACTGGAGGTTGACGGACATGCCTTCCCTGGGGGGAATGGGCAACTGAGGTGGACCGAATCAATAGCTTGGAAGGAATGTTGTCGCAGGAATCGGGTAAAGAGGAACAATTCTCCAAGACCTGGACCTCATGGTCTATGTTTCGATACTCCTCAGAATTTATTCCATGGGCAACAGAGGACTCTACCATCACATCTGAAGAAAATTTTACAGCGCACACATGCAAAAAAACATTCACCTCCAGCACGGCTAGTTTAAAAACACCTAAACATTTTCAAAAATACATCAAAAATATGGGGATTTGGTCACACCATATTGCTATATAGTGCTAAGCCCACTTACTGCGACAAAGTACCCCATGATTAGTGGGTCCTACACTGTCCATAGATTGGGAGATCCTACTTCTCTGAACCATGAGAGCTACACTCTTCTAAATGGGAGAATATTGAGGACTCCACCTATGACACAAGTGGACACTAATGAGAGGTACTTAATGATGGAGTGGGGTGCTCCTATCCCAAAAGGATTTGGTCAGAATCCATACAATAAACAAACAAGATATTTGGGGGGCACACCCTCTCATTAAAGCTGGTGCAGCCATAAGACCATACAGTAGACCACTGACTACCCGATCCACACAGGACATGCTCCATTCATTAGGGAGCGGTGCTGTCACATTCCCCCAACCCTGTGCAAGGAGGTCCAAGATCTACTCCCCAATATACTACAAAGTGGGGTGATACCGGAGAGTACGGGATTCTGCACATGGGGGGTGCGCACGCCGCTTGTGCTGTGATTACTAAAAGCACAAGCTGATCAGTGGGTGCCAGCCAATAGATGACCACCGGCACCCGCTGATCAGAGAGTGCCAGCCAATAGATGACCACCGGCACCCGCTGATCAGTGAGTGCCAGCCAATAGATGACCACCGGCACCCGCTGATCAGCGAGGAGGACGACAGGACAGATCCCCATCTATGTAAACAATGAGGAGCTCTGTCCTGTCAGCGGGGGATGTGCTGTTTTTTTTCCCTGCAAATTACATTCCTTAGTAAAAGCAGCACACTGTACACACAAAAACACTGGCTAGGCACACATTTAACCCTTTAATTGCCCAAGATGTTTAACCCCTTCCCAACCAGTGTCATTAGTACAGTGACAGTGCATATTTATAGCACTAATCACTGTATTAGTGTCACTGATTCCTACAAAGTTTCAGATTCACTCATATCACAGTCTCGCTATAAGTCGCTGATCACCGTCATTAATAGTATAAAAAATAAATTCCAGTATTTTTCTTATAGTTTTTTAGACACTTTAACTTTTCTGCAAAGAAATCAATATACGCTTATTGGGATTTTTTTTCACCAAAAATATGTAGCAGAATACATATTGGTCTAAATTGATGAAGAAATTAGATTTTTTAAATGTTTTTATTGGATATGTTTTATAACAACCGCCCCATGAAAAAGAAAAATATTATTGAAAAAATAAAATAATAATTTTTGAAAAAAAAAAAATAATAATTTTTGAAAAAAAAAAAATAATTTTGAAAAAAAATCGTTTTTGAAAAAAAAAATTATAATATTTGAAAAAAAAAATTCTTTTTGAAAAAAAAAAATAAAATTCATTTTTGAAAAAAAAATTAAAATTCATTTTTGAAAAAAAAATAATCATTTTTGAAAAAAAAAAATCATTTTTGAAACAAAAAAAAAATCAATCTTGAAAAAAAAAAATCAATTTTGAAAAAAAAAATCATTTTTGAAAAAAAAATTCATTTTTGAAAAAAAAAAAATCATTTTTGAAAAAAAAAATTCATTTTTGAAAAAAAAATCATTTTTGAAAAAAAAATTCATTTTTGAAAAAAAAATTCATTTTTGAAAAAAAAAATCATTTTTGAAAAAAAAAAAATCATTTTTGAAAAAAAAAAAATCATTTTTGAAAAAAAAAAAAAAATCAATTTTGAAAAAAAAAAAATCGTTTTTGAAAAAAAAAAAATCATTTTTGAAACAAAAAAAAATCATTTTTGAAAAAAAAAATCATTTTTGGAAAAAAAATCGTTTTTGAAAAAAAAAAATTATCATTTTTAAAAAAAAAAAAATATTTTTGAAAAAAAAAAATTCATTTTTGAAAAAAAAAAAAACATTTTTGAAAAAAAAAATCATTTTTGAAAAAAAAAATCATTTTTGAAAAAAAAAATCATTTTTGAAAAAAAAAATCATTTTTGAAACAAAAAAAAATCAATTTTGAAAAAAAAAATTATTTTTGAAAAAAAAAATTCATTTTTGAAAAAAAAAATCATTTTTGAAAAAAAAAATCATTTTTGAAATAAGAAAAAAAAATCATTTTTGAAAAAAAAATCATTTTTGAAAAAAAAATCATTTTTGAAAAAAAAAAATTCATTTTTGAAAAAAAAAATCATTTTTGAAAAAAAAAATCATTTTTGAAAAAAAAAAATCATTTTTGAAAAAAAAAAAAATTCATTTTTGAAAACAAAAAAAATCATTTTTTGAAAACAAAAAAAATCATTTTTTGAAAACAAAAACAAAATCATTTTTGAAAAAAATGTTCAGCTCTTTCAGCTAATGATGGGACTTCAACTGTTTTACTACTATTTATACTTTTTAAAATATTAAGCTTTTTAACACTTTTCACAGTTACTCCGCCCACTCCAACCACACAACAGTTACTCCGCCCACTCCACCCAGTTACTCCGCCCACTCCAGTTGTAGAGGCAAGAACACTTTTCACAATTTCCCCAGAAATTGTAGCTTTTCTAGTTATTATTACTACTGAAAAACTAATCTTCTCCCTTCTGTACTCTGATCTCCGTGTCCTATAATATTCATCCAGCCTCACCCTGTGTAGGAGGATGTCACCCCTCCCCCATCCACATTCCTCTCCGGTGTCAGAGACTTTCAGTTTCGTTTCTCTTCTGCTGTCAGCGATGGCGTCTGGTGATCTGAGAGCTGAGCTGGAATGTTCCGTCTGTCTGAACATTTATACAGATCCTGTAAACCTGAGATGTGGTCACAACTTCTGCCGGGTCTGTATTGATCGTGTGCTGGATACACAGGGGGGGTCTGGAGGATATTCCTGTCCTGAATGTAGAGAGAAGTTTCCGGATCGGCCTGCACTGCAGAAGAACATGAAACTACGTAACATAGCAGAGACTTTCCTGTCTGCTCACCCAGATCGGGAGGAGTCCGGGGTCTTCTGCACTCACTGTGTGGACTCTCCTGTACCTGCTGTTAGATCCTGTCTGCTCTGTGAGGTTTCTCTGTGTGATAAACACCTGAGAGTCCACAAAAAGTCCCCAGAACACATCTTATGTGACCCCACCTTGTCCATGGAGAGCAGGAAATGCTCCGTCCATAAGAAGATCCTGGAGTATTACTGCACTGAGGATGAGACCTGTATCTGTATTTCTTGTTGTATGATTGGAGGACATAAAGGACATGAGATGGAGTCACTGGACGAGGCTTCTGAGAAGAAGAAGGAGACACTGAGGAATGTTCTGCAGAATCTTCTGACAAAGAGAGAGGAGACGGAGGAAAGAGTCCAGAGTCTGCAGGAACACAGGAGGAAAGTAGAAGAAGAAGCAGCTGGTGACACCGAGAGAGTCACTGCCCTGTTTAGAGATCTCAGGAGACGTCTGGAAGACCTGGAGAAGAGAATCCTGAGGGAAATCTCCGGGAGGGCAGAGCGGATCTCCATCTCCATTCGGGATCTGGAAATAAAGAAGGAGGAGCTGTCCAGGAAGTTGCGTCACATTGAGGAGCTGTGTAACGTGACGGATCCACTGACTGTCTTACAGGAATCAGACACAGGTGACTTGTGTGATACTGAGGATGGAGATAATGAGGACAGAGAGAGACATGAGGAACTCCTCCATGATGGAGGGGGTCTGGATGTGGATGGGATATCACACACATTACACACATTATCTGATATAATAACAGAGGTAAATGTATACTTCTATATACAGGGAGCTGCAGACATATTACTGGATGGAAACACAGCTCATAATTATCTACAGATATCAGATGTCAGGAAAATTGTATCCAAGTCAGATATAGAGCAGAATCATCCAGAAACACCAGAGAGATTTCAGGATTGTTCTCAGGTGTTGAGCAGTCGGAGTTTCTCCTCAGGGAGACATTATTGGGATGTGGATGTCGGGGGATCAGATATATGGAGAGTCGGGATGTGTTACCCCAGTATAGAGAGGAGAGGGGTGGGGTCAGTGATTGGAAATAATAAGAAGTCCTGGGGATTGGACAGGTATAATAATCAGTATTCTGTGATACATGACAGTTATAAGATCCTCTTACCCACCAATCCCTCCAGTAACAGAGTCAGGATATATCTGGATTATGAGGCCGGGCGGATCTCCTTTTATGATCTGTGTGACCCGATCCGACATCTCCACACCTTCACCACCACCTTCACTGAGCCCCTCCATGCTGTGTTATGGGTATATGAAGGTTGTATAAAGATATGTGGGGGGAGGTGGGAGATGTGAGAACTCCGCCCACAATCTGGTGATGTCAGATGAACGAGGGGAATTCATTTAATATTTATCCAATAGTATATAGCAGTGGGCGGAGCTTCCTGAAAGTTTTTCTACTATAAATAAATGTGAGATTTCTTACTGATCGCTGTGATTGGGTAGAATATCTGTCCAATTATTGGAGTAACAATAACATGTTCCTATTGGTCAGTGAGATATCTATCTATCTATCTATCTATCTATCTATCTATCTATCTATCTATCTATCTATCTATCTCCCATGACAATCTAACATAATACTTTCTGTGATTTGTCACAGTATTTGACATCAGCCATCTCCTCCCCCTCTCTGCCCCTCCCCCTCCTCCTTCTCCTCCTCCTCCTGCCCCTCCCCCACATGTGGTCCCTCTGTGGGGGGGGGCAGCCATGAGCAAACATAGAGGGGGGGTGGGGTCACTGTGATGGGATAGGATGGGGTCACCTCTCCTCTCTGCCCCTCCCCCTCCATACAATCTATAGTACAAAGAGATGGAAATAAATGGAACAATCGGAGAGGAAATCTATGAAGACGTCATCTAGAGATTTATTACTGGAAGAGAAAAAATGTGATCAGAGAGCCCAGACTGTTTTTAGGCAGAGTGGGTCAGGATTAGATCCCCTGTCAGGTTTTTTTCTTCCATCTGGGGCTCCATTACAGAGATTTCCCCTCACTTCCTGTCCAGGTGACAACATTTATCTAGACAGGAAATGAGGAGAACTCTCCAACAGGAACACAGACTGAAATAAGAATGATATGTTTAGTATAATAAGGAAGGGGGAGGTTTAGAGCCCCTGTCAGATTTTTATATGTCTGTGTCCCTGTACAGATTTCTCTCACTCCTTGTATTGTTGTCACCAGGACAGGAAGTGAGAGGAAATCTCTCTAAGGCTGGGATCACATTGCTGTGCAGATCACATGTCATGCCTGTGTAATGTGAATTCAACCGTACAAACTGTGTGACTGAAATCACATTCACACCAAAATGGTGCCGGACCCTTATTTTGGTCCTCACTGGAATCGGATCACATTGGGTGTCACATCTATACAATCCGATTCCTGCGCCATTTCAGCGTTTGCACTGCGATCTGCGAAGCGATCTGGGCGTGTCATTAACTTTCCATTGACCCCCCGCAGCAGTTCTCAGATGTCAGTGTGAACGTCCGGTGATTGAGGTGTGATGAGGGAACCCGCACAGGAATCGCACTGGTTCCCGCATCCCACAAGTCTCATCCCAGCCTAATGCTCCGTACACACGATCGAAATTTCCGTCAGAAAAAACTTGGATGGTTTTTCCGACGGAATTCCGCTCAAGCTTGCCTTGCATACACACGGCCACACAAAAGTTCTCTGAACTTTCGACCGCCAAGAACGCGGTGACGTACAACACTGCAACGAGCCGAGAAAATGAAGTTCATTGTTTCAGAGCATGTGTCGTTTTTTGCGCGTCCGAATTGCATACAGACAAACGGAATTTCTGATAGGAACTTTTTCCAATGGGAAAATAGAGAACCTGCTCTCAATCTTTTGCTGGTGGGAATTCCGCCAGCAAAAGTCCGATGGAGCAAACACACGGTCGGAATTTCTGACCAAAAGCTCACATACGATTTTTGCTGGCGGAATTTCCGATCGTGTGTACGGGGAATTAGGCTCCATTCACACCTATGCAGTTTGCGTTTCAGCCTTCCTTTTCGCTGTGCTTTCCACAGGTTTTTTTTTTTTTTTTTAGATAATTTGCTGTTTGAGCAGAATTCAAAATGCAAATTGCGGCAAAATTGAAGTAAAAACGCTGTAAAAACGCACTACATGCTTTTCTGCAGCTTCTCCATTGAAGTCTATTGAACCATAAAAAGTAAAAACCTTTTTGCGTTGAAGGCTCCATTCAGGCCAACGCATTTTTTTTCATTTTTTTTAACATGGATCCCTATGGAACACGTTCATATCAATGCATTTTTGTGCCTCTGCATTTTTGAAGAGTTTTCAATTGTCAAAAGTGTGATTTTTTTTGGCTCGATTCACATCTATGTCTATTGCTTTTGAGTGTTTCTGCAGTGCTTTTTGTGTTTTGAACATGTGATTTTACCGCGTTTTTTTATGCTCTTTTTATCTAGGAAAATTTGTTGTTGGGTAGAAAAATGTAAAACACAAATTGAGGCAAAAAATGCGGTAAAATCGCACTAAATGCTACATGCTCACTTAAGGCAGTCACAGCCCCTCCCCCCGTCCCACTTCTATCCCCTTTCATAGCCCCCCATCAATCCATGTCAGATCCCAGAGTCCTCACCTGTGTAAGATACATGGTGGGTTATGTCGGAGAACTGATGATGTCACCCCTCCATCATGTGACAGTATGTAAGTCCTGTGATTGGCTGCTCAGGTCTGATCACTGCATGTTGGGAGAACATCACATGATCCCTCATACCCGGGAAAATGGGGACTTATTGAGAACTTAGATGGAGGAACAACAAAGAAAAGTATAAGTGGGTGTGTATGGCTCTAAGATCACCTATAGAATGGGTCCTCCCAGTAGATGAGCACTGTGTATAGTTACATACATAGTTACATAGTAGTTGAGGTTGAAAAAAGACACAAGTCCATCAAGTTCAACCTAGTGAGATGGGACGGTGAAGAATTGTACTTGAACTATAGAGTTCCGGAGCTGAGAAAGAGCACAGAGTGTAATATGACTTATCTATCTATCTATCTATCTATCTATCTATCTATCTATCTATCTATCTATCTATCTATCTATCTATCTATCTATCTATCTATCTATCTATCTATCTATAGGTTTATAATGTGTAGACAGGTCTCATTCCTTATTATTAATACATTTACAATTAGTTTATTCTATTGATTATTTTATTGTGTGAAGAAATAGAAATGTATAATAGATCTACAAATAAATAGAGAGAGATGAAAATCGATGGAAAAATCTCAGAGGAAATATATGAAGAAATTATCCCGAGATTTACTAATGAAAGAAATAATGGGATTTATCACTAATATAATGATATCACTATAATAATGCATGATTACTAGAACTGGAATGTGATCCCATTATAATGTGTCCCCATAGAATGGATCACCAATAGAATTCTGTGTGATCACTTTTATAATGGATCCTAATATAATGTATCATGTGATGGTGTATCTTATAATCACTAGTTGTGTCCCGGTGATGGAGGAGGAATTTGGAAAGATGTTAATGTGAATAAATTTTTTCTCAGTTGTAGATGTGAAGTGTTAGTGTTATACTTACCTGCTCTGTGTAATGGTTTTGCACAGAGCATCCCGGATCCTCCTCTTCTCAGGGTCCCTCCCCTACTGGGCCCTCCCTACAATTGAGTGCCCCCACAGCAAGCAGATTACTATCTAATGTTTCAATTCAGATATGGAGCCGAAGCCCGGTCCGCCTCTTTCTCTCCTCATTGGCTGACTGACTTTAATTGACAGTAGCAGGAGCCAATGGCACTATGCTGCTGCTGTATCAGCCAATGAGGAGGGGAGGTCCGGATGGGCGAGACACTCCTGCAACATTGCTGGATCTAGAGGGACCTCAGGTAAGTATTAGGGAGATGAGGGGGCTGCTGCACACGGAAGGCTCTTTATCTTAATGCATAGAATACAATTACATTTCTAAATAAAATAATGCTAAATACTTTGCAACAATTTCCAAAGAGTGGCAAAACGTGTTTCATAGCACAGCACATGGTATTCATTTAATGCAGTACCACACTGTATTGTCTGCAGACCTTAATCAAATGTCATCACAGAGTGTACAAAACATCTCAATAGATAGAGTTACACGTTCCATAGATGAGGCAATTGTTATGAAGAAATAAAAATGACACAGCCGTATTTCAGAGACAATAGTCAGACAAATAACACAGTGGCTGAGGAGTATGTAAGCAGCTTGATTGGCAGCAAATTAAGATGGAGAGACAAGGCAAGTTTTGAAAAAAATGTATAAAATAAAAATTACAGTGATTATGCCGAAATATTGCAGAGACATGCTGCAAATCATGTAAGCCTTTTAAGTGGGTCTAATTTGAAGAGGGAGAGAATCAAGGAGGTTTTTTTTAGCAAGAAATAAATATTACACTGATTATGTTAAAGACATAAATAAGAAGTATTATGGGGACATGATCAACATCCTGTAAGCCTTGGTGGTAGGTCTCTTTTGAAGAAGGAGAAATTAGGCATTTTTTATCCAGAAATAAAAAATGCATTGGATTAAATCAGAGTCAAGAGGCAGAAATCCTACAGAGACACACTGCACATCATATAACCCTTCTAGTAAGCTGCATTTGAATATCGAGAGATGAGAAATTTTTACCCAGAAATAAAAGTCAGTTTGCTAGGTCAGAGACATGCTGCACATCCTGTAATCCTTTGTACCGGGCTTCTGTAGAAAGAGAGAGACATGAGACACTTTTTTAACCCAAAAAAAGGAATTGCATTGGACTATGTCGTAGACAAGAGGCAGAAATTTTACAGAGATCCTTTGCCCATCACGTAAGCGTGTTTTAGTATTCCGCAATTGAATATGGGGGGGCACTTTTTTTTACCTGAAAATAAGAATTACATTGAATTAAGTCATTTTATATTATAGAATTGGAAGAAATATGGCAGATACTGCATGTGTAATGATATATTTCCGGAAAGTCTCCTTTGATTAAATTAATCTCATGCAGATTTTAGGACAAAGAACAAAAAACCTGTTTATTTTTGTCCACTTTAAAAGGAAAGAATGAATATTGTACATATTGCACAGACAGTATTGCTATTTTATTTTTCTTGTCCGCATTTTATAAAGTACAGAACACGTGCATTTTTCCAGATAAAAAATATATACAGTATATTTCACATAGAGATTGAATAAATAACTGAATCATTCCATAGACACAATTTAAGCTACATAGTTATGTTGCATTTGGAATATAGGGACCACAGTTTCAACCTTAGAGTGTTTTTTTCCCTGGAAAGAAGGTTAGCATTAAAGGGTTACTAAACCCTTGTTTTTTTTAATAACAAACATATCATACTTACCTCCACTGTGCAGTTCATTTTGCACAGAGTGGCCCCAAACCTTGTTTTCTGGGGTCCCCCGGCAGCGCTTGCGGCTCCTCCTGGCATCTGGAAACCCCCTAGAAAAAGAGCTCTTCCAGGGGGTTACTGCCGGTTCGCTCCTGAATCCAGCATTTGCGTCTATAGACACAGAATGCCGGACTAGGCCCCGCAGCCCCAGTGGCCCGCGTCAGTGGATTTGATTGACAGCAGAGGGAGCCAGTGGCTGCGCTGCTATCAATCTGTTCAATCAAGAGCCGATACAACGGGCAGATAGGTAGAGCGCGTCTCTACCGTGGGAATGAAAGGGCTCAGGTGAGTAAAACGGGGGGGGGGGGGGCTGGGGGGTTGCTGAGTGACAGAAGTTGTTTTCACCTTAATGCATCAGTGCTGCCTTTTAGTACCCATCAGTGCCGCCTATTCGTGCCACCTATTATTGCCCATCAGTGCCACCTATCACTACCCATCAGGCTGCATTCACACTACAGCACTTTGAATTGCAGGCAGATCTGCCCGCGATCTGACAGCGCTGATGTGTGAATGACAAAACACGGACCTCGCATTTGAGATGCCATTCATTTGAACGACACCTCAAATCGCGGTGTGGATCTGCTGCTATTGTCGCACGATAAAATGTGCTGCAATCATGGCAACCAGCATCGCGGGACGCACGTCACCCCAAAGTAGCTCCTGAACTATTTTTGGGCTACATGTGTCCCGTGATGTGGGTTGCCATGATTGCAGCACGTTTTATCGTGCGATAATCACAGCAGACCCGCACCGCGATTTGAGTTCCACGTTTTGTCATTCACACATCAGCACTATCAAATCATGGCAGATTTGTGGCAGATCTGTCCATGATTCCAAACACTGGGTCCTCTATATGGAGAGATCTGGGGGTCAAAAAGACCCCAAATCTCTCCTTTACTTTTAAAAAAGAACATCAAATACAAAATAATAATTTACTAACCCCCTAGACTGGAAGTGACGTCATCATGTCGCTCCGGTCCTCCAAGATCATAGAGGTGATCAGAGATGATCTGGTCTCTATTCACCTCTGTGACCAGCTGGCCACACTGTTAGATCATTTCTCATGCACGCGAGTAAAAATGATAAGCACGGGAAACACCGGTGAGTGGCGGGGTGTGTGGGGGGGGAATGTCTAGTCCTGCCGTTTCTGAAAGAGATCCAGCAGCAAATGAGCTGTTCTAACCATTTTCAGAAAGCCAGCCGGCTGAAAACAAAAACACAGGGGTTATGGCTGATAGCTTCATCCATAACGTATAAATATATATTGCGGTTGGCAACTATGGGATAGATTTAATTTTCATTATTTTCATTATTTTTTATTAGTAATGGCAGCGATACTAATAGTGGAGCTGCAACATTGTGGTAGACAAATTGGAAACTGACACTTTTTGGGAACCAGTGACAATAATACAGTGATCGGTGCTAAAAATATGCACTGTCACTGTACTAATGACACTGGCTGGGAAGGGGTTAACATCAGGGGCGATCAAAGGGTTATATGTGTTCCTAGGGAGTGCTTACTAACTGTGGGGGAGGTGCTTTAACTGTAGGAAGGCAGGGATCCATGTTCCTGCTTAGCAGAAACACAGGATCCCTACCTCCCCTTCTTACATAGGCAGATGACTGTTCTGTCTCTTTTGGGAATGATCGTCGGCTTCCAGTGAACATTGGGTCTGCCTGACCCACTGATTGGCTCCCGCTGCGTCCAATCACATCGGGAGCGGGTCGCTGGAGGCGCGCATGCCCACCCCAGCCCTGGAAGTGCAGAATCATGTACAGGTAAGTGAATCTGCACAGGAGAGCCACCTTGCCGCTGTATATATACGGTATACAGTCAGCAAGAGGTTAAAGTCTATGGACACAAGTGGGATAGAAGTCGCCTTGAAGTAGTACAGGAACCTTCTCTAAAGTTGGAGTGACTATAGTGGTGCTAATTAAGAGATCGCTCTCATTGACTAACATGGGATTTCACATGTCTTGGGGTCTTACAAGTCGGATCCCAAGTCACAGTAATGTGAACCGAGCCTAAAAGGAAGAGGATGCCGTATCCAAAAATAATGGAAATTTGTTTACTTAAAAATCAATCCACCATCACAATATAACATGGATGATATCAGCAACTGTGAAGTTTTTAGCAACCTTGTTCTTCCTCAATATAAAGTGAAATAATCCCGAAGTGCTCCCTCTTTGTAGTATTGTGGTCAGTGGCAGCTCGTCCATAAGGGGCGCTGCCCCCCTAATCCACGTGTCCATCCCCCTAATCTACATTCAGGGCACTGGACGCATGGATTCCAATGTTTTTTTTTTTTTTAGAAGCACGTGATTAAAGCCTGAAGCTCTAATTGGCTTCAAAAAAGGGTGGGCTCGGGAGCACAGTGAGCCCACCCAGTTGTGTGACAATAGCAAAATAATATTCACTATGGTCTTCCTGATTCTCCTCCATGCCAATCAGGAAGCCTGCTCGATTGGCCGAAAGGAAAAGCAATCGTATTGGTCACCAAAGAGGAGGAGAAGACGCAGGGGAAGCCGCCATTAAGCCGAGGAGGAGGAGACGCAGGGTGTCACGTACCTGGTAGGTTTTGAGCCTGAAGTGCAGAGAAGAACCTCCCTTACAGCTCCCACTCCCGTTCCCCTGGAATGGAGACAGAGGGCCCAGGAGTGAGGAGTGGTATGGGTGCCTGGCAGGATCAACAGTCACCGGAAGTTCAGGAGTGGTGGCACCCTCTGGAACCTGAAGCTGAAGCGGAGACTGGAGACTGGAGACTGGAATGCAGAGAGGACCAGGAACCCCAGCAGGTAAGTAAGTCGGACTGAAAAGCTGGGCTGGAACCAGGAACAAAGCAGCAGGTAGTAGCCTGGAACGCTGGACTGGAACCAGGAACAAGCAGCAGGTAGTAGCCTGGAACGCTGGACTGGAACCAGGAACAAGCAGCAGGTAGTAGACTGGAACGCTGCACTGGAACCAGGAACAAGCAGCAGGTAGTAGACTGGAACGCTGGACTGGAACCAGGAACAAGCAGCAGGTAGTAGACTGGAACGCTGGACTGGAACCAGGAACAAGCAGCAGGTAGTAGCCTGGAACGCTGGACTGGAACCAGGAACAAGCAGCAGGTAGTAGCCTGGAACGCTGCACTGGAACCAGGAACAAGCAGCAGGTAGTAGACTGGAACGCTGGACTGGAACCAGGAACAAGCAGCAGGTAGTAGACTGGAACGCTGGACTGGAACCAGGAACAAAGCAGCAGGTAGTAGGCTGGAACGCTGGACTGGAACCAGGAACAAAGCAGCAGGTAGTAGGCTGGAACGCTGGGCTGGAACCAGGAACAAAGCAGCAGGTAGTAGGCTGGAATGCTGGGCTGGAACCAGGAACAAGCAGCAGGTAACAGACTGGATACTGGTATGGGACAGAGGAATGGTCAAACAAGCCGGTGTCGGTATCGGTCGAGCAGCAGAGGTACCAGGGATTACACAGAGGGATGGTCAGGCAAGCCAAGAGGGTCTGGTGCAGGCGGATAGCAGGATGGTCAAACAGGAAGCCGGGTCAGATAACAGAGTACACAGGTCAGATCAGGTTAAGGCACATGGAACGCTGTAGAGCAGACAGCGGGGATTGAGTGTGACAGGCCAGTTTAAATAGCCCGCCTGGCACCAGCGGGGGGTGTTCGCGCACGTGCCCGTGCGTGATAGCACCCGTGAACGCGCGCCCGTGCGCAGTGGGACCGTGGCTGTGTTCCCGTGCGTCTGGATCGCCGATTACTGGCAGGATCTTCATGACATTGTCCCCCCCAAGGGGCAGCCTCAGGATGCCCCTTTGAAGAAATTTCTCTGGATGGGACCTTTTAAAAGACTGCAATAGATCTTCAGCATGAATATTGTCCTCAGGATCCCAAGAATTTTCTTCTGGGCCAAACCCCCTCCATTTTATCAGAAATTGATTTTGGTTACCTCTTTTCCTATGGTCCGTGATAGCCTCCACCTTGAATTCCTCCTCCCCATCTACCAAATTTGGATCAGGAGGATCCGTACTTCGGCCTGGAAATGGGTTGGAAATAGAGGGTCTGAGCAGGGACACATGAAATACTGGATGCACTCTTAGTGAATCCGGGAGTTCAAGTTGGTATGCCACCTCATTAATTCTCCGCTTGACAGGTAATGGCCCAAGAAACTTGGGACCCAATTTCTTTGAAGGGCAAGCCATCCTGAGATTTACTGTAGATAACCATACCTGGTCCCCGGGTGTAAGTAACAGCTCACCTCGCCTTTTCTTATCGAAGGTTGCTTTATTATATTCCTGGGTCCTGGTCATGGTCTCCTGTAAAACTTGGTTGTTGGAAGTAAAAAAGTCCAACCTCTCCTGAACTGCGGGTACTGTACACTCTGGAAGAGAATTAGGCAAAAATGAAGGGTGGAAACCATAATTCGCAAAAAATGGAGTTTGTTTGATAGCGGAATGAATAGAATTGTTGTAGGCGAATTCGGCCAATGGGAGAACAGAAATCCAATTATCTTGGGCAAAAGAAGAAAAACAGCGTAAATATTGTTCAAGAGTCTGGTTTGTTCTCTCTGTTTGCCCATTAGTCTGGGGATGATAAGCAGATGAAAATGAGAGCTCAATGTTCAATGTTTTACACAGAGACCTCCAGAATCGGGAGGTAAACTGTACCCCCCGATCTGAAACGATATTAACTGGTACCCCATGGAGCCTGATGACTTCTTTAATGAATGCCTGTGCCGTTTCTGTAACTGAAGGAGTGCCCTTCATTGGGACAAAGTGGGCCATCTTCCCATCTTCGACAACCGGTCTACTATGACAAAAATTGAGGTGAAGCCCCCAGCCGGAGGTAATTCTACAATAAAGTCTATAGAGAGCATTTTCCAAGGCCTATCAGGGACAGGCAATGGTTTTAGCAGTCCCCATGCCTTGGTCCTGTGCCCCTTGTTCCTGATACAGGTGGTACAGGACTCAACAAATGTCCTACAATCTTCGCGTAACTGAGGCCACCAGAAGGTACGCTGTATCAGATCAGTGGTCTTAGCCACGCCGAAATGCCCAGCCAATGCATGATCATGACAGAGTTCTAGTACTGAAACTCGTAGTGTTTCAGGTATAAGGATCCTATTCTCATGCCACAGTAACCCATCCTTAACTTGGAGTTCTGACCTAATGGAAGATCCCAATTCCGCGGAAGCCTGCTTAATCTGGGAAAGCAGGTTTCCCTGAAGCAAAAGAAAATTCCCCGGGGACAGAATGGTGTCTGGAGGGGAAATCTCTTGAGACTTGTGAAACATCCTGGATAGGGCATCAGGTTTGGTATTTTTGGAACCAGGGTGGTAGGTGACATGAAAGGAGAACCTGGAGAAAAAGAGAGCCCACCTGGCCTGACGTGGCTTCAATCTTTTTGCAGATCTCAAATACTCCAGGTTCTTATGATCTGTAAAAATTAAGACTGGATGAGCGGCACCCTCCAGCAGATAGCGCCACTCTTCCAATGCTGATTTGATTGCCAACAACTCTCTGTCACCTACATCATAATTTCTCTCTGCCGTGGACAATTTGCGAGAGAAGAAGGCCACAGGATATAACAGGGCCTTAGTTCCCTGTCTTTGGGACAACACTGCCCTAAATAGCCCGCCTGGCACCAGCGGGGGTGCGCGCGTGCGTGCCCGTCAGCACCCGTGAACGCACGCGCATGGCCGTGTTCCCGTGCGTCTGGATCGCCGATTACTGGCAGGATCTTCATGACACAGGGGAAGCCAACGAGGAGGAAGTGCTGCACGCAGCCTGGATGGGGTAAGTGCGGGGGGGCTGGTGGGCTAATGATCGAGCGACGGCGGTCGGGTGTGTGACCAACCTACCGAACGGGGGGTATTGGGCAGTTTTGCCGCGCCCCCCCACAAAATGGATCACCAGCCGCCACTGATGATGGTTGATAAACGTGTTCCAGCGGCTGCTCACATCGGGACAGTGTGTCCCCACATGTATACATAGAAAAGAATAGAAGATAGATGTGGTGCTTTGCTAATAGTGTGCTATACTAAATAAAAAACATAAAATGTCTCAGTGTTGCAAAGAAGAGAGTGGAAAGAGAGTGGAAAGTGAAAAAAGTGAATTTTGCGCCCAATCAGGGCTCAGTATAAGCTGGTTGTTAGGGAGCGGGGTCAAGAAGCCGGTCGTGGCGTACCTAACAATCGATGAGCCATCAGCTGTCAATGGGTTTCCCCCGCTGACAGCTGAATAAAGAAAAGAATATTGCCAGCAAGAAAAAAAGAAAAAAAAAACGTTGTGGGGTCCCTCCCAGTCCATATCAGGCCCTTATCAAAGCATGCAGCCTAGCAGGTCGGGAAAGGGGGGATGAGCGAGCGCCCCCCCCCTCCTGAACTATACCAGGCCACATGCCCTCAACATGGGGGGGCTCTGCTCCAAAGCGCCCCCCCAAAGCACCTTGTCCCAATGTTGATGGACATTGGTCTAATCCCCACAACCCTGGCCGGTGTTTGTGGGAGTATGCTGGTAGGAAGCATATCAGAATCTGAAAGCCCCCTTTAACGAGGGGGCCCCCAGATCCCGTCCCCCCATGTGTCAAAAAGTAATAAAAATAAAGAGACAGTTTGACAGTTATTGAGCGAGCATTCCCCCTCCCCACCCCTTTCCTGACCTGCCAGGCTGCATGCTCGAATAAGGGTCTGGTATGAACTGGGGGGACCCCACACCATTTTTTTCAGTTTTTTTGCCAGGTGCTGGAAATTGCAACCACAAGTCAATTTAAATGTGATTTGACTTGTTTTGTTTTTTTTTCCTTTAGAAATGTCATTATTGCTGCAGTAGGTTCTATACATGGTACAGATGTGCCACTTACAGGAACATTAAAGGGACCCCCCCAGGCACTACAGTGGGGCAAAAAAGTATTTAGTCAGCCACCAATTGTGCAAGTTCTCCCACTTAAAAAGATGAGAGAGGCCTATAATTGTCATCATAGGTATACATCAACTATGAGAGACAAAATGTGCAAACAAATTCAGACAATCACATTGTCTACTTTTTGAAAGAATTTATTTGCAAATTATGGTGGAAAATAAGTATTTGGTCCTCTACAAACAAGCAAGATTTCTGGCTCTCACAGACCTGTATCTTCTTCTTTAAGAGGCTCCTCTGTCCTGTCCACTCATTACCTGTATTAATGGCACCTGTTTGAACTTGTTATCAGTATAAAAGACACCTGTCCACAACCTCAAACAGTCACACTCCAAACTCCACTATGATGAAGACCAAAGAGCTGTCAAAAGACACCAGAAACAAAATTGTAGACCTGCACCAGGCTGGGAAGACTGAATCTGCAATAGGCAAGCAGCTTGGTGTGAAGAAATCAACTGTGGGAGCAATAATTAGAAAATGGAAGACATACAAGACCACTGATAATCTCCCTCGATCTGGGGCTCCACGCAAGATCTCACCCCGTGGGGTCAAAATGATCACAAGAACGGTGAGCAAAAAGTGGAGTGGCCTAGCCAGTCTCCAGATCTCAACCCCATAGAAAACCTTTGGAGGGAGTTGAAAGTCCGTGTTGCCCAGCGACAGCCCCAAAACATCACTGCTCTAGAGGAGATCTGCATGGAGGAATGGGCCAACATACCAGCAACAGTGTGCGACAACCTTGTGAAGACTTACAGAAAACGTTTGACCTCTGTCATTGCCAACAAAGGATGTATATCAAAGTATTGAGATGAACTTTTGATATTGACCAAATACTTATTTTCCACCATAATTGGCAAATAAATTATTTCAAAAATCAGACAATGTGATTGTCTGGATTTGTTTTCCACATATTGTCTCTCAT
Organism: Aquarana catesbeiana; assembly: GCF_042186555.1. Lineage (NCBI taxonomy): Eukaryota > Metazoa > Chordata > Amphibia > Anura > Ranidae > Aquarana > Aquarana catesbeiana. The sequence continues at coordinate 730,334,548 of NC_133326.1, read as the reverse complement.
AGTTGAGGTATACCTATGATGACAATTACAGGCCTCTCTCATCTCATCTCATCTTCAAGTAAGAGAACCTGCACAATTGGTGGCTGACTAAATACTTTTTTGCCCCACTGTATATATATATATATATATATATATATATCTGTAATCTAAGTTGTAAAGTGTGAACCCGTTAAGACATATCTCTATAGTCATACAGTACCAAATACTTTCATACAGGATGTAGCTTTGTATTGTGTCTTGGGAAGGAAATTGCAATGTGTGGTTAAGCTCTACAGGAAATTGCAGGTCAGCTACAAGTGTAGTAAAAAAACAGCGTGGTGGTTGAATACAATATAAATGGTTGTCTCTTGTGAGTTGTGTCCATCACAACTTACCAGTCATCCATCACAAAAACAAAGTCTAAACTGTTTCTATAATTTGTATTAAAATAGGACATACTGTAGGCCAGTAGGTGTTCAGAAGTGACCAATTATATTTCTGACAACAAAATCTTGAAACAAAAAGCCTGGCTGTGACAATAAAGTACAGTTTTTGAACAATGAACGTATTGTACTGGTGAGCCACTTCACAGGTAGGTGTAGATCATCCCTTAGGCGTGTATTTTAAATGAATTTAACTTTTTTAATGTTTCACTTTAAGCATTATTAACCACTTAAGGACCGGGCCTATTTTGGACATGTTTACAAGTTAAAGTGGTTGTAAACCCTTACAGACCACTTTAACCTACAGGTAAGCCTAGATTAAGGCTTTCCTGTAGGTGCAAGAAATATCTCCTAAACATACACGGTTAAGGAGATATTTTCTCCTTTAAAAAACGGGCACCGATGTTTACGGTGCATGCGCGCCGTAGACAACGGCGCATGCGCGCCATAGACAACGGCGCAGGCGCACTGAGCAGGCCGTTAGTGAAGGCGATCATGCCATCACTGACGGCTCCCACGCGAATGCGCTGGAGTGATGTCATCGCTGCTCCTGCCAGTCACAGCGCCGGAGCAGCGATACCAGGAAGTCACTCCGGGTATCATGGCGGCGACGGAGGACGTGAACGAGGGTCGCTTCGGGGGCTTCGATCTCAGGTAAGTGATTCATAATGAGCTAGTATGTCCTGCAGGGTGTTTTTTTTTTTGACAGGGTTTACTTCCTCTTTAAAATCATTAATTTTTTTGCTAGAAAAATACTTAGAACCCCAAACATTGTATATATTTTTTTTCAGACACCCTAGAGAATAAAATGGCGGTCATTGCAATACTTTATGTCACACCATATTTGCGCAACGGTCTTACAAACGCAATTTTTTGGGGAAAAATACACTTTTTTGAATTAAAAAATAAGACAACAGTAACGTTAGCCCAATTTTTTGTATATTTTGAAAGATAATGTTACGCTGAGTAAATTGATACCCAACATGCTTCAAAATTGCATCCACTTGTGAAATGGCGACAAACTTTTGCACCTAAAAATCTCCATTGGCGACATTTAAAAATTTCCACAGATTAGTTTTGAGGTACAGAAGAGGTCTTTTACTAGAATTATTGCTCTCGCTCTAACGATCGCGGTTTTCGTATGCGGGTGCAACTTATGTATGTGTTCGCTTCTGCAAACGAGCTCAGCGGGACGGGGCGCTTAAATTTATTTTGTTTTTTTTCTTATTTATTTTACTTCTTTTTTTTACACTGTCCTTTTAAAAAAAAAAAAAAAAAGATCACTTTTATTCCTATTACAAGGAATGTAAACATCCCTTGTAATAGAAAAAAAGAGCATGACAGGACCGCTTTAACCACTTGCCTACCTACACCCCCTTCCTGCCCAGGCCATTTTTCAGCTTTCAGCGCTGTCGCACTTTGAATGACAATTGCGCGGTCATGCTACACTGTACCCAAACAATTTTTTTTATCATTTTCTACACACAAATAGAGCTTTCTTTTGGTGGTATTTAATCACTGCTGGGTTTTTTATTTTTTACAAAAAAAATACAAAAAATTTTGAAAAATTGTTTTTTTTTTTACTTTTTTTCTGTCAGTAAATTTTGTAACTAAGTAATTTTTTGCCTTCACTGATGTGCACTGATGAGGCGGCACCGATGCACACTGATAGGCTGAACTGGTGGGCATTTATGAGGTGGCACTTATGGGCACTGATGAGGTGGCACTAATATGCCACACTTATGGGCACTAATAGGTGGCACTGATAGGCGGCACTGATGGGCACTGTTAGGTGGCACTGATGGGCACAAATAGGTGGCACTGGTAGGCACTGATAGGTGGTAGTGTTGGGCACTGATAGGCAGCATTGGTGGGCATGGATAAGCGGCACAGATAGGCGGTACAGATGGGCACTGATGGGCATTGATAGGTGGCACTGATGGGCATTGATGGACAGCAGTGATAGGCATTGATGGGCGGCACTGATAGGCAGCACTGATTGCCAGCACTGATTGGCATGGCTAATGGGCACTGATTGGTGGCACTTGTGGGCAGTGGTGGGCACTGATTGCTGCCACTGGTGGGCACTATATGCTGGCTTGGTGGGCACAGCATTGTGACACTTTTTTCTTTATTGTAATCAGGGCACTGATGATCAGTGCCCTGATTACATTCCTACATGTCCCCTGTGAGGAGATGCTGCTGATCAGCTCTCCTCGCCACACACTCTGTCATTATGAGGCGAGGAGAGCCGATTACCGGCATCTCTGTGTTTACATGTGAGGGGCCTTTGATTGGACACAGCCGATCACATGGTTAAAGAGCCGAGAACGCGGCTCTTTACACAGATCGGGGTCGCGTCGTGTCCTAGCAACACAGCGCGGCCGCAATTGTTGACGTTGTCCCAGAACAAGAGCTGCACCGCCCCGCCATCAATTGACGGTGGGCGGGCGGCAAGCAGTTAATGTGAGATCTGGGGTCAAAAAGACTCTCACATTTCCACATCTCACATTTACACTTAAAAGCTATAAAAAAAAAAAATAAGATTTTTTTATAAAAAAGTCTTTTTTTTTTCACTAAAAAAGTGTGCCTTTAAGGCCGTTGGGCGGAAGTGACATTTGATGTCATTCAATGGCATAGAGTCCAGTGGGGGCTATCATTCCGCGGATCTGGTAAGCAGCGGAGACGACCGGGACGTGGTGAGAGAGGGGTGGGCACCTCTCCCGTCGCCGATAAAAGTGATCTTGCGACAAATCTGCCATGGAGAGCACTTTTATCCTAAAGTGGACAGCCGCTGTTGAAGAAAATATCTGCCATAACAACAGTATTTAACGTCAAAGGACCGACGTATATCGATGGCGGGTGGTCCAGAAGTGGTTAAAATAGCTGCTCTCCAATTTTTTTTTTAATTGGTACATGTCCCTCAGAGCAATGCTCAGCCCCTTGTGACAGAACGAGGCTCTGTCCCTGTGAGAAGATACCCAGGATTTGCATTTAGGGTAAATGTGACCAGGGCTGGCACTCCTGCTAGGCAAACTAGACAGCTGCCTAAGGTGCACTGCTGCCTAGGGGAGCAGCCACGGCTGCTGACTTTCCCTCTAGCCTGGCCAGGGAACACGAGTGGCTGAAGAATATCCGGCGGGCACAGCTGAGGAGATGGAGAAGGACAGTGGGGAGCCAGACAAGGTGGGCACAGCTGAGGAGGCAGGGGAAGACAGTGGGAAACTTGATGAGGCGGGCACAGCTGAGGAGGCGGGCATCATCAGGTCACTGGACATAGGCAAAACTATCCTGCCCGGTGAGTCTGCTCTGTCTGACCCTGTTCCCTGTTGTAGTTACCCGCGCCCTGGGCAAGACTAGCATCACCCTAGATGCCTAGGGCGCAAAATAGTCAAGCACCGGCCCTGAATGTGATGTTATAGACTGGTGTTTCTGGGCAGAGAAAGCTGTGTATTAGGCTTTCTCTGGAATCTCTGTCAGGGCACCAACAGTAGGAGAAGGTCTTTAGGACCCAGCATCTCCAGCAGCACGTCACATGGGTCTTTATAAGGAAGTGTATCAGTGCTTAAAGTTGCTGACTGATCTCAGCTTGTTACCTGTGTTCCTGTGATTCCTTGCTCCTGTGATCCCTAGTTTCTGTCCCGGCTTGTTCCCAACTAGTCTGCCTGTCTCCAGTCCCTGACCCCGGCTCGTCTCACGCATAACCTCTGCCTGCTTTTGGTGTTTGACCCCGGCCTCCACCTGACCTTGTCTGCTCTGCTTCCCAACTGGTTCCAATCTCGGCTTGTGCTGACTACTCTATTATCTCAGTGATCTCTGCAGACGCTGTTCATCACAAAAGCAGTATTTCTGAGTTTTCTGCAAGCAACTCCACAGGGACCTGTGCTACTTTGTGCCCGACTCCTCCTGTCTCACCTTCAGGGGAGTCTGGAACTTAGCTGCAAAGATTGCCCTCTCTCCATTGGTATCCAGCATGTGATATTCTTTTTTTTTTAAATACTTTTTATTGAGTTTTCATGTGAAAAAAAAGTTACAAAATAAAGCCTCTGGGCATGCCTTGGCTTAAACAACTCACATTGTAACAGTCCTATAAGTTCTAATACATCTATTGGAATAACTACAATTTAAACTACTCATTAGGGATGAGCCGAACACCCCCCTGTTCGGTTCGCACCAGAACATGCGAACAGGAAAAAAGTTCGTTCGAACATGCGAACACCGTTAAAGTCTATGGGACACGAACATGAATAATCAAAAGTGCTAATTTTCAAGGCTTATATGCAAGTTATTGTCATAAAAAGTGTTTGGGGACCTGGGTCCTGCCCCAGGGGACATGGATCAATGCAAAAAAAAGTTTTAAAAACGGCCGTTTTTTCAGGAGCAGTGATTTTAATAATGCTTAAAGTCAAACAATAAAAGTGTAATATCCCTTTAAATTTCGTACCTGGGGGGTGTCTATAGTGTGCCTGTAAAGGGGCGCATGTTTCCTGTGTTTAAAACAGTCTGACAGCAAAATGACATTTTGAAGGAAAAAACTCATTTAAAACTACCCGCGGCTATTGCATTGCCGACAATACACATAGAAGTTCATTGATAAAAACGGCATGGGAATTCCCCAAAGGGGAACCCCGAACCAAAATTAAAAAAAAAAAATGACGTGGGGGTCCCCCTAAATTCCATACCAGGCCCTTCAGGTCTGGTATGGATATTAAGGGGAACCCCGGCCAAAATTTAAAAAAAAAAAATGACGTGGGGTTCCCCCTAAATTCCATACCAGACCCTTCAGGTCTGGTATGGATTTTAAGGGGAACCCCGCGCCAAAAAAAAAAAAAAAAAACGGCGTGGGGTCCCCCCAAAAATCCATACCAGACCCTTATCCGAGCACGCAACCTGGCAGGCCGCAGGAAAAGAGGGGGGGACAAGAGTGCGGCCCCCCCTCCCTCCTGAACCGTACCAGGCCACATGCCCTCAACATTGGGAGGGTGCTTTGGGGTAGCCCCCCAAAACACCTTGTCCCCATGTTGATGAGGACAAGGGCCTCATCCCCACAACCCTGGCCGGTGGTTGTGGGGGTCTGCGGGCGGGGGGCTTATTGGAATCTGGAAGCCCCCTTTAACAAGGTGACCCCCAGATCCCGGCCCCCCCCCTGTGTGAAATGGTAAGGGGGTACATAAGTACCCCTACCATTTCACGAAAAAAGTGTCAAAAATGTTAAAAATGACAAGAGACAGTTTTTGACAATTCCTTTATTTAAATGCTTCTTCTTTCTTCTATCTTGCTTCATCTTCTGGTTCTTCTGGCTCTTCTGGTTCTTCTGGTTCTTCCTCCGGCGTTCTCGTCCAGCATCTCCTCCGCGGCGTCTTCTGTCTTCTTCTCCTCGGGCCGCTCCGCACCCATGGCATGGGGGGGAGGCTCCCGCTCTTCTCTTCTTCTCTTCTTCTTTTCTTCTTTTCTTCTTTTCTTCTTTTCTTCTCTTCTTCTCTTCTTCTTCATTTTCTTCTCCGGGCCGCTCCGCAATCCATGCTGACATGGAGGGAGGCTCCCGCTGTGTGACGGCGCTCCTCGTCTGACAGTTCTTAAATAACGGGGGGGGGCGGGGCCACCCGGTGACCCCGCCCCCCTCTGACGCACGGTGAATTGACGGGACTTCCCTGTGGCATTCCCCGTGACGTCACAGGGAAGTCCCGTCAATTCACCGTGCGTCAGAGGGGGGCGGGGTCACCGGGTGGCCCCGCCCCCCCCGTTATTTAAGAACTGTCAGACGAGGAGCGCCGTCACACAGCGGGAGCCTCCCTCCATGTCAGCATGGATTGCGGAGCGGCCCGGAGAAGAAAATGAAGAAGAAGAGAAGAAGAGAAGAAAAGAAGAAAAGAAGAAAAGAAGAAGAGAAGAGCGGGAGCCTCCCCCCCATGCCATGGGTGCGGAGCGGCCCGAGGAGAAGAAGACAGAAGACGCCGCGGAGGAGATGCTGGACGAGAACGCCGGAGGAAGAACCAGAAGAACCAGAAGAGCCAGAAGAACCAGAAGATGAAGCAAGATAGAAGAAAGAAGAAGCATTTAAATAAAGGAATTGTCAAAAACTGTCTCTTGTCATTTTTAACATTTTTGACACTTTTTTCGTGAAATGGTAGGGGTACTTATGTACCCCCTTACCATTTCACACAGGGGGGGGGCCGGGATCTGGGGGTCACCTTGTTAAAGGGGGCTTCCAGATTCCGATAAGCCCCCCGCCCGCAGACCCCCACAACCACCGGCCAGGGTTGTGGGGATGAGGCCCTTGTCCTCATCAACATGGGGACAAGGTGTTTTGGGGGGCTACCCCAAAGCACCCTCCCAATGTTGAGGGCATGTGGCCTGGTACGGTTCAGGAGGGAGGGGGGGCCGCACTCTTGTCCCCCCCTCTTTTCCTGCGGCCTGCCAGGTTGCGTGCTCGGATAAGGGTCTGGTATGGATTTTTGGGGGGACCCCACGCCGTTTTTTTTTTTTTTTTTTTGGCGCGGGGTTCCCCTTAAAATCCATACCAGACCTGAAGGGTCTGGTATGGAATTTAGGGGGAACCCCACGTCATTTTTTTTTTTAAATTTTGGCCGGGGTTCCCCTTAATATCCATACCAGACCTGAAGGGCCTGGTATGGAATTTAGGGGGACCCCCACGTCATTTTTTTTTTTTAATTTTGGTTCGGGGTTCCCCTTTGGGGAATTCCCATGCCGTTTTTATCAATGAACTTCTATGTGTATTGTCGGCAATGCAATAGCCGCGGGTAGTTTTAAATGAGTTTTTTCCTTCAAAATGTCATTTTGCTGTCAGACTGTTCTAAACACAGGAAACATGCGCCCCTTTACAGGCATACTATAGACACCCCCCAGGTACGAAATTTAAAGGGATATTACACTTTTATTGATTGACTTTAAGTATTATTAAAATCACTGCTCCTGAAAAAACGGCCGTTTTTAAAACTTTTTTTTGCATTGATCCATGTCCCCTGGGGCAGGACCCAGGTCCCCAAACACTTTTTATGACAATAACTTGCATATTAGCCTTTAAAATTAGCACTTTTGATTTCTCCCATAGACTTTTAAAGGGTGTTCCGCGGCATTCGAATTTGCCGCGAACACCCCAAATTGTTCGCTGTTCGGTGAACTTGCGAACAGCCAATGTTCGAGTCGAACATGAGTTCGACTCGAACTCGAAGCTCATCCCTACTACTCATGTCGACAAATTGGAGGGATACTGGAAAGGATAATAGATCTTATACTTTAGGTGACCACTTCAGGGAGATATGCTGAGGTTGAGAATAATACATCTAGGTGTACCTTCAAATAACAGCAGAGTTAGGTCTTTACCGCTACTAGACATTTAGTTAAAGTAAACAAGCAAAGGGATCTAGATCCTATTGTGTTGCGTTTCTGATGTCCGATTCTAACCACACATGCCAGATTTTGTCAAACTTTGCCGGGCAGCATCTGGCGAGATAGTCTGCTTTGTATAATGGTACTGCTGAGTTGATCAACGATTTCCATGAATTCAAGGTAGGTACCTCTGGTTGTTTCCATTTTATGAGTAAAGCCTTCCAGGCATAAAATAATAGGAGTCCTACTAAACTTCTGGTTGCTCGGTGGCAGGCCAAGGAGCCCACCAGGCCCAGCAAGCAGATCGACACCTTCAGGGGAACATAGATCATGATCAGAGTTTCAATGAATTTTGTGACCTCCGTCCAGAAGGACTGTATTCTGGGACAGGACCATAACATGTGGTTGAAGTCAGCATCAGCTTCCAACACTTGGAGGAGGAATTTGGGTAAATTTAGGATAATCTTTGAGGTGACAAATAAACCCTCTGAATCTGTTTAAATTGCATCAACCAATCTCTTACGAAGATAAGTTGTAGAAAAGGATATTCCCAAGCATCTGCCCAGTCTTCCGAATCCAGATCAGGGATCTCACCCTCCACTTAGAGAACAAGTCCTTGAGACTAAAATGGACTGAGGGCAATAAGGTTTTATAAATGGTAGAGGCGGGTTTGACCAGAGGGGCATCCCCTATTGTGGATTCAAGGTTGGACCGAAGGAGAAGCACTGGGGTGGATCCAAATTGGGTAGCGAAGGCGTGGCGAATTTGAAGAAATCGAAAGAATTGGTGATTAGTAAGCCCAAATTTCTCTTTAAAGAAATCAAAGGATAGAAGGGAGCCACTAATGCAGATATGCTCCAGTTTTTTGATACCTCTGGCAACCCAGAACCCTGGGTCCGGGACAGTCAAAAACTCTGATAGATGTGGGTTGAGCCACAAGGGGGTATCCGGAGATCTAGTGTGGGGGTCCCCTTGTAGTTTACACACCAATAATTGCCAAGCCCTGATCACCGCCTTCATGGAAAGTGTGAGAGCAAAGGAGGCCCTGACACCCCTACATAAAGCATTTCTCAGCACCTCGTAGGAACCGAGGTGTGCGGCCTCAAGGGCTACAGCAGCATTGGTATTGTCTGAGGTTATGCCGTTATGGGCATGTGGCAGTAGTGCAGCAAAGAAATATTTCTGAAGATCCGGACAGGCTAGACCACACTCTGTCCAGGACCTTTCGAGTATTGATTTATTTATTCTGGGGGGGTTAGACTTCCACAGAAAGGGGGTTATAGTGGAGTCAAATTTTTGAAAGAAGGCTTTGGGGATCCAAATTGGGGAGTGCCCCAGAGCATAAAGAAAAACTGGGAGGAATTTCATTTTGAGTAGGTTTATCCTACCTATGAGGGATAATGGAAGGTTATTCCAAGCTCTAAGTTTTAGCTTGAGTTGGGTGAGTAAGGGGTATACATTTAATTTAGCAAAGTCAGAGACTCTAGGGGTAATGTTAATGCCCAAAAATCGGATGGAGAAGGTCTAGGTCAGTGGGACAGAGGGGTCTGCCTGAAGTTTTGCCTGAGTGTCAAAAGGTAGTGCTTGAGACTTGTTCCAATCAACCTTCAGTCCAGATACTTCTGAAAATTCAGAAATAATATTCAGAGCAGCATGGAGGGAGGGTCCAGGATCATTGAGAAAAAACATGAGGTCATCCACGTAGAGAGCAAGTTTTTCAGTGATAGAGCTTCTTTAATGCCCTTTACTGAATCTGAGTTTCTGAGGGCCTTAGCCAGGGCTTCCATGACCAAGGCAAACAAAAATGGGGGGAGGGGACACCCCTCTAGTACCCCTCTCTACTGGGGAAGGGATCAGACAGCATGCCCCCTAATTTGACTTGGGGATTTGTATAATATGTCTATCCACTTGCAGAAGGAGGGACCGAATCCAAAGGTCTGAAGGACTGATTTCATGTATTGCCAGGCAACCATATCGAAGGCCTTTTCAATATCTAATGCAACCAATGCATGGGTTTGGGAACGAGAATTTGGTAGCTGCACACTTCGCAGGGTGATGTCAGTGGATTTTCCTGGCATGAACCCAGTTTGATCAGTGTCAACCAGTACAGGCAGGACTACAGCACGTGATTTTCTGCCTGCTAATCACCCGCTTGTTAATATGATCCAGATCTGCAGCTCCTCCTGCCCCCTGCCCTGCTGATAGGATGACATCCCCAGAAGGGTGGAAGACCCTGGGGAGGACACACAGGGTAAATCCTGCCTCTGCCCTGCCAAAGGTAGGACTGTGTAGGGGAGGCAGAGCGAAAAAAGGGAGCACTGATTAGAGGGAAAAGGAGAGAGACGCACTGTGATGGGGGCTGTGATTGCTAGGGATATTGTAATATAAAGGTGCACTGTGATATAATAATAATTACAGTGCCCCTTTAAAGTGCAGTCCCCTTTATCTCATAGTGCCTCTTCACATTACAGTGCAGAGGACCTAATCCATACGTATCCCGTCACCAATCACCCCACATGAACACCCCCCCTCCCCCTGGTTCCTGCCCTAATGGACACTGATATGCTGCACTGATGGGTACTGATGGGCACTGATGATCAGTGTAATTGTTCCCTATCACAGGAAAGCCGCTTATCAGTTTTCCTTTTCTCACACACTGACAGTGTTAAGGAAAGGAAATGCTGATAATTAGAGATGGGTCGAACGACCCCCTCTTCAGTTCTCACCAGAACTCTCGAACATCGAGAAAGTTCATAGCCGAATAACGAACCCCATTTAAGTCTATGGGACCTGAACTGGAAAAATCAAAAGTGCCTATTTTGAAGGCTTAGATGCAAGTATTTGGGCATACAAAGGGTATGGAGGTCTGGGTACTGCCCTGGGAGACATGTATCAATGCAAAAAAAGTTTGTAAAAAATGTCATTTGTAAATGAGCAGTGATTTATTGATGCTTAAAACGAAATAATAAAAATTAAAAATTCCTTTAAATATAGTTTCTGTCTCTTAAGCCCCTTTCACATGGGGTGGATCCATTTTATGGACTCCGCTTGCTTAGCGGTGATCACTCCGCTGATGAATGAATGAATAATTGAATGATTTGTAAAGCGCTGCAAATGCGAACTGAATTGCCTCAAGGCGCTGATGCATTGTGTTGTCAAGCTTCACTAGAAGAGGTAGGTCTTGAGTTTTTTCCTGAAAGCCAGATGGTTTTCTTCCATGCGGATGTGAGTCGGAGAAGAGTTCCATAGCCGAGGTCCCTGGACTGCAAATCTTCTTTCTCCCCTTGCTTTGTAGCGGTATTTGGGAATGAGGAGGAGGTTTTGGCTAGATGATTGCAGATTCCGATTCGGTGTGTAATGTTTTATTTTCTCTCGGAGGTATTGAGGGGCGTTTCAATGTATGCATTTATGGGTGAGGCAGAGGGTCTTGAAAGTGATCCGATTCTTTACTGTTAGCCAGTGTAGGCTCCTCAGAGATGGGGAGATGGACTCCCAGGGTTTTTTTCCTGTTATTAGTCTTGCCGCCACGTTTTGAATGTCCTGTAGGCGCGTAAGCTGATATTGGGGTAATCCTAAGTAGAGTGAGTTTGCGTAAACGAGACGGGAATTAGTGATTGTTCCAACTACTGCTGCTTTGTCATCTTCTGGGATGAAGGGGATGAGTCTGCGTAACTTGCGGAGGAGATGGTGCGATCCACTAACTACTGATCCTATTTGCGCATCCATTGTCATTTCTGGGTCCAAGATAATTCCAAGACTTTTTGCCTTGGTGCTCGGAGAAATGATCTCCGCTGAGTAGGTGGATGACAGGTCCGTCACTACTCATTGTGCAGAGCAAAGATTGACAGAGTCCCACTCTCCTCTATGGGAAGATTGGATGAAAACGGACCGCCTGTCTGTTTTCATCCTATCCACCAGACAGATGGAAAATAGGACCACCATCCGTCTGGATTTGGCGGATAGACGCAGATTTCAACGGACATGTCACCGCTGACATCCAGCGCTCTATAGGAGTGAATGGAGGGTCCAATCAGGTCCATCCAAAAAACTGACAAATGGACCTGTTTGGACAGCCCTTGTGAAAGGGGCCTAAGTCTGTACCATGGATAGTACCTGCTGCAGCAAAAATTGTCTGCTCAGTCTAAAATGCACAGGCCTATTTGTTGTCCCAGTCCGGGCCTGCTGTAATTTGTTTTTCTTCTTCTCCAAACAAACTGACAGAGCTCATGTGGCTCTGAAACCTAAAATTAAAATGTGATTGCAGAAATTTAATGTCTGTCTAGATATCCTCAGCAATCTTTCACTTTACTATAGTATCTTCTCTTTAGCTACCCCCAGAGATGAAAATGTATTCTCAATTTCCTCAAAAGCTCCAAACACCTATTCTGTATGAAACACTGCATATGAACAATTATTTGAAATAGTCTTTGGACTGGAGGCACATTTGTGTGACCTGGGACTCCGTCACTGGAGTGGTCAAACTTTGGAAACGCTCTACCCCAGAAGAATCCTCAAAAAATATTTGCAGCTCAAACCAGTATCATTCTGGGACAAAAACAAGGTATTTTGGTGGAGGGTTTGATGGTTCTCATTCATTTGTTGGTGAAAAAAGCAATGTCCACATGTGGGATAATGTCCTAAGACCAGAAGACATCCAGAAGGTCATCTCTGGTGATCTCCATGGAAATGTCATTAATTGGAAGTCTTTGTTCTGCCAAATTTTAGGGGCATTCTTGACAACCTTTTATTTATTTTTGTTGCACATCAACAATGAGAGGTGACAATGACAAATATAAGAGAAAAATCACATGACAAGGAATCAATGTTCTCATGGAATAACTAGAACAACTGAAAGTTGTAAACAAGATTTCCAAAGATAAGAGTTTTTCTGAGGGCTAAAATAAAAGTTTTTTCTTGTGATATCATATAATCTCTGTACAAACTCCATTCTTTATGGAGTTTTACCTTGTTCTAAAACTCCATCAGTGGTAGAAAAATGAAATCTAAAAGATTAAAGGAGTTACTATCAAAGGTACAACTGTCCTTTAATGTTATATGGTAAACTGCAAGCTTTAACATACTAATGAAATGCACTGATATCATTATTAATAATACATTCATGAATGAGGCAGCCATGTTTTATACCTAATAGTGCTAGGATTCATATACCGTACTTCTATAACTGAGGTCTCCACTTTTATTAACATGTGAACAGAACATTTGGAGAAAAAAAACATACCCTTCATTGGCTGTCTGGGAAGATTGGCCACTGCCCCGTTTATAGTCCCGACGTACATGTTTTACGTCACCGCATTCAGAATGATCGGATTTTCCGACAACTTTGTGTGACCGTGTGTATGCAAGACAAGTTTGAGCCAACATCCGTTGGAAAAAATCCTAGGATTTTGTTGTCGGAATGTCCGAACAAAGTCCGACCGTGTGTACGGGGCATAAGACCTACAATTACAGAGCCATTGCAGAAGGTCTGTCTATGGTCCTATTAAGTTCTCTTCTCCTTTGCTACTTCAGAGAAATTAAATGTCCTTATAATCCTCTTATAGCTTCCAGACACTTTATATATATATATATATATATATATATATATATATATATATATATATATATATATATATATATATATATATATATATATATATATATATATATATATATATATATATATATATATATATATATATATATATATATATATATATATATATATATATATATATATAAATAAATGAGGAAGGCACTCATTTTAAGATAGACTCAGTCTTTGGACTAGAGGAACATCTGTGTGACCTGGGACTCCAACAATTGAGTGGTCCAACTTTGGGTCAATGGAAAGCTCTGCCCAGAATAGTTTCCATGAAAGGGTTTTCTATTGTTGAAACCAACATTGTACTGGCACAGGATAAAGACTCTTTTGATGGAGAGTTTGATGATTCTCAGTTATTGGTTGGAGAAATAAGTGATGTCAACATGTGGGATGATGTCCTGAAGAAAAACAAAAAAAAACAGAAGGTCATCTCTAGTGATCTGCATAGAAAGGGCTTTATTGGAAGACTATACTCTAAGAAATGATAGAGAAAGTTATTGTGCAACCTAAAATTTAATTAAAAGTCTTGTTGGGTCCATCAACTCATTATTTACACTTTACACTGAAATTAAGTGTTGCTTCAGATTCTCAAAGTTGTCTTGGTGTTTTGGCATCGTTTTCTGCACTAGACAAATTAGCACACAATTATCCATCACAAATAACATTTATTGCAACTGTTGTATACTTAGTTGTGAACTTACCATGCATTTATAATACCTAAATATGTAATAAACACTTAGTGGTTGATTTACTAAAACTGGAGTACACATTCTGGTGCAGCTCTGCATAGAAGAAGCTGAAGTTAGAAGCTGATTGGCTACCATGCACAGCTGCACCTACTTTTGCACTCTCCAGGTTTAGTAAATAAACCCTTTACTGACAACCATCTTCAACATAACTGCATAACCTCTAGATTAGTCATAAACTTAACCCATAACCTGAATTTTATCCATAAGCTTAAAGAAGGACTCAACTCTGGAAGATGTGCCCACAAAATGGCAGGCACAAGACAAAGGTCAGATCACCTGTCCAGTCATCACAGACCCACAAAAAGAATGAAGAGTAAGCAGGGAGATTCTTGCACTGCAGGTCCAGGTACAGCTTCATCTCCAGCAGAGAAAACAGTAGTGTCATCACCAAATCTAACTTCCAATATTAACGTCTTTGGTTTGTATCCTGCTCAGGACAATGCCAGCATGCGGATTATTCACAGCCAGGACAATGCCAGCATGCAGATCATTCCTGGGCAGGACAATGCCAGTATGCAGATAATTCCCAGCAAGGGAAATGCCTGCATGCAGATCATTCCCAGCCAGGACAATGCCAGCATGCAGATAATTCCCTGCCAGGACAATGCCAGCATGCAGGTAATTCCCAGCCAGGACAATGCCTGCATGCAGATAATTCTCAGCCAGGACAATGCCTGCATGCATATAATTCCTGGCCAGGACAATGCCAGTATGCAGATAATTCCCAGCCAGGACAATGCCTGCATGCAGATCATTCCCAGCCAGGACAATGCCAGCATGCAGATCATTCCCTGCCAGGACAATGCAAGCATGCAGATCATTCCCAGCCAGGACAATGCCTGCATGCAGATTATTCACAGCCAGGAAAATGCCTGCATGCCGATCATTCCCGGCCAGGACAATGCCAGTATGCAGATAATTCCCAGCCATCACAATGTCTGCATGCAGATAATTTCCTGCCAGGACAATGCCAGCATGCAGATAATTCCCAGCCAGGACAATGTCTGCATGCAGATCATTCCTGGCCAGGACTATGCCAGCATGCAGATAATTCCCTGCCAGAACAATGCCAGCATGCAGATAATTCTCAGCCAGGACAATGCCTGCATGCAGATGATTCCCGGCCAGGACAATGCCAGTATGCAGATAATTCCCAGCCAGGACAATGCCTGCATGCAGATCATTCCCAGCCAGGACAATGCCAGCATGCAGATCATTCCCTGCCAGGACAATGCCAGCATGCAGATCATTCCCAGCCAGGACAATGCCTGCATGCAGATTATTCACAGCCAGGAAAATGCCTGCATGCAGATAATTCCCGGCCAGGACAATGCCAGTATGCAGATAATTCCCAGCCAGGACAATGTCTGCATGCAGATAATTTCCTGCCAGGACAATGCCAGCATGCAGATAATTCCCAGCCAGGACAATGTCTGCATGCAGATCATTCCTGGCCAGGACTATGCCAGCATGCAGATAATTCCCTGCCAGGACAATGCCAGCATGCAGATCATTCCCAGCCAGGACAATGCCTGCATGCAGATCATTCCGCCAGCAAATTCTGCCAGGGAAAAGTCCGATGGAGCATACACATGGTCGCAATTTCTGATCAAAAGCTCACATCAGAGTTTTGCTGGCGGCATTTCCGATTGTGTGTATGGGGCATAAGTCTTCACCTTTTGAGTTCAGGTCCACGTTAACAATTAACCAAAAAGTGTATGTAAACCATAAAATTAGCATCTCTTATTTCATAGATTTTGGTTTGTTAAATATACCATTAAAAACATTTTTATATTTGATAAGTACAAAAAAGTAGTTCTTGCCAGACATTCAGCACTGTACACTGTACTCTACATACTTCTTGTGCTATCTCAAAGAGACCTCCTTGTTCTCTAATGGGCTACAGAATAATTAGCCTGTATACTGTAAAGAGAGTGGGAGTGGTTTAACAAAAGACACCGGACATGGCTGACTTTACTCACAAAAATGCTGTTTTTTTTTGCTAGAAAATTACTTAGAACCCCCAAACATTATATATATATATATTTTTTTTTTTTCTTTCAGACACCCTAGACCAGGGGTCTCCAAACTATGGCCCTCCAGTTGTTCAGGAACTACAATTCCCATCATGCCTAGTCTGTTAACCACTTGAGCTCCGGACCATTATGCTGCCTAAGGACCAGAGGTCTTTTTCCAATTTGGCATTGCGTCGCTTTAACTGCTAATTGTGCGGTCATGCAATGCTGTACCCAAACGAAATTTGCGTCCTTTTCTTCCCACAAATAGAGCTTTCTTTTGATGGTATTTGATCACCTCTGCGGTTTTTATTTTTTGCGCTATAAACGGAAAAAGACCAAACATTTTGAAAAAAAATGATATTTTCTACTTTTTGTTATAAAAAAAATCCAATAAACTCAATTTTAGTCATACATTTAGGCCAAAATGTATTCGGCCACATGTCTTTGGTAAAAAAAATGTCAATAAGCGTATATTTATTGGTTTGCGCAAAAGTTATAGCGTCTACAAACTAGGGTACATTTTCTGGAATTTACACAGCTTTTAGTTTATGACTGCCTATGTCATTTCTTGAGGTGCTAAAATGGCAGGGCAATACAAACCCCCCCCAAATGACCCCATTTTGGAAAGTAGACACCCCAAGGAAATTGCTGAGAGGCATGTTGAACCCATTGAATATTTATTTTTTATGTCCCAAGTGATTGAATAATGACAAAAAAAAAAAAAATATTTACAAAAAGTTGTCACTAAATGATATATTGCTCACACAGGCCATGGGCATATGTGGAATTGCACCCCAAAATACATTCAGCTGCTTCTCCTGAGTATGGGGATACCACATGTGTGGGACTTTTTGGGAGCCTAGCCGCGTACGGGGCCCCGAAAACCAATCACCGCCTTCAGGATTTCTAAGGGTGTAAATTTTTGATTTCACTCTTCACTGCCTATCACAGTTTCGGAGGCCATGGAATGCCCAGGTGGCACAAACCCCCCCCAAATGACCCCATTTTGGAAAGTAGTGTCACAATATAAAATATTCCATGGACTCGACATGACTCTCAGCAAATAGCTTGGGGTGTCTACTTTCCAAAATGGGGTCATTTGGGGGGTTTTGAACTGTCCTGGCATTTTATGCACAACATTTAGAAGCTTATGTCACACATCACCCACTCTTCTAACCACTTGAAGACAAAGCCCTTTCTGACACTTTTTGTTTACATGAAAAAGTAATTTTTTTTTGCAAGAAAATTACTTTGAACCCCCAAACATTATATATTTTTTTAAAGCAAATGCCCTACAGATTAAAATGGTGGGTGTTTCATTTTTTTTTTTTCACACAGTATTTGCGCAGCGATTTTTCAAATGCATTTTTTGGGGAAAAAACACACTTTTTTACATTTTAATGCACTAAAACACACTATATTGCCCAAATGTTTGATGAAATAAAAAAGATGATCTTAGGCCGAGTACATGGATACCAAACATGACATGCTTTACAATTGCGCACAAACGTGCAGTGGCAACAAACTAAATACATTTTTAAAAGCCTTTAAAAGCCTTTACAGGTTACCACTTTAGATTTACAGAGGAGGTCTACTGCTAAAATATCTGCCCTCGATCTGACCTTCGCGGTGATACCTCACATGCATGGTGCAATTGCTGTTTACGTTTGACGACAGACCGCCGATTGCGTTCGCCTTAGCGCGAGAGCAGGGGGCGACAGGGGTGCTTTTTTTTTTTTTTTCTTTATTATTTTTTTGCTTTTTTATCTTATTTTTAAACTGTTCCTTTCATTTCTTTTTAATCATTTTTATTGTTATCTCGGGGAATGTAAATATCCCCTATGATAGCAATAGGTAGTGACAGGTACTCTTTTTTGAAAAAATTGGGGTCTATTAGACCTTAGATCTCTCCTCTGCCCTCAAAGCATCTGACCACACCAAGATCGGTGTGATAAAATGCTTCCCCAATTTCCCAATGGCGCTGTTTACATCCGGCGAAATCTAAGTCATAAAATGCTCGTAGCTTCCGGTTTCTTAGGCCATAGAGATGTTTGGAGCCACTCTGGTCTCTGATCAGCTCTATGGTCAGCTGGCTGAATCACCGGCTGCATTCTCAGGTTCCCTGTTGAGACAGGAGAGCCAGAGAAAAACACGGAAGACGGTGGGGGGGGGAGGGGGGGCATTCCCTCCCACAGCTTGTAAAAGCAGTCTAGAGGCTAATTAGCCACTAGGATTGATTTTACATGAAAGCCGACCGCTGGCTGAAAAGAATGATACCAAGATGATACCTAAACCTGCAGGCATCATTCTGGTATAACCACTCAAAGTCGTGAATGGCGTATCTGAAGACAAAAAAATGGTTAACAATAAAGCACAGTAAACGGTAAAGTATAAAAAATTGCATACCTGAAAAGCAAACATGATAAAACATAATAACAATAAAACATTGCAGAATAGAATACAGTAAAAAAGAGCAGAACAATAAAGAGATAATAGAGAGAGAGAGAACAATAAAACGACAACTATTTTTTTTTATTTTATATATTTTTTTTTTTACACTTTTTTTGTAACTAACTTTTATAACTGTAACCGGTTCCAGGTTCGGGTCTCTCAAAATGCGATGGCATCTTGGGAGACCCTGTGAAAGTGTGTCCTAGTGTGTGCAATGCTGTACCCTACGCTAATACTCAACTAGTGCATGGTAGCGTTCAAAACATTTACCAATGCAAAGACCAGGATTGTCAGGACAGGAGGGACAATAATAGCGGGTGTCACGCCTATATCCGCGCTTGCTGCAGACACATCTTTTTGGGGGGGTTCATTGGGTAGGGGTACTCGGGAGGACATAAAGAAAATGCCTCTCATGCAGCCGACTGCATTTGGTTGGGGATGTGAATGGGGGAAGTACGGGTGCTGCAGAAGCAGTGGGCTCCCAATTAGGATTGGCAAATGCAGCAGGAAGGGCATTATGGGCACGACGGGCCTGTGTTTGTCTTTTTGGTGGCAGCGGGACACTACTTGTGCTTGCCACCTCACCAGCTTGAACTGCACTTATGGGACTCGCCACGTCACCACGTGTTACTGCAGTGCTGGTTTGACTACGACCGGGGTGTACTAGGCCGCTGGCGCTTGCCAGTTCAATAAAAAGCTACCAAAAAAACTGTTAGCGATCGCAGGGATCAGGCCTGACTCTTCGAATGCTGCAGTTATGTGTTTAGTGTTTTGTAAGTGACAGTGATCGATCGATACTGCACTTGGGTGGGCTGGGCTGGGCCGGGCGGAGGGGCAAAACGCAGGTATCTGGGCTGATCCCACTAACACTGCGTTTTTGGGAACCCTAAACTGCTGGGGACGCTAGTATAGATCTGATCGGATCAGATATTGATCCGTACAGATACTATACCACTAAGGGAGGCGTATGCTGCATGCGTGGGTGTTAGTGGTACTGATGCTAATCTGATGCTGCCTGGGGCGACGCATATCACCGCCGGGCGATCAGGGGGCTAAACCTTTATTCGGTAATAAACGGCGGGTGCCCTGACACTATAAAAAATAAACGAACTAACCAGCGTCACCCGTAACACTTATACGGTGATCAGTGGTGAAAGGGTTAACTAGGGGGCAATCAAGGGGTTAAAACATTTATTAGATAGTATATGGGGGTCCCTGTCACTATAAAACGCTGACGGCGAACCTAAATATTTACCTCCCTAACTAGCGTCACCAGAGACACTAATACAGTGATCAGAAAAATGATCGCTTAGCGACACTGGCGACGGGGGGTGATCAAGGGGTTAAAACTTTATTAGGGGGGGTTAGGGGGTATCCTAGACCTAAAGGGGGCTAATACTAACTGCCCTAACACTTCTAACTGTCACAAACTGACACCATGCAGTAATCAGAAAGAAAAAAAAAACTGCTTGGTGTCAGTTTGTGACAGGGGGGTGATTGGGATGTGATCGGGGGCGATCGGGGGGGATTGGGGTGTTTTGTGTGCCTGGCATGTTCTACTGTGTGTGTGTGTGTTGTGCACTCACATAGATGTCTTCTCTCCTCGGCGCCGGAACGGAAAATACCGAGCCGAGGAGAGATGACATCATTTCTTTTGCTGCTGTTTAGTATACAGCAGCAAAGGAATGTTTCCATTGGCCGGCGGCGATCGCGAGGGGGGGGCCACGAACGGATGGCCTCCATCTCACCTCCAATCGCCGGGGGACAAAACAGGACCGCCTCGGGCACCGGGGGGGTCCGATCGGACCCCCCACCCGCGGGAGGCAAATCACGTATATGTATGTGATTTTGCCTGCCCATGCCGCCTTGCCAACGTACATCGGAGTGAGGCGGTCCTTAAGTGGTTAAAAGGACACAATTTATACAAAATGCACTTCATGATATGTTCCAACCGACAGCCTAATCATGGTGAACTACCACCCCTACTCTAAAGCCGAGGGGAGTCTCATGTGTTCGTTTGATTCTGGTTTGTTCCAGTTTCCTTCCATCTATATGCACTTATTGCTAATTGTTCATATAATACAGGTACATGAGAACAAAACTTTCTGACCATAGGTCCCATACCTCAGTAAGAACCCCAGTCCAGGGATATCAAAAAACTACCAGTATTTCTGAAGTCCCATGATTAAGGAGTTTAAAAAAAAAAAATGAGACACAAAAAAAAAAAGGGAAGGGGGAGGGGGGGACCGGGCAACAAGGGGGGGGACCGGGCAACAAGGGGGGGGCACTACCATAAGGTGCATCATAAAATCTGTTGTTACCCGTTAATGTAACCGTTCCGTAACTGATGATATTCATCTTGAGTATAGTGAAATTTTGACAGTTTCTTAGACATTAATCATAACTCACATGACCTGTCTGCCTATGATGTTCAAGATCTCCCTCTGGGTCTTTGTACTTGAACAGGCTGGTTGTTCTGAATAGGGGCCTGGCACGACCAGCCTGTCGATCTAGGGATATTTTGAAGCCAATTGCGCACTTGTACTGGTTCTGCTTCCAAAAAAGTGTAGAAGGCTGTAAGGTCCGCCGGGGAACGTAGAATAAAAGACGCCTGCGCTTCCCGGAATGTGACAGATAGTGGGTAACCCCATCTGTAAGTACAATCATGGCACTTTGCTAGATCCAATATTGGTCGTAGTATGGCTCGCCTTTGCAAAGTGGCTCTTGAAATGTCTGGGAGGATCTTCACCGACCTTCCCTCAATCTCTGCATCTCCATGTTCCCATGCTTTACGGAGAATAATCTCCTTCTGTTGGTAGCGATGTAACTTGCAGAGGACATCTCGGGGCCTGTCCAGGTCAGAAGACCTGGGTCCAGGGATTCTATGCACCCTATCCAGTCCCAGGGAGGGCGGTGGGGTCTTCAGTACCTTATGAAAGAGAGCTATCACCGTTGCTTCCAACCCCTCTGGTTCTATAGTCTCCGGGATTCCCCGCAAGCGCAAATTATTGTGACGACTGCGGTCCTCCAAATGGAGTTGTATATTGCTAACTGTAGCCTTCTGTGATGACTGAGAGAGTTCTAAGGCGAACACTCTGGTCTCCAGGGAAGATACAGAGGCCTCCCCAGCTTCCACCCACCCGGTAAGGGATTGTATCTCCGCTCTTACCTCCTGAATGTCCCTGCTGTGAGCTTCCTCTATGCGGGTAATCAGGGCTTCTATATCCGCTCTCGTGGGGAGGGCTTGCAGCAGAGACCTAAGTTCTTCGTCCAGTCTGCTCTGTTGTCGTGCGGGACTCACTACATCCGCCTGGGAGGCTGCCGCCATCCCCAGGAGTGGAGCAGAAGCCTGAGAGGGGGCGCATAGCCCTGGTGCTGCTGAAACTGCGCCGTCGCCCATCTCAGTTACTCGTGGAACCGCCATTGTGTCTTCCGGCGTTGGATGCTGTGGTTCACGAAGGAACCTTCGGATTCCGCTCTGTGGCGTCGCAGTTCTGCTCCCCCTGGTGGCTGATCTGGTTCTATACTTTCTGTGTATTGTCATACGGGAAGGCAGGAGCTTCACAGATGCATGTCCTCACCCAATCATCTCCAAGCCACACCTCTCCGCTCAAAAACTCATTGGCTTCACTAAAAAAAAGATATCAGATCCCTAATAATGAACTCAGGAATTTCCTACAAAGAAGTCATTTCTATAACACAAATTTCCAAACAACAATAACAAAATCAGCCACATTTTATGAGAACAAATGTCTAAAAACACCTAGAGGAACAGGACTGATATCAGAGATATATTCAAACCTGGTTAATAATAATAAACAAGATAAACTTCCCTATATGTATAAATGGGAGCAGGAATGTGATGTTTCATATTCAACTGAAAACTTAGACGAACGTATTAATAACCCTTTCATGACTAAGCCTATTTCTCACATTTGTTGCTTGCAAGTTAAAATCTGTATTTTTTGCTAGAAAAACCCACAAACATTATATATATATATATATATATATATATATATATATTAGAAGAGAATCTAGAGAGTAAAATGGCGATTGTTGCAATATTTTATGTCACACAGTATTTGCAGCGGTCTTTCAAATGCAATTTTTTAGGAAAAAAAACACTTTCATGAATTAAAAAAAATAACTAAACACTAAAGTTAGCCCAATTTTTTATATAATGTGAAAGATGATGTTACACCGAGTAAATAGATGCCTAACATGTCATATTTTGAAAATGCGCACACTCGTGGAATGGTGACAAACTACGGTACCTAAAAATCTCCATAGGTGACGCTTTATAAAAACAAATCACGGTTACCAGGTTAGAGTTACAGAGGAGGTCTAGTGCTAGAATTATTGCTCTTGCTCTGACGATCGCGGCGATACCTCACATGTGTGATTTGAACACCGTTTACATATGCGGGCACGAGTTATGTGTGCGTTTTCTTTGCTGCGTGAGCTCGCGGGGACGGGGGCGCTTTAAATTTTTTTTTTCTAATTTATTTATTTATTTATTTTTTTTGCCACCTTAAAAAAAAAAAAAAGATCCCTTGTGACAGTAATAGGTGGTGACAGGTCCTCTTTATGGAGAGATCTGGGGTCTATAATGAATGTAAACATCCCATGTGAAGGTGATCGTGGTGACGGGTCCTCTTTATGGAGGGATCTGGGGTCTATAATGAATGTAAACATCCCATGTGACAGTGATCGGTGGTGACAGGTCCTCTTTATGGAGGGATCTGGGGTCTATAATGAATGTAAACATCCCATGTGATAGTAATAGGTGGTGACAGGTCCTCTTTATGGAGAGATCTCGGGTCTATAATGAATGTAAACATCCCATGTGATAGTAATAGGTGGTGACAGGTCCTCTTTATGGAGAGATCTCGGGTCTATAATGAATGTAAACATCCCATGTGACAGTAATAGTCAGTGACAGGTCCTCTTTATGGAGAGATCTGGGGTCTATAATGAATGTAAACATCCCTTGTGACAGTAATAGGTGGTGACAGGTCCTCTTTATGGAGAGATCTGGGGTCTATAATGAATGTAAACATCCCATGTGACAGTAATAGGAGGTGACAGGTCCTCTTTATGGAGGGATCTGGGGTCTATAACGAATGTAAACATCCGATGTGACAGTAATAGGTGGTGACAGGTATACTTTATGGAGAGATCTGGGGTCTATAATGAATGTAAACATCCCATGTGACAGTAATCTCTAGAGATTCGGATCGTGAATAGACAGTTTGGGTTCCAAACCTTTTTCCTTGTCAAAAGAAGTTTATTGAGTATACAATGTTATAAAGGTACATAAAGTAAGTTTACAAGGATCTATAAAGTAAGCTCATTGTTTTACAGTAGGGTTTATATAGGTAAATATCATGAAATTTCAAATATTAAACATTGGGTTCACGTAAACCTAAATTAAATATATATATCATTTCCTTAGTTACTTTTGTAGGTATTTAAATGATTTATACCTACTATACATATTGTTTACAAGTAGAGTGTATATAGGTCAAATAAATTCTGATAATGAGCTTTTAATCGTAAGGTGGAGAAAAGGAAAGAGAAAGAAGAAAAAGGGTTGAAAGGTAGAGGTATGGTCCACAAAGGTTGTCCCGCTCGTCAGTTTATTATTCTTTTTAGTTCTCTTTGAAGCCTTAGAATGGGTGTCTCTGTAAGTCATTTAATCTGTTACCATGGCAACAGGACAGAGTCATTGAAGTTTGACAGGAACTGTTGTTTTATCCAAGGATGCCAAAGTTTTTCAAATTTTGGAATTTGATTTTGATCGATGGCTATCATCTTAGCATGGGACATTGTATTATTCATTCTGTGAATTGTTTCTGCTAGTACCAATGTAGGAGATTTCCATGCCTTGGCCACTGTTTGTTTTGCAGCCGTTATTAGTTGGATCATAAGCTTGAATTGAGAGAGTGTTAACCATTCCGGTTTTAGATTAAGTAAAGTTAAATATGGATCTGGTTGTATTATTTTTTTAAATATTTTAGATGCAATCACGAAGACTTCCTTCCAGAAGGTTTGGATTACTGGGCACGTCCACCATATGTGTAAATATGTGCCTATTTCTGGGCATCCTCGAAAACAAAGAGTTGAGGTATTAGGTGAATATTTTGCCACTCTAGCGGGTACAAGGTACCAGCGAGTTAGGACTTTATAATTTGTCTCCAGTGCTAAGATGTTGGGTGAAGATGACTTAGATGTGAGCCATATGTTAGACCAGTCCGTGTCTTCTAAAGTTCGTCCCAGGTCCTCCTCCCACCTCTGAACGTAAGAGGGTCTATTAAGATTTGCTACTCCATATAATTGATTATAAAGTGATGAAATTGTACCTTTAGCAAATGGATCTTTTGTACAGATTGATTCAAAAATGGATAATTGGGATAATGGTGTATCCCCCTTTAGGAATGGTGTATAGAAATTTTTGATTTGGAGATATCTAAATATCTCAGAGTTTGGTAGATCATATTTTTCTCTAAGCGATGGGAATGAAAGGAATGATTTAGATGCTATGAAGTCATTTAGTGTCTGAATGCCTGATGTTGTCCAAGCTTTAAAAGAATTTGGGTAGATCCATGCCGGATAAAAGGCCGGATTTCTGATAAAAGAAAGGAGAGGATTGTGTGGAGATTGTAACTGATATTTGGTTTTTAGTTTATCCCAGAGAGATAAGAAGTGTTTAGTTATGGGATTATGAATTTTAAAGCGGTCTTTAGGATCAAGCCATAATAAATTTGATATTAATAGAGGGTCATTTTCTGAAGCCTCTATAAATACCCATAATGGGATTTCCTGTCTTGCATGGTATTTGGACAGACTGGCCAAATGTGCTGCTCTGTAGTAGTTAGTAAAATTAGGGTATCCCAGGCCTCCTTTATTTTTGGGAAGATGTAGTGTGTGTATAGGTATACGTGGTTTAGAAGAGCCCCATATAAACAAAGTTGCTCTTTTTTGTACTATTCTCAAAAAATAGGAAGGAATTGGAATAGGGAGGACTCTGAATAGATAAAGCAATTTGGGTAGAATAGTCATTTTGATTGCATTAATCTTCCCTATCCAGGATAAAGGAAGTTGCGACCATTGTTTTATTAGATTTGTGATCTGTCTTAATACAGGAGGATAATTGGTTGAGAATAAGTCAGAATGAGATGCTGTTAAATGAATTCCAAGATATGGGATTGATTTTTCTGCCCATGTGAATGGGAGTGCAGCCCTAGCCGGGATCAATTCCATGTTTGTGAGTGAAATATTAAGCACTAGGCATTTCTTAGGATTAATCATAAGGCCGGATAGGGCTGCAAATCCATCAAGAGCTGGTATTAAGTTAGGACCAGAGACCTGTGGTGATGATAGAAAAAGTAATATATCGTCTGCAAATATACATAGTTTGTGTGTAATACCTCCTACTTCAATGCCAGTTATAGTTTGGTTTGTTCTGATGTATTGGGCCATGGGTTCGAGTATAAGGACAAATAATAAGGGAGATAATGGGCAACCCTGTCGGATACCTCTTTCGATATTAAAGGCTTCAGATTTGTATCCAGCATATTTTATATAGGCTTTGGGTTTATTATATAATGCTTTGATCCATGTTAAAAAGTGGGGTCCAAAACCCCATTTTTGTAATGAATATTGCATATATTGCCAGGATACTGTGTCAAATGCCCTCTTAATATCGAGAGATAGAAAACATAAAGGGATTTTCCGTTTTTTAGCAACATGTGCCAATAACACTGCCCTGTGTATATTATCGCCTGCCTGTCTATTTGGCATGAAGCCTACTTGATCTCTATGTATTAATTTTCCTATAATGCTATTGAGGCGTTTTGCTATTATTTTTGCTAATAATTTAATATCGAGGTTTAACAGAGAGATAGGCCGATAGTTCACACAGGAAGTATTATCAGAAAGGGGTTTTGGGATCATACAAACAATTGCCATTAGTGTTTCTTGCCGAAAAGAATGTCCATCTAGAAGTTTGTTTAAAGTTTCAGTGAGAATGGGAGAGAGTATTTCTGAGAATGTTTTATAGTATAAAGCCGAGTAGCCGTCTGGGCCTGGTCTTTTGTTAAGTTTTAGGTCTTTTATGGCGTTAGCACCTTCATCTATAGTTATAGGCTCATCCAAACTGCTTTTTTGATTCTGAGATAACTCAGGTAAGGTTATTTTTGAGAAGAAGGATTCAGCCTCTGTAGGATTAAATTCATTGTTTGTCTTGTATAAAGTTGCGAGATGTGAGTGAAATTTATGGACTATTTTAACTGGATTACAAGTGTAAACATTTTTTGATAATTTCAAACGTATTGGTTTGAAAGATTTGTTAGTTGAATTTAATGCCCGAGCCAAATATGTACCTGGTTTGTTTGTATTCATGTAGAGATTGTGTTTGGAGCGTTTGAGAGATTTATCAACTGACTCAGTGAGAAATAGATCGTATTCCAATCTAGATTTTTCCAGATGAGATTTTGTACTCTGAGATGGATTATCTTGAAATGATATGTAGGCTGCATTAAAATTGAGTTCTAGTTTTTTTGCTAGATTTTTGCGTTCCCATTTAAATAGTGCCATTTGTCTTTGTATTGTACCACGCAAGACAGGCTTATGAGCTTCCCACAGTGTTATTGGGGAGATGTCTGTTGTATTATTAATTGATATGTATTCCTTTAAAGCTTGTTCAATGGCCATCTGATGTAGTGGGTGTTTGAGCATTATGTCCGGTAAGTACCACGTTGGGTCATGCGCTTTTGGTATGGCTGAGGCTATAGTAGTGTATACTGCATTATGGTCAGACCACGGAATCGGAATTATATCTGATGCAATAATTTCTGGTATCATTCCTATTGTTAGAAAAATATGATCTATTCTGGTGAAGGTTTGATGAGGGTGCGAGAAATAAGTGAATTTCTTTTTCATTGGGTTACTTTCTCTCCATGAATCTACCAGATTGTATTTGGAAAGAAGTTGAGAAAAAGGTAATCTAGAGGTTATTTTGGATGGTGTAAAAGGTGATTTATCTAGAAATGGGAGGAGGACCTGGTTCGAATCTCCACACATTATCACTGTTCCTATTTTGTGTGTATTAATCACTTGTAATATATGTGAGAGGAATGGTGTAGGTTGTTTGTTAGGAGCGTAGTAGGAAATCACCGTGATTGCTGTATCCATTATATAACCCATGAGTATCAGGTATCTACCTTCTGGGTCTTTAATTTCTGATGATAAGGTGAATGGTGTGGATCGGTGAAATGCAATTAGAGTTCCCCTTTGCTTGGTACAGGCAGAAGCCGTGTAAATTTGTTGATAAAAAGGAGAAATATATTTTGGAGTAGAATCTTTGGTGAAGTGTGTTTCTTGGAAGCATACTATGTGAGCCTTCTTGTTATGGAAAGTACGGAAGGCTTTTGTCCTTTTTTGAGGGACATTTATTCCCTGAACATTCAGGGAAAGTATATTCAGTGGTGCCATGGCAATAGATCAAATAGTTTTGACTTACTTTTTGTTATGCAGAGCTGACTGCGCAGATCAACCTGTGTGGACTGAAGAGATGAATAGATAGAAAAGAAACCAGTGAATTCTGGAGTAAAGAGTAAACAAAAAACATATGAGATTAGATGATACATTGTATAAATTATTTTTTGCAAGTAATCACAATTTACCCGTGAAAGAGAATAAATATCTCTCTCAGGGGAATAAGTGCCTTCGTCACACTCCCACATAATATGGTTGGGAGAATGAGGAGGGCTAATGGGGGTACACGGATCTTCCGCTTACAGGAGAGAAGTGCTATGTCAAAAGACATCAAAATGATGTTTCATTAATTGGAGTGCAGAATATAGTTTTTGTTGAAATTATTTATTCCAGGGTGGTTGTGTATGGTTAGTCTTGCCCTAGGCTAAATAATTCAGTTAGAAAGGTACTGTTAATAACTTTGGTATTGATGAAGATAGTTTGAATTATTTTGGGATTTTAACCCTTTTAGAGTAAACAATTACATATTTTATTCATATGTAACTGTTTAGATATGTTAACTCATAAAATTGAGGTTGTATTGCTTCAGATTAGAATAAACAAAAACATAATTCTAGGAACTAGTTAGGTAATAATATATTTGTTTTAAGAAAAGAAAGAAAAAGCTTCCATTACTTCTGGATTATTGAACATATTTGTCCTAAAAAGTAATAAATCTATTGTTATTACCTGATAATATATAACTGAACAAGAATTTCCTTATTTCACTTATATATTCTAAGGCTATATGAATCAGAAGTAATAAGAAATATAACTGGAATGTAACATGATCCCACACAGTGTGTGACTATCAGAATGCAGTTACATTCAGTTATAAATACAGGTTTTTTATAGAGAACCATCTTAGTATAATAAATGAAGAGATATCAGGAATTAGGATGTCAGTCCATTGAATCTTCTTGGTCCATGGATGATGTGGCATAACGGCCTCTTTTGTGAGAATGATGATTCCCATTTTGTTCTGAAATTTTCTGGGTGCTGCCTGAAGGTGAAGATGATGCCATTCTTCTGCGTGTGGGAGTGTTGCTGCTTGTGGGTTCTGTCAGATTTAATTTTAAAAGGGTTTGTTGTAGTTCATCTGCTGATCTGCTTCTGTAAATTGTACCTTGGTAGTTAAATCTGACTGAAAAGGGGAAGCCCCATTGATACATAATGTTGTGGCATTGCAGTTCCATTAGTTGGGGTTTCATGGATCGTCTTTTAGTAATAGTAAGTTGGGATAAGTCAGCAAAAATTTGATAATTGTGTCCTTGAAAATTAAGTTCCTTTTTTTCTCTTGCAGCAATTAGTATTTGTTCTTTCGTTCTGTAATAATGAAATTTTGTGATTATATCACGTGGGGGTCCATCTTTCTTTTTGGCTGTGAGGGCTCTGTGTACTCTGTCCAGTTCTAAACGTTCAATAGGGATATCTGGCTTTAGTTCTTGTAATAGAGCAGTAATAGTAGATTGCAGGTCTGTCACAGTTTCAGGTATTTCCCTAATGCCCAAGTTTGAACGTCTGGCTCTATTTTCGTAATCTTCAAGCTTAGTTTGAAGTATTAAATTCTCTTTTTTTAATTGTTCCAATTCTGTTATATTTTCTTGGGTTGTAATTTCAATTTCATCCATTTTTATTTCTAAGGCTGCGGTGCGGTTTCCCAGCTCTCTTATTTCTTTGGTTAGGCTTTTTGTTATTTGGTCTGAGGTTTGTTTTAAAGCCTTATGAAGCATCTTTTCAAATTGTAATAATATTACTGGGGATACTGAGGAGTAGGGATGAGCTTCGTGTTCGAGTCGAACCCATGTTCGACTCGAACATCGGCTGTTCGATCGTTCGCCGAATTGCGAACGATATGGGCCGTTCGCGCCAAATTCGTGTGGCGCGTCACGGCCCATAATTCACTGCGGCATCGCAGTGCATTGCTTGCTGATGATTGGCCAAGCATGCACTATGACCCGCATGCTTGGCCAATCACAGCGCCGCCTTAACAGAGAGCCATAATTGGCCAAAGCCAAGGAGGCTTTGGCCAATTATGGCTCAGGGGATTTAGTACACGCCCCACACTATATAAGGCCGCCTGCACGGCGGCCCTGTGCAGTGTGTTCCGGTGTGCTTAGAGAGAGAGAGAGACAGTGTCATTTCATTTGAGTTAGCTAGATTAGGCAGGACAGTCAGTCATTTAGCTGCACTTAAAGTGTATTGTGTATATATATGCATCCCAGGTGTTGCATATATATATATATACACTGTATTCAGTTTAGCTAGATCCGTTCCTGTTATCTTCTAGACTATTTACATTTAGTGCAGTGCGTCCTGCTCACAGTGTTCAGCTAGATCCGTTCCTGTTATATTCCTACTGACAGGCAGGCTTGTCTTGTTACAGTATTTTGAAGAAAATTACTGGTGTTCTTTTGATCCTATTAGTGCCACAGTCAGGCAGCTAGACTATTTACATTTAGTGCAGTGCGTCCTGCTCACAGTGTTCAGCTAGATCCGTTCCTGTTATATTCCTACTGACAGGCAGGCTTGTCTTGTTACAGTATTTTGAAGAAAATTACTGGTGTTCTTTTGATCCTATTAGTGCCACAGTCAGGCAGCTAGACTATTTACAGTTAGTGCAGTGCGTCCTGCCCACAGTGTTCTGCTAAACCTACAAGTAAGTGGGGTGCGTCCTGCTCACAGTGTTCAGCTAAACCTACAAGTTAGTGGGGTGCGTCCACCTCACAGTGTTCAGCTAAACCTACAAGCTAGTGTGGTGCGTCCTGCTCACAGTGTTCAGCTAGATCCGTTTCTGTTATCTTCTTACTGACAGGCAGGCTTGTCTTGTTACAGTAAATACAGCTACCTGAAGAAAATTGCTGGTGTTCTTTTGATCCTATTAGTACCACAGTCAGGCAGCTAGACTATTTACAGTTAGTGCAGTGCGTCCTGCTCACAGTGTTCTGCTAAACCTACAAGTTAGTGGGGTGCGTCCACCTCACAGTGTTCAGCTAAAGCTACCTGTAGAAGGTTGGTGGTGTTCTCATACTACAGGCAGGCAGTTGATTTTGCTAGCTGCAGTATCAGTATATATATATATATATATATATATATATATATATATATATATCCCAGCTTAGTGCAGCTACAGGCCATTAGTATGTCTGGAAGGCCAAGAAGGAGAGGCAGACAGTCACAAGCCAATAAGAGAGGGCAAGCAGGCTCTGTGTCTAGTGCTGGTCGTGGAGGTGCATCCTCATCAGCACGTGGCCATGGGACACGCTTGGCCTTTTTTCGGCAGCTGGCCATGTTGAGCCGCAACATGTGGAAGACTTGGTCGAGTGGATGACCAAGCCGTCCTCATCCTCCTCATCCTCTCTCACCCATGCCCAGGGTACTTTGTCTGGCAAAGCAGCGGCCTCTTCCCTCGGCTCAATGTCATCAGTGACTCCTTCCCTAGCCCCACCATGTCCTCCTGAGGAGTCCCTCGAACTGTTTGACCACAGTGTTGGGTACACGCTCCAGGAGGATGCCCAGCGTTTGGAAGGCTCTGATGATGATACTGAGCTCGATGAAGGCAGTAACACGAGCACGGACAGAGGGGGTGCCCAAGAAGGACAGCAATCTGGCAGTCATGCTCCCCCTGCTGCAGCATACTGCCAGGTTTGCTCCAGTGATGAGGAGGGAGGGGATGATGAGGTCACTGACTCAACGTGGGTGCCTGATAGGAGAGAGGAGGAGGAGGAGGAGGAGGCGGCACATCACCAACGAGGCAGGATGCCCTCCAGGGGCCAGCCTAAGGGTAGCACATTGACTGCATCACACCCCAAAGCTCCACATGTGCAGGGCGCTGCAGTCTCTGCGCGTTATTCAAAAAGTTCTTTGGTGTGGGCCTTTTTTGAGACGAGTGCATCAGATCGCACCGCTGCTATTTGCAACATATGTCTCAATCGTATCTCGCGTGGCCAAAACATCTCCCGCTTGGGTACCACATGCTTGACCAGACATATGTTGACCTGCCATGCAGTTCGTTGGCAAGCGTATCTAAAAGACCCACACCAAAGAACAAAGAGGACCTCTGCTTGCTCCTCATCAGCTGAGATTTCCAACCCCACTAGACCTTCAGTCCTCTCTGAGACCTGCACTGAGAGGAATGAAGGTGTAGAATTAGGTGTGTCACAGCCACGTACTTGTGGGCAATCTGATTTTGGTACACCGACGTCAGATTGTACCAGGCAAATTTCCCTGCCCCAGCTGCTGCACCGCCAAAAGAAGTTTGCTCCCAGCCATCCACATGCCCAACGGTTGAATGCTAGCTTGGCAAAATTGCTAGCACTTCAACTGCTGCCTTTTCAGTTGGTAGACTCTGCCCCCTTCCGTGAGTTTGTGGAATGTGCGGTTCCTCAGTGGCAGGTACCCAAACGCCACTTTTTCTCAAGGAAGGCGATTCCGGCTCTCTACCAGCATGTGGAAGGCAATGTCCATGCCTCGCTGGACAGGGCGGTCAGCGGTAAGGTGCATATTACCGCTGACTCATGGTCCAGCAGGCATGGACAGGGACGTTACCTAAGTTTCACGGCGCATTGGGTGACTCTGCTGGCAGCTGGGAAGGATGCAGAACAAGGTGCAGTAGTGTTGGAGGTTGTTCCGCCACCACGCCTCCAAAATGCTAATGATTGTGACACACCTCTCTCCTCCACCCCCTCCTCTTCTTCTTCCTCCATGGCCTCTTCCTCGGAACCAGCGGTGCTCGGTAGTCGTTCAAGGGGCTACGCAAGTACGCAGGCCAAAAGATGCCATGCGGTGCTTGAGCTGGTGTGCTTGGGGGACAGGAGCCACACTGGGGCAGAGGTTCTGTCAGCTCTGCAGGGGCAGGTTCAGAGGTGGTTGACGCCACCCCAACTTAAGGCAGGAATGGTGGTTTGCGACAATGGCACCAACCTCCTCTCTGCCCTCCGACAGGGACAAATGACCCATGTGCCCTGTTTGGCTCACGTCCTTAACTTGGTGGTGCAGCGGTTCTTGGGCAGGTACCCAGGCTTACAGGATGTCCTGAGGCAGGCCAGGAAAGTCTGTGTGCATTTCCGCCGGTCATATAATGCCAGTGCTCGGCTGACGGACCTCCAAAAGGAGTTTAACCTACCCAAGAACCGCCTAATCTGTGACATGCCCACCAGGTGGAACTCAACGTTGGCCATGCTGCAGCGGCTGCACACGCAGCAGAGGGCCATCAATGAGTACCTGTGCGACTATGGCACCAGGACAGGGTCAGGGGAGCTTGGTTTTTTTTCCCCACGCCAGTGGGCCATGATCAGGGATGCATGCACTGTCCTGTCACCATTTGAGGAGGCCACGAGGATGGTGAGCAGTGACAGTGCATGCATCAGTGACACTGTCCCCCTTGTCCACCTGTTGGAGCACACGCTGCGTGGAATAATGGACAGGGCACTTGAGGCAGAACAGAGGCAGGAAGAGGAGGACTTCCTTAGCTCACAAGGCCCCCTTTATCCAGACAGTGTTCCTGCGTGCCCGCCGATCACACAGGAAGAGGACGAGGAGGAAGAGGAGGAGGAGGAGGAAGATTGTGTCAGTATGGAGGTGGAGCCTGGCACTCAGCATCAGCAGCAGTCTTTAAGGGATCAGTCCCAAGAAACACATGGACTTGTACGTGGCTGGGAGGAGGTGGCTGCGGACCATGTCGTCCTTAGTGACCCAGAGGACTCCGGACCGAATGCCTCAGCAAACCTACGCTGCATGGCCTCCCTGATCCTGCAAAGCCTGCGTAAGGATCCTCGTATTCGTGGTATCAAGGAGAAGGACCAATACTGGCTGGCAACCCTCCTTGATCCACGTTACAAGGGTAAGGTTGCGGACCTTATCTTGCCATTGCAGAGGGAGCAGAGGATGAAACATCTTCGGGAGGCCTTGCAGAAAGGTCTGTGCAACGCGTTCCCAGAGACTGGGAGGTTACAAACTCCTGTTTCTGGACGTGTTGCTGAGGCTTCGGTCAGTCAAAGAAGGAGCGGTGGAGAAGGTGGCCGTCTGACCGATGCGTTCAGACAATTTTTTGGTCCGCAGCCCCAAGGTATGATCGGTTCCAGCAACCATCGCCAGCGTCTGTTTTACATGGTGCAGGAATACCTAGGGGCAAGATCAGACTTGGACACCTTTCCCACCGAAAATCCTCTGGGTTACTGGGTCTTGAGGATGGATCACTGGCCAGAGCTTGCACAGTATGCAATTGAGCTACTGGCCTGTCCTGCATCCAGCGTTCTTTCGGAACGCACATTCAGTGCTGCTGGAGGCGTGGTAACCGATCACAGGGTGCGTCTGTCCACTGACTCAGTCAATCGACTGACCTTCATAAAAATGAATGAGTCTTGGATCACCACCAGCTACCAAGCACCTGATGCTGATGTAACCGAATAATTTTTTTTGAAATCTCAGATCCCTTCAAAGACTGCCTATGCTGATGCTGAGTGACTATCCCTGAGTAATTATCCTCTTCCTCCTCAATCATCACGCTGATAGCTTGTAAGAACATTTTTGGTTCTGGGTGCCACCACCAGTGCCTAAGGCACAATTTTTCAGCCCCTGTTTAACAGGGGCGTGTAATTACGATTTTTGATGTAATACTTTGCAGCAGGGCTCGTTCCTGCATTCCAACTAGAGTGTCTGTGAGGGGTTGCAGTGTTGTGGCACCAGCACCAGTGCCTAAGGCCCAATTTTTCAGCCCTTGTTTAACAGGGGCATGTAATTACAATTTTTGATGCAATACTTTGCAGCAGGGCTCGTTCCTGCATTCCAACTAGAGTGTCTGTGAGGGGTTGCAGTGTTGTGGCACCAGCACCAGTGCCTAAGGCCTAATTTTTCAGCTCCTGTTCAACAGGGGCATGTAATTACAATTCTTGATCTAATATTTCACAGCAGAGCCCTGTGAGGGCTTACAGTGTTGTGGCCACAGCAACACCTAAGGCCCAAATTTCTGCTGAGTATATAGGGCAGGACCCTACTTTCAAACAACTAACTTACAAACGACTCCCACTTGCAAACGGAAGGAGACAACAGGAAGTGAGAATAAATCTACCCCTAGGAAGGGAAATTCTCTCCTGTGGGAGTTAATATGGGAAAAACATTTCTCCTTTCCACTGATGCTTTCCAATCCATTGGGACAAAAAGTGAGGTGAAATCTTCTGAAGAGGAGGAAAGACAGCAAAACAAATGTCACAGGGGTGATAACCCTTCCCTATGTTTTCCAAAAAGCTTAAAAAAGATTTTTTGGCTGGAGCTAAACACGTTAAAAATGTACCCGTTCAAAATTACAAAGAGATTCTACTTAACAACAAACCTACAGCCTGTATACTGCTGTTCAGAGTATATAGGGCCTGGTGGCCCCACAGCTTTCCTTATTTTAATTTGGGTGCGGGGTTCCCCTTAATATCCATACAAGACCCAAAGGGCCTGGTAATGGACTGGGGGGTACCCATGCCGTTTGTCTCACTGATTTTCATCCATATTGCCAGGACCCGACATTACATTAAACCCGCAAGCAGTTTTAAATGAGATTTTTTTCCTTTAAAAATGACATTTGGTGCAGGGACTGTTCTAAACACGGGAAACACGCATCACTTTACAGGCATACTATAGACACCCCTCAGGTACGATATTTAAAGGAATATTTCACTTTTTTTTTTTTACTTTAAGCATCATTAAAATCACTGCTCCCGAAAAAAACGGCCGTTTTTAAAACTTTTTTTTGCATTGATACATGTCCCCTGGGGTAGGACCCGGGTCCCCAAACCCTTTTTAGGACAATACCATGCAAATTAGCCTTTAAAATGAGCACTTTTGATTTCGAACGTTCGAGTCCCATAGACGTCAATGGGGTTCTAACGTTCGTGCGAACTTTCGGTCCGTTCGCAGGTTCTGGTGCGAACCGAACCGGGGGGTGTTCGGCTCATCCCTACTGAGGAGGCTTGTGGAGAAGTTTGTGAGAGGATTTGTTCTGTATCTGACTCAAATGGAGAGTCTTGCTGTGACATTTTCTGTCTGTGAGAGCGCCCTGATGCTGTATATTGTGAGGTGACTGGAGCTGCTTCAGCTGCAGTGAGTGCCTGTGAGCTCTTTGTGAGGTGATTTTTATTTCTGCCACGGCTTCCTCCCAGTACCATATTTCCTGCCCAAACTTTCACAGTTTGTTCCCTGGGGCAAAAAGGTTCAAATGGATACCTTTTGAGTCTGCAGGCTCCGCTTTGTCCTTCTCTTCTCTCCTCAGCGGTGTGGAGCTCTAACAATGCATGTCTGCTCCGCTAGGCTCCGCCTCCTGCCCCCCCAAACCTTTTTCAAATCAACGGATAGAAATGGTTTTATCCCTACAGACAGCTGCCATCACCCGTCTTGGATCCGGTCTGTTCCACGTAGCCAATTCCTGCGGTTACGTAGAAACTGTACAAGTATAAAAACTTTCAAAGCACATGCCTATATACTTAAAACTAGTTTATTGGATAAAGGATACAGCCATTTGGACATTGACTGGGAACTTTCACATACTATGGAAGTGGAGAGAGAATCTCTATTGGCCATCAAGCCCAAACGTGATACCGATAATAGCTTTAGGTGGGCTATGATGACCTCGTTTTCCACCCAGTATCGCCAGATCAAAGCCATTTTTGCTCAACACTGGAATATTCTCAAAAATGATCGTATCCTTAGCTCATCTCTACCTGACCAAGCCAAAGTTGTCTTCAGAGGAGTGCCCACTTTACAAAGTAGAATAGCTCCGAACATTATCAATCCCCCTTCATGTCTGTCGTTTTTTCATGAACTGACTGGCTCTTTCCCTTGCAGAAAATGCGCAGTGTGTCAGCACAATTCAGGAGTAGGACGTAGGGTAGTTGACTTTAGATCTTCCGTCACCAACAAGCAATATTCTATTAAACATTTTTGTACCTGTGCCACTCACTACATAGTTTATTTAATCACCTGCCCTTGCGGATAGCAGTAGGTGGGTCGCACCATCCGCACATTTTCTGTTAGAGTTGAGGAACACATTAAGAGTGGTGACACGAAACACACCGTACCCAGACACTATAAGTTACATCATGATCGGAACCCCAAAGGGACCACATTTTTGGTAATTGACAGGTACATGGCCCCTTGGAGGGGAGGGTCTAAAATTAGAGGGGTCTCACAACTCGAGACCTACTGGATTTATGAGATACGTTCCTATTCGCCTTTTGGTATGAATATAGACTGGGACATCAATTCATTCATTAGTAAAGCCTGACATACTCATTTTTCATTTTTCACATTGTTTATTACACTCCCATCCCTTTTCTCTGTCTTTTTTTGTTTGAAACGTTTTTTGTTTGTAAGGTTGAGATATTGTTGTGTCATATGTACATATGATCCCACATGAGAGTCCATTCCATGAGCGGTTACACATAACTTATTCCATATCTACCCTAAGTCTATCACTTTTGGCTATAATTCCTTCGGTGAGGTAAGAGTAGTTATACTGAATACTTCCATATAGACGACAGAAAATTGAAGTTCTGTTACGTTTAGTTGGCGGCTTTTTATACAACAACTATTTTTGCAACTGAGTCGACATAACAGGGCTCATTTTTATTTCCATATTTTAATAATAAAATTTTTTTTTTGGTAATATATGTTTTTTATTAAAACAATTATTCTTTGGTGACACTAAGGATGACATTTATGTGTCATTCTTTTCTTCTTTTTTTCTATACATCTTATTTTTACTTTTCATTCCTTTTTTACATTTAATTCAATTTCATTCTTGTTCTTGTACTTTACGATTGCATGTCCCCCTGATTGCTGCAATGTTATTCCCAGCGTTTCCTGTTTCCGGTTTGCAGTACGTACATGTATGCAGTCACGCGCGCGCCTGTTAACGCGTCCGCGCGTGTGACCTCATCACGCTGATGCGGATGTTTGTATAATCATTTCATGGCATGTTACGCACGCTGATGCGCCATTCACGATGCGGAACGCACGCCAGTTTATAGCGTGGTACGCACGCTGATGCGCCATTCTTTTGACCGTTGTTGTCAATCATGTGAGTGTTCCTACTTTTATTACACTTCATTTACACTATGTGGTCCCCTTTCCTTTTCTCCTTTGTTATCCTCTACACATCTGTGGATTTCTGAGCATCGGTCCGCATGAGATGTTATTGTCCATATGCTTCCACCTGGCCGAGAATTGGGAATCTCTGTCCTAGGATACTGACAGCTCCAGAGTCCATCCACCTCAATACAAGCCTGTTTGGCACACAGAACATATGCTCTGGCGTGTCCAAACAATCTGGTAAGCCTCCTCTTCACATGGTGGTGGTTTTGTCACAATCACACATCCCAGCCTTTGGAAATTATTCCTCACACTCGAGTTTTTCACTGATGAGTTTACATCCTCAATCATATAGACTGGGACTATATACACATCGAGTTTTTCTTCCTTTTTTGCACTATTATCTGTATGGACTTCAATTGATATATATATATATATATACATATATATAAGTTTGCCATAATTATTTTATTCATTTTTTGAGGTTTTTTTAGTGCCATCTGAACTCATTGTCCATATTGTCTTTGGCACATCACTTTTTAGAGCTACACTTTTTGTTTTTGTTTATGTTTGCCATTTATCCAATTTGGTGTGTCAGCTGCTAAGTTTGCGAGCTGCGCGAAATTATTTGTTTACACTTTTCTACTAGTATTTGCCAATGGTCCAGAAGACTACGGGTTCACCAAAGTCACTGACTACCCGATCCACACGGGACATGTTCCATTCATTAGGGAGCTGTGCTGTCACATTCCCCCAACCCTGTGCAAGGAGGTCCAAGATCTACTACCCAATATACTACAAAGTGGGGTGATACCGGAGAGTACGGGATTCTGCACATGGGGGGTGCACGCCACTTGTGCTGTGATTACTAAAAGCACAAGCTGATCAGTGGGTGCCAGCCAATAGATGACCACCGGCACCCGCTGATCAGCGAGGAGGAAGACAGGACAGATCTCCGTCTATGTAAACAATGAGGAGTTCTGTCCTGTCAGCGGGGGATGTGCTGTTTTTTTTCCCCTGCAAATTACATTCCTTAGTAAAAGCAGCACACTGTACACACAAAAACACTGGCTAGGCACACATTTAACCCTTTAATTGCCCAAGATGTTTAACCCCTTCCCAACCAGTGTCAATAGTAAAGTGACAGTGCATATTTATAGCACTAATCACTGTATTGGTGTCACTGATTCCTACAAAGTTTCAGATTAACTCACAGTCAATATCACAGTCTTGCTATAAGTCACTGATCACCGTTATTAATAGTATAAAAAAAAATTCCAGTATTTTTCTTATAGTTTTTTAGACAATTTAACTTTTCTACAAACAAATCAATATACGCTTATTGGGATTTTTTTTTTACCAA
Organism: Aquarana catesbeiana; assembly: GCF_042186555.1. Lineage (NCBI taxonomy): Eukaryota > Metazoa > Chordata > Amphibia > Anura > Ranidae > Aquarana > Aquarana catesbeiana. Next base: position 730,294,982 of record NC_133326.1, on the reverse strand, counting down.
AAACATGTAGCAGAATACATATTGGTCTAAATTGATGAAGAAATTTGATTTTTTAAATGTTTTTATTGGATATGTTTTATAACAAAAAGTAAGAAAAAATATATTTTTTCCAAACTTGTTTATTTTAATTTTTAAAGCGCAAAAAAATGCAGAAGTGATTAAATACCACCAGAAGAAATCTCTATTTGTGGGAATAAATGATATATATATAGAATTTATGTACAGTGTTAGATGACTGCGCAATTGTGAGTTGAACGCAGTGCCGTATGGCAAAAAAATGGCCTGGACATAAAGGGGGGTAAATCTTCTAGAGGTCAAGTGGTTATATAACCAATTTCCTTTTCATCATGATGTAGTCATCTCCACTTTTCATGTCATTGTACTTAGTGCTCCGCATGTCTTCTCCACATCCGTCTTTCCCTCTTTCTCTCTTCTAATGTTGGGAGGTATAATTATCATACTACTGAAAAACGAATCTTCTCCCTTCTGTACTCTGATCTCCGTGTCCTATAATATTCATCCAGCCTCACCCTGTGTAGGAGGATGTCACCCCTCCCCCATCCACATTTCTCTCCGGTGTCAGAGACTTTCAGTTTCATTTCTCTTCTGCTGTCAGCGATGGCGTCTGGTGATCTGAGAGCTGAGCTGGAATATTCCGTCTGTCTGAACATTTATACCGATCCTGTAACCCTGAAATGTGGTCACAACTTCTGCCGGGTCTGTATTGATCATGTGCTGGATACACAGGAGGGGTCTGGAGGATATTCCTGTCCTGAATGTAGAGAGAAGTTTCCGGATCGGCCTGCACTGCAGAAGAACATGAAACTACGTAACATAGCAGAGACTTTCCTGTCTGCTCAGCCAGATCGGGAGGAGTCTGGGGTCTTCTGTACTCACTGTGTGGACTCTCCTGTACCTGCTGTTAGATCCTGTCTGCTCTGTGAGGCCTATCTGTGTGATAAACACCTGAGAGTCCACAAAAAGTCCCCAGAACACATCTTATGTGACCCCACCTTGTCCATGGAGAACAGGAAATGCTCCGTCCATAAGAAGATTCTGGAGTATTACTGCACTGAGGATGAGACCTGTATCTGTGTGTCCTGCAGTTTGGCTGGAGAACATCGGGGACACCAGGTGGAGACACTGGATGAGGCTTCTGAGAAGAAGAAGGAGACACTGAGGAATGTTCTGCAGAAACTTCTGACAAAGAGAGAGGAGATGGAGGAAAGAGTCCAGAGTCTGCAGGAACACAGGAGGAAAGTAGAAGAAGAAGCAGCTGGTGATACCGAGAGAGTCACTGACCTGTTTAGAGATCTCGGGAGACGTCTGGAAGACCTGGAGAAGAGAGTCCTGAGGGACATCTCCGGGAGGGCAGAGCGGATCTCCATCTCCATCCGGGATCTGGAAATAAAGAAGGAGGAGCTGTCCAGGAAGATACGTCACATTGAGGAGCTGTGTAACATGACGGATCCACTGACTGTCTTACAGGAATCAGACACAGGTGACTTGTGTGATACTGAGGATGGAGATGATGAGGACAGAGAGAGACATGAGGAACTCCTCCATGATGGAGGGGGTCTGGATGTGGCGGGGGTCTTACACACAGGTTTATCTGATATAATAACAGAGGTAAATGTATACTATATACAGGGAGCTGCAGACATATTACTGGATGGAAACACAGCTAATAAATATCTACAGATATCAGATGACAGGAAAACTGTATCCGGGTCAGATAGGAACCAGAATCTTCCAGAAACACCAGAGAGATTTCAGTATCATTCTCAGGTGATGAGCAGTCAGAGTTTCTCCTCAGGGAGACATTACTGGGAAGTGGATGTCGGGGGGTCAGATGACTGGATAGTCGGGATGTGTTACCCCAGTATAGAGAGGAGAGGGAGGGAGGCATTGATTGGAGATAATAAGAAGTCCTGGGGATTGGACAGGGAAGGTGATAAGTATTCTGTGATACATGACAGTGAAGGGATCCTCTTACCCACCAATCCCTTCAGTGACAGAGTCAGGATATATCTGGATTATGAGGCCGGGCGGATCTCCTTTTATGATCTGTGTGACCCGATCCGACATCTTCACACCTTCACCACCACCTTCACTGAGCCCCTCCATGCTGGGATAGGTGTATGGGGAGGTTGTATAGAGATATGTGGGGGGAGGGGGGAGATGTGAGAACTCCGCCCACAGTCTGGTGATGTCAGATGAAGGAGGGGAATTCATTTAATATTCATCCAATAGTATATAGCAGTGGGCGGGGCTTCCTGCAAGTTTTTCTACTACAAATAAATGTGAGATTTCTTACTGATCGCTGTGATTGGGTAGAATATCTGTCCAATTATCTATCTATCTATCTATCTATCTATCTATCTATCTATCTATCTATCTATCTATCTATCTATCTATCTATCTATCTATCTATCTATCTCATGACATAATACTTTCTGTGTTTTGTCACAGTATGTGATATCAGCCATCTCCTCCCCCTCTCTTCCCCTCCCCCTCCTCCTCCTGCCCCTCCCCCACATGTGGTCCCTCTGTGTGTGGGGGGGGCAGCCATAATCAGACATAGAGGGGGGGTGGGGTCACTGTGATGGGATAGGATGGGGTCACCTCTCCTCTCTGCCCCTCCCCCTCCATACAATCTATACTACAAAGAGATGGAAATAAATGGAACAATCGGAGAGGAAATCTATGAAGACGTCATCTAGAGATTTATTACTGGAAGAAAAAAATGTGATCAGAGAGCCCAGACTGTTTTTAGGCAGAGTGGGACAGGATTAGATCCTCTGTCAGGTTTTTCCTTCTATCCGGAGCTCCATTACAGAGATATCCCCTCACTTCCTGTCCCGGTGACAACATTTATCTAGACAGGAAATGAGGGAACTCTCCAACAGGAACACAGACTGAAATAAGAATGATATGTTTAGTATAATAAGGAAGGGGAAGGTTTAGAGCCCCTGTCAGATTTTTATATGTCTGTGTCCCTGTACATATTTCTCTCACTCCTTGTATTGTTGTCACCAGGACAGGAAGTGAGAGGAAATCTCTCTAAGGCTGGGATCACATTGCTGTGCAGATCACATGTCATGTCTGTGTAATGTGAATTCAGCCGTACAAACTGTGTGACTGAAATCACATTCACACCAAAATGGTGCCGGACCCTTTTTTTGGTCCTCACTGGAATCGGATCACATTGGGTGTCACATCTATACAATCCGATTCCTGCGCCATTTCAGCGTTTGCACTGCGATCTGCGAAGCGATCTGGGGGTGTCATTAACTTTCCATTGACCCCCCGCAGCGGTTCTCAGATGTCAGTGTGAACGTCCGGTGATTGAGGTGTGATGAGGGAACCCGCACAGGAATCGCACTGGTTCCCGCATCCCACAAGTCTCATCCCAGACTAAGGCTCCATTCACACCTATGCAGGTTGCTTTTCAGACTTTCTGATGTGCTTTTTGCTGTGCTTTCTGCAGGATTTTTACCGCTATTTGCCCTTTAGGGTTTTTTATTCTATTTTTTTAGATAATTTGTTGTTTGGGCAGATTTAAAAATAAAAATTGCCGCAAAATCTCTGTAAAAACGCACTACACGCTTTTCTGCAGCTTCTCCATTGAAGTCTATTGAACCATAAAAAGCAAAAACCTTTTTGCGTTGAAGGCTCCATTCACTCCAATGTGTTTTTTCATTTTTTTTAACATGGATCCCTATGGAACACGTTCACATCAATGCATTTTTGTGCCTCTGCATTTTTGGAAAGTGTCAGGGGAATTTTTTAGGCTCATTTCACATCTATGTCTGTTGCTTTTGAGCGTTTCTGCAGTGCTTTTTGTGTTTTGAACATGTAATTTTACCGCGTTTTTGCCGCGCTTTGTGTTTTGCGTTTTTTTATCTTAGAAAATTTGTTGTTGGGTAGATTAAAAAATGCAAAACAAAAATTGTGGCAAAAAAATGCGGTAAAATCGCACTACACGCTACATGCTCACCTAACCGGTTCAATACCGGGCCTTTTCACCCCCTTCCTTCCCAGACCAATTTTTAGTTTTCAGCGCTGTCGCATTTTAAACAACAATTGTGCAGTCGTGCGACGTTGTAACCAAACAAAATTGACGTCCTTTTTTCCCCACAAATAGAGCTTTCTTTTGGTGGTATTTGATCACCTCTGCAGTTTTTATTTTTTGCACTAGAAACAAAAGAAGAGCGACAATTTTGAAAAAAACACAATATTTTTTACTTTTTGCTATAATAAATATCCCAATTTAAAAAAAAAAAAAAAAAAATTTCTCAGTTTCGGCCGATACGTATTCTTCTACATATTTTTGGTAAAAAAAAAATCGCAAAAAGCGTATATTGATTGGTTTGCGCAAAAGTTATAGCGTCTATAAAATACGGGATAGATTTATGGCATTTTTTTTTTTTAAATTATTTTTTTTTTTACTAATAATGGCGACGATCGCGATTTTTTTCGTGACTGCGACATTATGGCGGACACATCAGACACTTTTGACACATTTTTGGGACCATTCACATTTATACAGCGATCAATGCTATAAAATTGCATTGATTACTGTGTAAATGTGACAGGCAGTGAAGGGGTTAACCACTAGGGGGCGGGGAGGGGTTAAATGTGTTTCCTAGGGAATGATTCTAACTGTAGGGGGCGGGGACGTACAAGGGGAGGAGACAGATCAGTGTTCCGCTGTTTTGGGAACACAGATCACTCTCCTCTGAGCTGACAGGACGTGGATCTGTGTGTTTACACACACAGATCCACGGTCCGACCCGGTTAACGGGCAATCGCGATGTCCGCCGGGCACACGCACTGGGTCCCGAGCAACGCGGCGGTCGCGCGCTTGCACCCCCTAGGCGGCCGGGAACCCGAGGCCATCATATGACGTCCACCCAGGATGGGAGATCCCATCTGTGGACGTCATTTGACTATAGGCGGGTAGGGAAGTGGTTAAGGCAGTCACAGCCCCTCCCCCCATCCTCTTCTATCCACTTTCATAGCCCCCCATCAATCCATGTCAGATCCCTGAGTCCTCACCTGTGTAAGATACATGGTGGGTTATGTCGGAGCTTACACAGGACTGATGATGTCACCCCTCCATCATGTGACAGTATGTAAGTCCTGTGATTGGCCGCTCAGATCTGATCACTGTATGGTGGGAGAAGATCACATGATCCCTCAATACCCGGGAAAATGGGGACTTAGTGAGGACTTAGATGGAGGAACAACAAAAGGAAAGTATAAGTGGGTGTGTACAGCTCCTGTGTCACCTATAGAATGGGCGGGGCATTAGTTCTAATGGCTCCTCCCAGTACATGAGCACTGTGTATAGTGAGATGGGACAGTGAAGAATTGTATAGAGTGCCGGAGCTGAGACAGAGTGTAATATGACTTATTGTCTGTGTCCGAGCTGTGATGTCATAGTAGAGAAATGGCTGCCGAGGGACCCAATGTGGAAAGTATAGATAGAGGTGTACTGGCCCTTTAAGAACAAATCTATCTTTCTATCGGATTATAATGTGTAGACGGTCTCATTCCTTATTATTAATACATTTACAATGAGTTTATTCTATTGATTATTTTATTGTGAAGAAATATAAATAAATAATAGATCTACAAATAGAAAGAGATGAAAATTGATGGAAAAATCTCAGAGGAAATATATGAAGAAAATATCCTGAGATTTACTAATGAAAGAAATAATGTGATTTATCACTAATATAATGATATCACTATAATAATGTATAATTACTAGATCTGGAATGTGTCCCCAATATAATGTGTCCCCATAGAATGGATCACCAATAGAATTCTATGGGATGACTTTTATAATGGATCCTAATATAATGTATCATGTGATGGTGTATTATAATCACTAGATGTGTCCTGGTGATGGGGGAGAATTAGGAAATAAAATGTTAATGTGAAATAAATATTCTTCTCTATGAAATTATTATTATTATTATTATTATTATTATTATACGGGGTTTATATAGAGCCGACAGTTTACGCAGTGCTTTACAACATGAAGGCAGACATTACAATTACAGTGTAATACAGGAGGAATTAGAGCCCTGATCGTTAGAGCTTACAATCTAAGAGGGAGGGTCAAGAGATACAAAAGGTAATAACTGTGGGGGATGGGCTGATAGAGAAAATAAATGTACAGTTGTTAGGTGGGGGCAGGATAGGCCTCTCTGAAGAGATGAGTTTTCAGGGATCGTCTGAAAGTTGACATAGTAGGAGAAAGTCAGACCGATGTGGGTAGCGAGTTCCAGAGGATGGGAGAGGCTCGGGAGAAGTCCTGGAGGTGAGTATGGGAGGAGGTGATGAGGGAGTTAGAGAGCAGGAGGTCTTGTGAGGAACAAAGAGAACGGTTTGGTTGGTATTTTGAGACTAGCTTAGTGATGTAGCTGGGGGCCAAGTTGTGGATGGCTTTGTAAGTTATTGTTATACCCCGTACACACAGTCAGATTTTCCGACAGGAAATGTTTGATGGGAGCTTGTTGTCGGAAATTCCGATCGTGTGTAGGCTTCATCGGATATTTTCCCTCGTATTTCGACAAACAAAATTTGAGATCTGGATCTCAAATTTTCCAACAATAAAATCCGTAGAAAAAATCCGAAATGAGGGAAGTAATGTGGGAGTGAAAGAGTTGGTAGGAGCAGTATTAGGGAGAGGACAGGAGGGAGGGTGATATATACAGAGTGGAGAAGAGGGGCGATGGAAAGAGAGGGGTTTAGTTTGCACACATCTGAAATACACAAGTAATCTACAGAGTTCCATCAAGGCACCCCAATATTTTCTGTAGTCATAACTCATCTAATTTAAGAGCCTTCACAGTGGAAGCACATGCATTATAATAAATAGGCAGAGGGCAGGTGAGCCTGGAGGGAGCCCACCCCTCCTTAAAGGCACAGGGGTGCATACCCCCAACATAGACAGGACCCCTCAAATATGACAACAATTTGCTCGCAGATCTCAATTTTATACTTTAGAGATTGCGATGAAGTTGCCACCCTCCCAGCCTCTCCAATTTAATTAGGAAAAAAAGGGGAAGAAACTGCACTTAGATGAAGTGTACAAAAAAAAACAGAATAATAAGCTGCAATTCCTCTATGCAACATAAACACAGTGAAAATAGAATTAGAAAAAATTGGAATCGCACTAAAAAGGACTCATGACCATGCATATGATCACCAATCCACAATGATTCCTAAAGTATGTGAATGAACAAATTAGGCAGAGTAGATGCAAGTGATGACAAAGTAACAGTCCATCAAATATACATTGCTTGATGTGAAATAGTACCAATAATAAACATAAGTCCATGTGCATAAAAATAAATCACCAATGTGATAAATAAAAAAGTCCATATAAACTGTGATTATTGCTGTATATAGACAAGAGTGCTTGATCCACCACCATAGGTAAACAATGGCCGCTTACCAGAAACTCATGATCCCCCGCTACAGAGGATCAGAGAAAGCCATTTAGAAGGATGATAATCCGGATCACAACCGATGAACCAGGAGCCTTGGAATGTAGTGGCACAACAAGGACCTTATTGCCGTAGTGGAGGTATTTAAGCTGGTAGGTATTGGGACACCAACCCGCAGTGGAGTGGATATACCATGAAAAATAAAAGGCTCCAATAGTGTAAAACCATTAACCTTAGTTAGGTAGTATAAAGTAAGCACCTAAAAATGTCTGGAGCGCCAGGTGGAAGCTCACAGACAACCCGTCCTGCTGGTAACCGCAACAGCGATGAGAGATGACTCAAACGCGTCGCTCCGCCCTACGCGGCGTTTCGTAATAGAGTTATGTCGTCCAGGGGCACGGGCGGCGCGCTGCGTCACCTCCCTTTATAGCACAACAACCTAGCCAAGCCTCGCTCTGAGTTCCATTACATCGGTGGACATGCGCAATATGCCTGAGTCCTAGACAATGAATGGCTCCGAATGCGCAGGTGCACCCACAGTAAGTAAGGATCGAATCCATCAAACAGAGAGGACAGAGCCTTCCTGTTTTGAAAACAGACTGTAGGGTCAGAGACCAGGAAAACATAAAATAAATGCCAGTATCATGACAAAATAACGCCACGATCGGGCAATAAATGAATTTAAACAAATCTGTGTCGTTATGTGAAAGACACAAAGAAACAGCCACTGTTGAACACCAGTGGCCTGCAAATATACGTAAAAAAATAAATGAAATAAAATAAAAAAGTTTAGTAAAACCGTCCAAGTTTATGTACCTGCTCAGAGAAGCAGGAGCAAAACTGAATGTACCCAGTGTGTAACTAAGGTCCGGATGGAGGGCAAACACCGACAGAGCCATAAACCAGGCGATGACGGCAGCCGTCGTGGTTTGCATCAAAGCCGGAAGTGCTATGTAAAGGCCCAGGGGGACACACTCGTGAGGAGCAAGAGCCACCCGGGGCCATATAGGTTATTATAAGCAATTCAATAGTCAGATCCGTGGCGAATCGTAATGAATATAAATTGCAAACTAAAATTAAAATAAAGGCAAAGAATCAAAGATCTCCATGGACATCAAAGCATAGATATCCAGAGATGATTAATTCATAACCCTAATCAGTGTGAGCATGTCTGGGCCTAATGCCCACACATGAAAAATAAAGAATAAAAAATTGAAAAAATTGAAAGAACAATATTGATTGAAAAATATTAAAAGAGGGGAAAAATATATACATACACATACATATATATAGGTAAGGGGCCAAGTAGATCACAGAATTAGTGCTAGGGGGTCGCCAACAGCCCCCACCCACCCATTGGGCAAAAATAGAGACTCAGAGCAGAAGCCCTCACATAAAGTACCTCTGGCATAATGCTCACTTCCAAAATACAGTTACAGTACCTCCACAAAAACTACTAGGGCCTTTGAATGCTAAAACGGCCCAAAAAAACTTATAGAAATAGGAATAGTGAGGGGTAGCATACTGACCCTCATTAGGCATTATTAATGAAAGCATTCACATCTGTGTCGATGTTCGTGCCAAATGGGGCATAAGTTTTAAGTCTATGGATCCAGGACATCTCTTGCTTAGAGATCTCCCTGACCAACAGACTGCCTCGCCAGTGTGGTCTGTATTTGTCAATCCCCACGTAAAGTGTGTTGGAGGGGTCCCTTTTGTGTACTTGATCGTAATGTCTGGAGACTGGGTGTTTATCATAACCTCTCCTTATGTTCCCTATATTTTCGTTCAAACAAACACGTAATGCCCTTTTGGTCCTCCCCACGTATTGTAGCCCGCAAGGGCATTGTAAAAGATAGACCACCCCTTCAGAGGTGCATGTGATGAAGGGTTCAATCTCATAAGATCGCAAGGTACTGGTGGATGTGAACGTGGTGATCCACCTTTCTCTACTGGCATTCAGAGAGCAGACTTGGCATTTCCCACATCTATAGTAACCAGTAAGGTTCAGAAGGAAACATCTGTTCTCCCGTGGGGGGTCTTGAACAGAGGGAGCTATTTTACTCCCAAGGGAGGCTGCTCCCCTGAAAACAACTCTAGGTATAGCTGGTAAGACAGTGCCAAGAACTTGGTCACTGCTCAGCACATGCCAGTGTTTTTGTTTCAGTTGTTTGATGCTTCGATGCTGCACCGAAAAAGTTGTAATGAATGGTACAACATCGGAGACATCAACCCTATGTGGGGATGCATCAGACAGAAGTGAGGATCTGTCCCTATCCCGTGCCGTTTGACAGCCTGTGAATCCCTGGGAAAACACCAATTCTGGTTATTTCTGCCACCGGGGGGGGCCAGAGTATTGGGGTGGTCCCGGGTGGTTATATTCCTCAGTGTCCCTGATCACCATCACACCAGTCACAGTGTCCCTGATCACCACCACACCTGTCACAGTGTCCCTGATCACCACATCAGTCACAGTGTCCCTGATCACCACCACACCAGTCACAGTGTCCCTGATCACCATCACACCAGTCACAGTGTCCCTGATCACCACATCAGTCACAGTGTCCCTGATCACCACCACACCAGTCACAGTGTCCCTAATCACCACCACACCAGTCACAGTGTCCGTGATCACCACCACACCAGTCACAGTGTCCCTGATCACCATCACACCAGTCACAGTGTCCCTGATCACCACCACACCAGTCACAGTGTCCCTGATCACCATCACACCAGTCACAGTGTCCCTGATCACCACCACACCAGTCACAGTGTCCCTGATCACCATCACACCAGTCACAGTGTCCCTGATCACCATCACACCAGTCACAGTGTCCCTGATCACCACCACACCAGTCACAGTGTCCCTGATCACCACCACACCAGTCACAGTGTCCCTGATCACCATCACACCAGTCACAGTGTCCCTGATCACCACCATACCAGTCATAGTGTCCCTGATCACCATCACACCAGTCACAGTGTCCCTGATCACCATCACACCAGTCACAGTGTCCCTGATCACCACACCAGTCACAGTGTCCCCGATCACCATCACACCAGTCTAGTGTCACCATAAGGGCTTGTTCACATGTGCGATGCTCTTTGGAGAGCACTCTGTGTGTAAAAGGTGTTGTGATTAAGCGGTGGTAAAACCGCAGCTCAACTGCAAGGTTTTACACACTCAAAACTCACATGTGAATGATCAGGGACACTGTGACTGGTGTGATGGTGATCAGGGACACTGTGACTGGTGTGGTGGTGATCAGGGACACTGTGACTGGTATGGTGGTGATCAGGGACACTGTGACTGGTGTGGTGGTGATCAGGGACACTGTGACTGGTGTGATGGTGATCAGGGACACTGTGACTGGTATGGAGGTGATCATGGACACTTCTATTGCCCTGCCAACTATGATAGAGGAGTCTGCTGAATTATTTGAGCACAGCATGAGCCATTTGCTGCAAGAGAGGCCCTGAAGAGGAAAGTAACAGGAGTCTAGAGGGAGGGAAGGGACACCATCTGCTCGCTGTGTGGGTCCCCAGCAACCTATGGATACAGTAGTTTCCATTTGAACCACTTCAGCCCCGGAAGAATTGGCTGCCCAATGTCCGGACCATTTTTTGTGATTCGGCATTGTGTCGTTTTAACTGACAATTGCGTGGTCGTGCGACGCTGTACCCAAACAAAATTGATGTTATTTTTTCCCCACAAAATAGAGCTTTCTTTTGGTAGTATTTGATAACCTCTGCGGTTTTTATTTTTTGCGCTATAAACAAAAGAAGAGCGACAATTTTGAAGAGAAAACACAATATTTTGTACTTTTTGCTATAATAAATATCCCAATTTTTTAGAAAGAAACAAATTTCAATAAGCGTATATTGCACTGATTACTGTAAAAATGTCACTGGCAGGAAAGGGGTTAAACACTAGGGGGCAATCAAGGGGTTAAGTGTGTCCTAGCGAGTGATTCTAACTGTGGGGGGGATGGGCTACCAGTGACATGACAGCTATCACTGTTCCCAATCACAGGGAGCAGTAGATCGTTGTCCCGTCAGTAGGCAGAACAGGAAAATGCCTTGTTTACATAGGCATCTCCCCATTCTGCCTCTCGGTCTCACAATCGCGTAGCTGCCGGCAAACATCGAGTTCCCGGGACCCGCGAGCACACTCCCGAGGCATGCGGCGGGCGTGCAGCGGCAAATTCACAGGGACGTACAGGTACGCCCATTTGCCTGCCCGTGCCATTCTGCCGACGTATATCATGGAGGTTACTGTTACGATTTATGTCAAGCACTTGTGTTTTACATTTGTGAGTGTTTTTCTGACATCTGTATTGCAGACTGACCTCCAATCTTTTCCTGATGAAGATTCTTTAGAAATAGAAATGCTTCGGATGTAACAATCGTTCACAATCTGTAACAATGTATTAACCACTTGCCGACCGCTTAACGTATATATACGTCGGCAGAATGGCACGGGCAGGCAGAATCACGTACCTGTACGTGATCTGCCTCCCGCGGGCGGGGGGTCCGATCAGACCCCCCCCGGTGCCAGCGGCGGTCGGCATCTGACTGGGAGCGTCGGGAGGCGAGGGGGAGACCATCTGATCGTGGCCCCCCCCTCGCGATCGCTCCCAGCCAATGGGAATCCTCCTCTGCCTGTGTGTAGTTTCACACAGGCAGAGGATGTGATGTCATCTCTCCTCGGTCTGGCAGTTTCCGTCCCAGCGCCGAGGAGAGAAGACATGTAAGTGCACAACACACACACACACAGTAGAACATGCCAGGCATACTTTACACCCCCGATCCCCCCCCCGATCGCCCCCCGATCCCCCCCCAATCACCCCCCCCCTGTCACAAACTGACATTAGCAGTATTTTTTTTTTTTTCTGATTACTGCATAGTGTCAGTTTGTGACAGTTACAGTGTTAGGGCAGTGAGTATTACCCCCCTTTAGGTCTAGGATACCCCCCTAACCCCCCCTAATAAAGTTTTAACCCCTTGATCACCCCCTGTCACCAGTGTCACTAAGCGATAATTTTTCTGATCGCTGTATTAGTGTCGCTGGTGACGCTAGTTAGGGACGTAAATATTTAGGTTCGCCGTCAGCGTTTTATAGTGACAGGGACCCCCATATACTATCTAATAAAGGTTTTAACCCCTTGATTGCCCCCTAGTTAACCCTTTCACCACTGATCACCGTATAACTGTTACGGGTGACGCTGGTTAGTTCGTTTATTTTTTATAGTGTCAGGGCACCCGCCGTTTATTACCGAATAAAGGTTTAGCCCCCTGATCGCCCGGCGGTGATATGCGTCGCCCCAGGCAGCGTCAGATTAGCGCCAGTACCGCTAACACCCACGCACGCAGCATACGCCTCCCTTAGTGGTATAGTATCTGTACGGATCAATATCTGATCCAATCAGATCTATACTAGCGTCCCCAGCAGTTTAGGGTTCCCGAAAACGCAGTGTTAGCGGGATCAGCCCAGATACCTGCTAGCACCAGCGTTTTGCCCCTCCGCCCAGCCCAGCCCAGCCCACCCAAGTGCAGTATCGATCGATCACTGTCACTTACAAAACACTAAACGCATAACTGCAGCTTTCGCTTAGTCAGGCCTGATCCCTGCGATCGCTAACAGTTTTTTTGGTAGCGTTTTGGTGAACTGGCAAGCACCAGCCCCAGGCAGCGTCAGGTTAGCGCCAGTACCGCTAACACCCACGCACGCACCGTACACCTCCCTTAGTGGTATAGTATCTGATCGGATCAATATCTGATCCGATCAGATCTATACTAGCGTCCCCAGCAGTCTAGGGTTCCCACAAACGCAGTGTTAGCGGGATCAGCCCAGATACCTGCTAGCACCTGCGTTTTGCCCCTCCGCCCGGCCCAGCCCAGCCCACCCAAGTGCAGTATCGATCGATCACTGACACTTACAAAACACTAAACGCATAACTGCAGCGTTCGCAGAGTCAGGCCTGATCCCTGCGATCGCTAACAGTTTTTTTGGTAGCGTTTTGGGGAACTGGCAAGCACCAGCGGCCTAGTACACCCCGGTCGTAGTCAAACCAGCACTGCAGTAACACTTGGTGACGTGGCGAGTCCCATAAGTGCAGTTCAAGCTGGTGAGGTGACAAGCACAAGTAGTGTCCCGCTGCCACCAAAAAGACAAACACAGGCCCGTCGTGCCCATAGTGCCCTTCCTGCTGCATTCGCCAATCCTAATTGGGAACCCACCGTTTCTGCAGCGCCCGTACTTCCCCCATTCACATCCCCAACCAAATGCAGTCGGCTGCATGAGAGGCATTTTCTTTATGTCCTCCCGAGTACCCCTACCCAACGAACCCCCCAAAAAAGATGTCGTGTCTGCAGCAAGCGCGGATATAGACGTGACACCCGCTATTATTGTCCCTCCTGTCCTGACAATCCTGGTCTTTGCATTGGTGAATATTTTGAACGCTACCATGCACTAGTTGAGTACTAGCGTAGGGTACAGCATTGCACAGACTAGGCACACTTTCACAGGGTCTCCCAAGATGCCATCGCATTTTGAGAGACCCAAACCTGGAACCGGTTACAGTTATAAAAGTTAGTTACAAAAAAAAGTGTAAAAAAAAAAAAAAAAAAAAACACATACAAAAATATAAAATAAAAAAAAAAAGTTGTCGTTTTATTGTTCTTTCTCTCTCTATTCTCTCTCTCTATTGTTCTGTTCTTTTTTACTGTATTCTATTCTGCAATGTTTTATTGTTATTATGTTTTATCATGTTTGCTTTTCAGGTATGCAATTTTTTATACCTTACCGTTTACTGTGCTTTATTGTTAACCATTTTTTTGTCTTCAGGTACGCCATTCACGACTTTGAGTGGTTATACCAGAATGATGCCTGCAGGTTTAGGTATCATCTTGGTATCATTCTTTTCAGCCAGCGGTCAGCTTTCATGTAAAAGCAATCCTAGCGGCTAATTAGCCTCTAGACTGCTTTTACAAGCAGTGGGAGGGAATGCCCCTCCCCCCCAACGTCTTCCGTGTTTTTCTCTGGCTCTCCTGTCTCAACAGGGAACCTGAAAATGCAGCCGGTGATTCAGCCAGCTGACCATAGAGCTGATCAGAGACCAGAGTGGCTCCAAACATCTCTATGGCCTAAGAAACCGGAAGCTACGAGCATTTTATGACTTAGATTTCGCCGGATGTAAACAGCGCCATTGGGAAATTGGGAAAGCATTTTATCACACCGATCTTGGTGTGGTCAGATGCTTTGAGGGCAGAGGAGAAATTTAGGGTCTAATAGACCCCAATTTTTGCAAAAAAGAGTACCTGTCACTACCTATTGCTATGATAGGGGATATTTACATTCCCTGAGATAACAGTAAAAATGATTAAAAAAAAAAAAAAATGAAAGGAACAGTTTAAAAATAAGATAAAAAAATAATAATAATAAAGAAAAAAAAAAAAAAAAAAAAAAAGCACCCCTGTCCCCCCTGCTCTCGCGCTAAGGCGAACGCAAGCGTCGGTCTGGCGTCAAATGTAAACAGCAATTGCACCATGCATGTGAGGTATCACCGCGAAGGTCAGATCGAGGGCAGTAAGTTTAGCAGTAGACCTCCTCTGTAAATCTAAAGTGGTAACCTGTAAAGGCTTTTAAAGGCTTTTAAAAATGTATTTAGTTTGTCGCCACTGCACGTTTGTGCGCAATTTTAAAGCATGTCATGTTTGGTATCCATGTACTCGGCCTAAGATCATCTTTTTTATTTCATCAAACATTTGGGCAATATAGTGTGTTTTAGTGCATTAAAATGTAAAAAAGTGTGTTTTTTCCCCAAAAAATGCGTTTGAAAAATCGCTGCGCAAATACTGTGTGAAAAAAAAAATGAAACACCCACCATTTTAATCTGTAGGGCATTTGCTTTAAAAAAAATATATAATGTTTGGGGGTTCAAAGTAATTTTCTTGCAAAAAAAAATTATTTTTTTATGTAAACAATAAGTGTCAGAAAGGGCTTTGTCTTCAAGTGGTTAGAAGAGTGGGTGATGTGTGACATAAGCTTCTAGATGTTGTACATAAAATGCCAGGACAGTTCAAAACCCCCCCAAATGACCCCATTTTGGAAAGTAGACACCCCAAGCTATTTGCTGAGAGGCATGTCGAGTCCATGGAATAATTTATATTGTGACACAAGTTGCGGGAAAGAGACAATTTTTTATTTTTTTTATTTTTTTTTGCGCAAAGTTGTCACTAAATGATATATTGCTCAAACATGCCATGGGAATATGTGAAATTACAGCCCAAAATACATTCTGCTGCTTCTCCTGAGTATGGGGATACCACATGTGTGGGACTTTTTGGGAGCCTAGCTGCGTACGGGACCCCGAAAACCAAGCACCGCCTTCAGGCTTTCTAAGGCCGTAAATTTTTGATTTCACTCTTCACTGCCTATCACAGTTTCGGAGGCCATGGAATGCCCAGGTGGCAAAAAAAAAACCCAAATGACCCCATTTTGGAAAGTAGACACCCCAAGCTATTTGATGAGAGGTATAGTGAGTATTTTGCAGACCTCACTTTTTGTCACAAAGTTTTGAAAATTGAAAAAAGAAAAAAAAAAAATTTTTTTTCTCGTCTTTCTTTATTTTCAAAAACAAATGAGAGCTGCAAAATACTCACCATGCCTCTCAGCAAATAGCTTGGGGTGTCTACTTTCCAAAATGGGGTCATTTGGGGGGGGGTTTGTGCCACCTGGGCATTCCATGGCCTCCGAAACTGTGATAGGCAGTGAGGAGTAAAATCAAAAATGTACGCCCTTAGAAATCCTGAAGGCAGTGATTGGTTTTCGGGGTCCCGTACGCGGCTAGGCTCCCAAAAAGTCCCACACATGTGGTATCCCCATACTCAGGAGAAGCAGCTAAATGTATTTTGGGGTGCAATTCCACATATGCCCATGGCCTGTGTGAGCAATATATCATTTAGTGACAACTTTTTGTAATTTTTTTTTTTTTTTTGTCATTATTCAATCACTTGGGACAAAAAAAATGAATATTCAATGGGCTCAACATGCCTCTCAGCAAATTCCTTGGGGTGTCTACTTTCCAAAATGGGGTCATTTGTGGGGGTTTTGTACTGCCCTGCCATTTTAGCACCTCAAGAAACGACATAGGCAGTCATAAATTAAAGGCTGTGTAAATTCCAGAAAATGTACCCTAGTTTGTAGACGCTATAACTTTTGCGCAAACCAATAAATATACACTTATTGACATTTTTTTTACCAAAGACATGTGGCCAAATACATTTTGGCCTAAATGTATGACTAAAATTGAGTTTATTGGATTTTTTTTAGAACAAAAAGTAGAAAATATCATTTTTTTTCAAAATTTTCGGTCTTTTTCCGTGTATAGCGCAAAAAATAAAAACGGCAGAGGTGATCAAATACTATCAAAAGAAAGCTCTATTTGTGGGAAGAAAAGGATGCAAATTTCGTTTGAGTACAGCATTGCATGACCGCGCAATTAGCAGTTAAAGCGACGCAGTGCCGAATTGTAAAAAGTGCTCTGGTCAGGAAGGGGGTAAAACCTTCCGGGGCTGAAGTGGTTAATATATCTATGTGTGTTGATAGTAGAGATGAGCCTGATGTTCGAGTTGAACGTAAGTTTAACTCGAACATCGGGTGTTCGCCCGTTCATCGAACAGCGAACATTATGGGGCGTTTGTGCAAAAATTCAAGTGCCACGAAATTACCCATAATGCATTGCGAGATTGCAGTGCATTGGCGTCCTATGATTGGCCAAAGCATGCACCTGACCTGCAAGCTTTGGTCAATCACAGCATGATCTGCTGAGAGAGCCATAATTGTCCAATCATGGCTCAGGGGGCTAAGTCCACACCCCACACTATATAAGGCTGCTTACATAGCGGCCGTATATAGTGTAATCAATGAGAGCAGCAAAATGACATTTCTAAAGGAAAAAATGTCATTTAAAAGTGCTTGTGGCTGTAATGTATTGCCGGAACCCAGCAATATACATAAAAATCACTGAAAAAAACAGTGCCAAAATTTAAAAAAAAACAAAATGGCGTGGGGGGTCCCCCCAAAATCCATACCAGACCCTTATCCTTGCATGCAACCTGGCTGGCCGAAGGAAAAGGGGGGACAAGAGAGCGCCCCCCCCCTCCTGAACCGTACCAGGCCACATGCCCTCAACATGGGGAGGGTGCTTTGGGGTCTCCCCCAAAACGCCTTGTCCCCATGTTGATGTGGTAAAGGGCCTCATCCCCAGAACCCTTGCCCGGTGGTTATGGGGGTCTGCGGGTGGAGGGCTTATCAGAATCCCGCCCCCCCCTACGTGAATGGGTATCGGGTATCAGGAGACAAATTTGGACAATTCCTAAAAAACAAAAAAATACAAGTGTCCCACGATGTTCATCCTCTTCGATCACAGCGCAGATGGACCGAGGAAAAAAAATTAAAAAACGGAAAAACTCCGCCTCGATTGGAGGCATCCCACCGACTGCAGTCTTTTCGCGATGACAGCTCCCACTTAACGACCGGCCACTGTATATATACGTCATTTTTTAAAGATGGATATCTCGGTAACGGCAGCAGCTGCTGCCACAACCTAGGTATCCATCTTTAGGGCCGGCTTTCTGTACACGATAATGGTGGTCTCTGCAGCAGGTTCGCCACGAGATCACCGTTATCTGTGGCGGGAGAGGTGCCACCTCCCCTCCAGCCTCTCTCCCGCGCCCTCCGCTGCTTACCGGAGCCGTCGGTAGCGGCGGAGGAGATCGGGACCTGTCACTGCTGAGGTATAGAGACGAGTGAGGCCAAGATGGCGCCCACCCGTCTCTATACCATAGGACGGCTGGAGCGACGTCATTACGTCGGCTCCGCCCACTTCTCTTAAAGGCACAATTTTTTTGTGTAATTTTTTTGAACAACTTTTTTTTTTTTTTTTTTTTTTTTTTTTTTGCATTTTAGTCTAAATATGAGATCTGAGGACTTTTTGACCCCAGATCTCATATTTAAGAGGACCTGTCATGCTTTTTTTCTATTACAAGGGATGTTTGCATTCCTTGTAAGAGGAATAAAAGTGATCCAATTTTTTTTTTTTTAAACAGTGAAAAAATAAATAAAATAAAGTAAAATAAATAATAATAATAAAATTTTTTTTTTAAAGCGCCCTGTCCCGACGAGCTCGCGCGCAGAAGCGAACGCATACGTGAGTAGCACCCGCATATGAAAATGGTGGTCAAACCACACATGTGAGGTATCGCCGCGACCGGTAGAGCGAGAGCAATAATTCTAGCCCTAGACCTCCTCTGTAACGCAAAACATGCAACCTGTAGAATTTTTTAAACGTCGCCTATGGAGATTTTTAAGGGCAAAAGTTTGACGCTATTCCACGAGCGGGTGCAATTTTGAAGCGTGACATGTTGGGTATCAATTTACTTGGCCTAACATTATCTTTCACAATATAAAAAAAAATTGGGCTAACTTTACTGTTGTCTTATTTTTTTATTCAAAAAAGTGCATTTTTTCTAAAAAAAGTGTGCTTATAAGACCGCTACGCAAATACGGTGCAAAAAAAAGTATTGCAATGACCGCCATTTTATTCTCAAGGGTGTTAGAAAAAAAACAATATATAATATTTGGGGGTTCTAAGTCATTTTCAAATTGTCAAAAACTCTCTTTTTTTGGTGAATGGGTAGGGGTACTATGTACCCCTACCCATTCACATAGGGGGGGGCGGGATCTGGGGGCCCCCTTATTAAAGGGGGCTTCCAGATTCTGATAAGCCCCCACTCACAGACCCCCATTAAGATGGGGAAAAGGTGCTTTGGGGGGGACCCCAAAGCACCCTCCCCATGTTGAGGGCATGTGGCCTAGTACAGTTTAGGAGGGGTAGGGTGCTCTCTCGTTCCCCCCTTTTCCTGCGGCCTGCCAGGTTGTGTGCTTGGATAAGGGTCTGGTATGGATTCCGGGGGGACCCCCATGCCATTTTTTTTTTTATTTTGGTGCGGGGGGTTTCCCTTAATATTCATACCAGACCAGAAGGGCCTGTTATGGACTGGGGGGGAACCCAGGCCATTTTTTTAAATTATTTTATCTATATTGCCGGGATCCGACAATACATTACAGCCGCAAGCAGTTTTAAATGACATTTTTTTTCTTTAGAAAAGTAATTTTGCTGTGGGATATTTAAACACATCAGAAAGATGCATTATTTTACAGGCAGACTAAGGGAACCCCAGGTACGTTGTTTAAAGGAATATTTAATTTTTTTTTTACTTGAAGCATTATTAAAATCACTGCTCCTGAAAAAACTTCTGTTTTTAAAACTTTTTTGCATTGATCCATGTCCCCTGGGGCAGGACCCGGGTCCCCAAACACTTTTTATGGCAATAACTTGCATATAAGCCTCTAAAAGGAGCACTTTTGATTTTTCATGTTCGTGTCCCATAGAATCGAACAGTGTTCGCACAAATTTTTTGCCTCTCCCCATGTTCCAGTGCAAACCGAACGGGGGGGGGGGGGGGTTCAGCTCATCCCTAGTTTATAGGTGGTTCAAAAAACAGCAGGGTCTAACCTTTTAATTAGTCTTGATTTTATCATTGTTTTATATCATATTTAATAAAATTTATTGTTTTATTTTTGTGTTTTGGGGGGATTTTTTTTGCTATTATTCTGTATTTTGAGGATATGGCACCTTGGCCCTCTGCAGACTCTAATGTGAATACCATCATCATTTCTCTCTGCATGTTAGGGTATTGGCATGTAGGCAGGTGCAGTCTCACTCTTCCACTGTGGATGGCGCTCAAACACTGCAGCATTGCAGAAGGAGAGAGAGTCAGGAGGAACCTGTTCTTCTATGGTTTCCTGGGTCACTGGGGAAGCAATTTGGTTGGATGCTTTCATCCTATGTGACTCTGGTGGCCATCTTAGATCAGGCAGAGTCTGTTTAAGACTCTGGCTCCTGGGTTTGGCGTGCATGTTGTGAGTGGACAGTGCAGGGACAGGTAACCATCTTTCAGGGAAAGTGAGCCGTAATAGGGAAAGGTTCCAGATGAATAGGGACATGATAGAGACATGCTATCCTTTCCAGGACTCCCACCAATTGAGTTTAGACTGGCTAGGCTGCACTACACCCTCAGAGACAGACACTGTCAGTACATAAGGACCTGTTCGGTTCTGTATTACTGTACAGAACTGTGAGTGTTCCCAGTTGGGTCTCCTCCCACTGGGCTGTTTGTATCTTTGGGCCGTGACTACAGTACAAGTTCTGTTAATTTCAGATGGACTGTGTACTTACTGCCACTGCCCCACCCTGCACCCACTCAAACTTGGTGGCAGTTGGCAGGATATGTTCCTTCTTGGAATTGTTGCGGAAGGAGGAGCAGGGTCCCTCATGGCACCATTAGGATCGGCCCTAGCCTTAGTGCCTAAGTTTAATGGTTCAAACATTATTCTGGCTGAATAGGAGAGACTAGAGAGTGCTGCACACCTATACCAGGTTCCTGCTGGCTGGTTGCGGAGCTGGCTATTACCACCTTAGAGGATGATGCCCACCGAGCAGTGATTGCTCTGCCAGAAGAGAAACGGGCCACACTGAAACAAATTGAAGGGCCTGTTTGGAGGGCCTGTTTGGAGAGAATATAACATTCCCAGAGTTGAGGTGGAGATTCTTTGTCCGGAGACAGCAGGAAGATGAGAGCCTCACTCACTTTGCGATAGCTCTCTGGAAACTCCTAAAAAAGTGTGATGTGCGTGGCTGTGCCAATATTACCAAATTAGATCATCTACTGAAGGACCAGCTCATAGTGGGAATGAAAGCCAGTCAGGAGAGCCCTGCAAGAGCAAATTAGAAGGCAACCTGCAAGCTCTTTCCTTGACATTGTGGTGGACACAGTTCGGTGGGAATAGGAAGATGCAGAACAAACTGTGGCTGTGACACAGGAGTATGATCCAATGCACTTGAAAGATGAGACCCTAACTCCATTGCCCCTATCAGCTACACAGTTGAGGTTGAGGAAACTTGCAAAAGAACTGGCCTCCTTGAAACATGAAATATCCTTTTTCCAACTGGACTTGGCCCATCCCTCTAAGGGCATGAATCCATTGCGGAGGGACCCAAAGGTGGGCTGGAAGTGCTGGCAGTGTGGCCGATATGGACATGTACAGTATGTAAGAACTGTGGCCTGAATTCAAAAGCTCATGCAAGCCGCTGTTAAACTAGTAGCTACCGGGGCAGAGAAGGACGACCCCCGGGACAGTCAATACAAGGTTCCAACAAACCAGAATCCATTGTCTCACCAAGCCCAATAGTGACTGTCCTCATTAATGACCTGGAGGTCCCATGCTTAATCAACACTGGTTATGAGGTTACTGTCATGGAATATGACTTCTTTGCCATAGTTCAGAACAGGAGAACAGCTGGACCCCTCATGACTTTCCCTCAAAGGGGCCAATACCTTACCCAGGGCAGCCATGAGAAATTTTTGGGCCCCTTACACAGCTTTAGGCCTGGGCCCCCCCTGAGCCTAACCACCAACATTCCTCAGGGCTTTCCCACGGGCCATCTCACCGAATCCACACACCGGCCACCTCACCTGTACACAATGAGACCCCCTCACACCTGTATATATGTTAGCCCCCCCAGAGCGGTAAATATGTCAGCCCCCACACCTATATATATGCCAGCCCCACTCACGCCTGTATATATGTCAGCCCCCCTTACACCTGTATATATCTCAGCCCCCCCACACCTGTATATATACCAGCCCCCCTTACGCCTGTATATATTTCAACCCCCCATCTGTGTGTATATATATATCTTAATCTATATCTATATTTATCTATATACTGTATATATAGATAGATACAGATATATATATATGTCGGCCCCAAACATACACAAATCTGTTAACAAACAAGCCTCTGGCCCCTCCCTGTACACAAACAGCTCCCTCCCTTTCCTTCACAGCCCCTACATGAAAATGAAATCTTCCTACCTAGTCCTAGCTCGTTTTCACAAAGCTGACATATTGCTGACACAGAGGAGCACAGAACAAGCATCTCACACGAGGGGTGCACATGCACATGGTAACCAGAGGTGGAAGTAAAGAGCTCAATGTCTGAGCTCAATGAAACAGAGAGCAGCAGATGCTGCAAGATCGTTTCTATAGTGCACAACAGGGCTCCCCTTCACCGTCCTGCCTTCTTCTGGCCCAGGGCCCCTTACAGCTGTATCAGCTATACCCCCCTGATGGCGGCCCTGACCTTACCCATCTTGGTAGAGGGTGTCACCTGGGTGAGGAATCAAATTGAAGATCAGGAGGTAGAACAAGTGGGGGTAGTAGTGACACGTGACCCAGTAAGATCTGCAGTACCTGTTGTTCTGGGCATGAATGTACTCAATGACATTGATTTACCCTGCTTGCTAGCCTGGGGTTTGAATACCCCAGCTGATGTACATGGAGCTGTGCCCTGCAGGCGGTATGGCTCAACATGATTAGGGTATATGAGGTTCAACAGAGGGCAGCTGGGAAACAACCCGAGCAGGTGGGAGTTGTCAGCACTGCTCCTACCCATTGGGTCCCATAAGAAGCTTCAGAGGGCCACGATCATAGTTAAACCCCATAAGGACTCAATGGCACCTGTGGAGTGGTTAGTTGCCTGCACCTTATCCAAGATCCACAAGGGAAAAGTTCTGGTGAAGCTAATTAACCTGGAGACAACCCCAGTCTCACTCCCCAGCCATGCCACCATAGCAGACCTCTACATAGCAGGCCTCATCACTGTATCTCAGAGGCCCAACCAGGAGTAGAAGCAGTATGTGCCTCCCTACAGGCAGCCATGGCTTTGTTAGACAAGTTACAATACAACCTTTTGCTGAAGTAGCTGGACATACCCTTCCAAGGCTTTCCTCTACCACAACAGAGACTACTTCATCAATTACTGGAGAAACATCTACTAGTATTTGCCATTGCCAATGGTCCAGAAGACTACAGGTTCACCAAAGCCACTGACTACCCAATCCACACAGGACATGCTCCATTCATTTGGGAGTGGTGCTGTCACATTCCCCAACCCTGTGCAAGGAGGTCCAAGATCTACTCCACAATATACTACAAAGCGGTGTGATACCGGAGAGTACGTGATTCTGCTCTTCCAGGAAGAGGGCATGTGCACATGGAGGTGCGCACGCCGCTTGTGCTGTGATTACTAAAAGCACAAGTTGATCAGTGGGTTCCAGCCAATAGATGACTACCGGTACCCGCTGATCAGCGAGGAAGAAGACAAGACAGATCTCTGTCTATGTAAACAATGAGGAGCTCTGTCCTGTCAGCGGGGGATGTGCTGGTTTTTGTTTCCCGACAAAGCACATTCCTTAGTAAAAGCAGCACACTGTACACACAAAAACACTGGCTAGGCACACATTTAACCCTTTAATTGCCCTAGATGTTTAACCCCTTCCCAGCCAGTGTCGTTAGTACAGTGACAATGCATATTTATAGCACTGATCACTGTATTAGTGTCACTGGTTCACACAAAGTGTCATATTCGCTCATATCGCAGTCCCGCTATAAGTCGTTGATCGACGCCATTAATAGTATTAAAAATAAATAAATAAATAACAATTCCAGTATCTTTCCCATAGATTGTAGAAATCAATATACGCTTATTGGGAGTTTTTTTTTATTACCAAAATCATGTAACAGAATATATATTGGCCTAAATTGATGAAGAAATTTGATTTTTTTAAATGTTTTTACTGGATATGTTTTATAACAAAGAGTAAGAAAAAATATATTTTTTCTGGGCGCATGCGCGGCAGCTCCTAAAATGGTCGCCGGCTGTTAGAGCTCCGCTCCACCACGGCTCTGTGACAGCCACCGGAGCGATCGGAGCAACCCACCGAGCACCTTACTGGGCCACACGAACGGGGGAAACCCCCAGGAACACTGCCTTGAAAATGGCGAACGTCCGCAGGAACCTGACGAGCCAGATGACCGTGGCAGGCATTCAGGTCAGCTATGCCAAGATGGCGGCGGCTCCACCAGGCCCGTACAACACGGAGGAGATGGAGCACTCTATAGCTGACCAGGACTCACAGCATTCACAGCCACCACAGTCCCCAGGTACAGACTTTCCGCCCCTGCCTCTGGCTGCTTCCCCCTCATCCACGGAGTCTCTCCTGGGCAGGATGGGCTTGGGCCTCCCCTCCACACCTACGATGGACCCTCATACAGGACTGTTACTGTCTGTATCAGAAGCCCACTCTGACATCCCTGTGCCATCCGATTTCCCCTCCATGATGGAGGCCTTCCCCCAGCTCCTCTCCAAGAGCTTGGCCCAAAATGCAGCACAAATAACCTCATCCATCCATGCTGACCAGCAGCAAATAGGGATGAGGATGGATATAATAGAAAAGAAAGCTGACCAAGCGGTATCTCACATTAATCAAAACTGAGCAAGGATTCAAGACATGCAAGACCAGCTTAAAACAGCATTTGCAAAGATCGACGACCTCGAAAATAGATCGAGACGCTATAACTTTCATGTTCGAGGGCTCCCTGAATCAGAAAAGGATGTTCATGCCGCTGTGAAGACCCTTTTACGGAACCTCATACCAGATATCACAGAACAACAACAGGAGCTAGACAGAGCTCACAGAGCCCTTCAACCCGCCCGATCAGATGGCCTTCCCAGAGACATTATCATGAAACCCCATTTCTTCTCCATAAAGGAGGCTCAGAAAATCTCAAATTGATGGGACACATGATACAGATTTTTACAGATTTGTCCCCATACACAGTGCAA
The DNA here is from genome assembly GCF_042186555.1 of Aquarana catesbeiana. Lineage (NCBI taxonomy): Eukaryota > Metazoa > Chordata > Amphibia > Anura > Ranidae > Aquarana > Aquarana catesbeiana. The sequence goes on along the minus strand of NC_133326.1, from coordinate 730,269,701 downwards.
AAAAGGCGCTCTCTCAAACCGCTACTTCAACTGCTGCTGGAAAAAGAGATCACATATCGTTGGTCCTTCCCCCTTCAATTAAACTTCTCCTACAGGAACAAAAATTACGGCTTCTCTTCGTTCGCCGAGGGAGAACGTCTGCTCCTGCAACTGGGTTTGATCTCCCGGGACCCTTCTTCCTCACAGACCAACAGGAGCTCCTCTTCATCCACAAAAAGGCCTCCGCCAGCAAGCCCGCTGCAACCCACCTGGCTTAAACAGAGCTCCAAACGCTCTAAGGAAAATCTTCCCCCTGATGTGCTGTCCTCTTTTTGGATCAGGGACCTGATCCGGAACTCCCCCTTGGACATTTTCGGTTCAACGGTGACCTCCCCGGGATTTACTTTTGCGCCCCCTGCAACGATGCCACATGACAGTCGGGCCTTATTCCTTTACAGCAGTTTCCATTCTTCCCATCTCGGATATCACAGGCCTAGCAACAGCCGACCCTGTGAAATTACAGGGATGGGGCAGGGGCGGTAGGGGGCCTCTCAACTTATATATATCTCATCTGGTCAGTACTCAGAAAAGATAGGTATTTTCAGGCTCTGGTACTTGTTGGACCCTCCTCTCACTGGTTGATCCTGAAGTTGTTCTTACCTTGGTATTTTCAATATTCTTGAACACATTTTAATGACCGAATGGGCCTGCTGACCCCCCTAATCAGATTCCACTGCTCCGCTACTGGAGCTTTTGGCCCGGGTGGTGCAGTGCAATCCTATTTCTCACAAAGTCATTGTATTCTAAGGTTGCTCTGTTTTTTCTTTTCTTTTCTTTTCTTTTATTTGAAGAAATGTTAGAATGTTTTATTCTCACTAAGTATACGATTTTATAGGTGGCGGGGCCATGGTGGACCTAGTGCACCTCCAGTTGAAACCAGAGGCACTGATCGTGCATTTGGTTTCTAGTCCGGTAGTCCCTCTGATTGGACGCCGACCCTCTCAGGTAAAAGGGTAAGGCATGGCCAGTCCATCTTACCCTGGGGTAAGGGAGGGGTCTGGGGACCCCTGTATTATTACTTTCTGTTCTTGTTACATGTATGACAGTTTAATGGATCAGATTTCAGTAACTTGCCTACTCTCTCTAATACTCTCTCTCACCCCTCTCCTTTCTTTCTCTCCCTCTCATCACATGAGCACTTCCAGGTTCCGCATTCGCTTCTGGCCTTTCCTCACAGGTCTTTGGTTCCCGGCAAGCTTATTCCTTGAGGCACTCTCCTCCACACGTACAGGTAAGACCTTTCTCATAAGCATGACCTTACAACACTCAAATTATGACTGACCTCCCTAAAGTCCCCCCACCCTCAAAATTTTATCACATAATACACAGGGACTGAACTCCCCCGTCAAAAGAAGGAAACTGTTTCAACTCTACCATTCTATGCACACGGACATTCTCTTTTTATAGGAGACCCATTTCCCCATATCATACCAACCCACATTTCTCCATCGCAACTTTCCCCAATTCTTCATATCCTCCGTACCCAACAAAACAAAAGGGGTGGCAATATGTTTTGCCAAACATATCAATCTCTCTCAATCTCAGACGATTATAGACCCTCTGCGACGCTTTATACTAGTATCGGGGAACATAGATGGTGAACGATACACCTTTGTATCCTATTACTCTCCTAATAGAGGTCAAAGGGCTTTTTTTGAATCCATACTACACAAACTCCGCCCTCACCTTAAGGGCACAACTATTATCAGTGGGGATTCCAATATAGCTTTTGACTTCTCCTTGGACAAGTCTGGAGCTGGGATATCCTACTAGACAGTGTTAAAGTAGCTAAGTTACTACATGAGGCGGGATTGGTAGATGCCTGGAGGGAAACTAACTCTCGCTCTAAGAATTATATGCATTTCTCAGCACCGCATAACTCCTATGCCAGGATAGACCACATCTTTACACATCCCTTTGGTCGTACGGTCACGGATTATGGACTCCCCTCTATCGGACCACTCAATGGTCACTCTAATCCTCCACAGACCATCAGGACATAGGGAGTGCAATCGTTGGCGCCTGCAGGAATACATTCTTAATGATCCCATACAGGCCACTATCATAGAGAAATTTATTAAGGAATACTTTAGCCTAAACACCATGACTGACGTCTCCCTGTCCACAGTATGGGCTGCTCATAAAGCGGTGATCAGGGGGAAACTAATGCAATTATCAGCTACACTAAAAGCGGAACACAAAAGTGACACGATAAAATTAACAGCAAACTTTCGATCTCTCGCAAAAGCCCACAAACGAAATCCCACTTCGGAATCTCTGGCTCAATTGGATAAGGCTCCGGCCCTTCTCAACCTGAATATAACGACAGCTGCTGAAAAGCATCTCAGGTGGACAGGGGCGCGTTTCTACTCCCAGAGAGATAAGATAGGGTTGAAATTAGCGGTAAAACTTAGTCCTAAACCTCGCCAACTAGCATTCCCCAAAATTAAGTTAAACTCAGGTGACCTGACCCAGAACCCTACCAAGTTTATGGAAGCCTTCCAACAGTTCTATTCGGAACTATATAGATCTCAACATCACCCTTCAGGTCAATCACAAGGAGGTTTCCTTGACTCCTTGCCTTTACCTTCCTTGACTTCAGATCATAGGGATCTACTTGAAAGCCTCTTTTCGGTCACTGAGGTTCTGGATACAATTACTTCCTTGAAAGTCGGCTCTTCTCCTGGACCTGACGGGTTCTTCACCGGGTATTATAAAAAATTTGGGGAAACATTGGCCCCACATCTCACAAAGTTTTTCAATTTTCTTAGGGAAGGTTCCCCATTGGAGGCAGACTTAAATGCAGCATATATTTTGGTGATTCCCAAAACAGGGAAAGACCCAAGCGAAGTTGGAAATTACAGGCCTATATCCTTAATTAACAATGACATCAAGATTATGACCAAGATATTAGCCAATAGATTAGAAGTTTTATCCCCTCATATATCCATAGAGATCAGGTAGGTTTTTTACCTGGGAGGCAAGGCCCAGATCAGATTAGAAGGACAATAGACGTTATCTCCCTCCTTAAATCTAGCTGGGACGGAGGCTCCCCCCAATCTGGTTTTATTCTCTCTATCGACCTACACAAGGCGTTCGATTCAATTGAATGGAACTATCTTTTAGAGATCCTTAGAAGATGGAACTTCGGCCCCTATTTCCTAAACATAGTCAACTCTATGTACTCCCATCCATCTGCCCAAGTGAGGTTAATGGGAAGATATTCGGCCTCCTTTCCAATTGGGAGGGGCACCAGGCAGGGCTGTCCCCTCTCACCCTTTCTCTTTGTGATGGCCATAGAAACTTTGGCCATAGCAATTAGAACAAATCCCGATATCAGGGGTGTTGCGTGCGGGGACCAGGAGCACAAATGCGCACTTTATGCGGACGATCTCTTGCTATATACAATCTCACCTCTAATAACCACTCCGATTATTTACGGGGTTCTGAACTCATTCAGCAAAATCTCAGGCTTAAAGGTCAACATGTCTAAATCATTTGCCATAAACATCACTGTTCATCCTGACATGGTGACACAACTAACAACTTTGAGTTTTCCTGGGCCCCCACGACTATCCCCTATCTAGGGATTAATTTAACCCCAGATATAAATAACCTCTTTAAAGCTAACTATCCCCCCATGATCAACAGGTGCAGGGGGGATCTCCAACAGTGGTCGAGATGTGGTGTGTCCTGGCTGGGAAAAGTACACGCTGTAAAGATGACTCGCCTTCCCCGTCTTTTATACCTGTTCCGCTCTCTACCAATCCCACTTACGAGGAATGTTCTTCACAAATTCCAATCAGAGATTACACGCTTTGTCTGGGGCAATAAGGGTTATAGATGCCCATCTAAAATACTTCATCGCCTTAAGTCACAGGGAGGTTTAGGCCTTCCGGACCTCTGGGACTACTTTTATTATCGCAAATATCGATCATTTTCACTAAGGGCCCGAAGCCCGAGTGGCTCTCAATGGAAAGGTGGGCTATACCCCTCAATACCATTGATTTTCTCCTTTGGTGTGACCCTAAACAAAGACCTGCCATAATGGCCCCCACACTTTCTCACTCTATTGCAATATGCACTAAATTATTTAAACACCCCTCCCTTATATCGCCGCTCAAACCTTTATCCCACATATTCCATAATGCTAAATTTCCACCAGGAATGAACATCCAAGCATTCCTATGGTGGACTGGCAATGGCCTTTACTGGATAGGACATTTGCTTTCCCCAGCTGGCCCTCTTACCCTGTCTTATTGTAAGCGTAAACTAGAAATGCCTGACATGGAACAGTTCAGATTTACACAAATCTCCCACTTCTTAAACTCTATTTGATTCACCAAACCTGAACCTCCCTCAATAACCCCTTATGAACACTGGTGCTCTAACCTTTCGGAACAAAAGGGAGGAATCTTCTTGATTTATACCGCACTACAGACAAATCTGGAAAAGCCGTCCTACGCAAAGACCTAGGAGGAGGACACAGGCGAAATGTGACCGACGACAGACTGGTTCCGATCCTGGACATGCTCCTATAGAGGTATTTGTAACATCTCCCTTATAGAGGCCAGCCTAAAGGTCCTGACCAGGTGGTATTATGTCCCATCCAGATTGACATTGATATACCCTGGGACTTCACCTCTCTGCTTTAGGGGATGTGGACTTGAGGGTACAATGCTACATACATGGTGGATTTGTCCCCGCATCAGAACCTTTTGGAAGAAAATCTTCCGTACAATTGGTAAACGAATAAAGGTCTCGGTGGCCCCCAACCCACACATTGCATTACTTAACCACAATATACCCAATACACCTAAGCACCTACAGGTACTACCCTACTTTATTTTATTGGGTGCGAAAATCACCATAGCAAAAGCATGGAAGAGACCCACGGTTTCCTTCCAGTATTGCAAGAGAAAGGTGTCCTGGATTATGTCCCCGGAACAAATAGTAGCGAAGCTGAATGACAAAATTGGGAAGTTTAATACCATCTGGGAACCCTGGGCACCATTCTGCAACATAACTCTCATACCGGGTATTGATCCTGACACAAGTTTAGTTTCTGTTATTAACTGAACCTTACCCTACCTTTCCCCTCCTTTCTCAACCCTTTTCACACGTTTCTTATCTTTTCTTTATGGGTTTGCTCAGATCCTTCTATTCATCAGGTACAACTTGACATATACGCACCCAGAGGGGAATTCTTAAGAGAGTGTTAACCAGAGTATCCGCTGGACCCCTTCTTCTCCTCACTAGAGGTTCACTAGTTACCGCAGTTGTGAATTGGAAATGGAGGTCTCCGCTTTTATAGCCCTTCCAACCAGTTCATAACGCTCCTGGGGGAGTCGGCTGACTCGGGGCAGAACCTAAACACACCTACAGGAAGATCCCACAGGGGGGGTGTGTGAGGGTTCCCTGGGTCATCCGGCGTTCATCCCCCAGAGACGAATCCCTACATCTACCTTTCCTCCCGCACAGATGGGCTCCCTCGGATAATTCCGTACAGTAAATACAGATCAACTGACTCGAATTTACCTTTCTGTCTCTTGAGATCTCTGATGGAAATCGCTGAAGGTACCTTAACTGTAATATTACCCTCATGGGGTTATCCTCTGATCCTTGAGCACCGGTATAGCTCTCTGACATACAGGACTGTTCATACTTTGTTCATTGGTTTCTTTATATTAATACATCAACATTTTTTTTTTCTTTTATTACTTTGCTTTGAACAGAGAAGTTTGCTACACTACTGAGTTAAGCTTGACTACAGGACATAACTGAGCCTCATATAGCTGCAGTGAGTTAATTTGGTAGTGACAGTTTTGCAACTATAACACTCAGGTCGGCTTATAAGTGATGTTCATAAATGTAAGATACTTTCTGTGTAACTTTTCTTACTTCATTAGAAATGTATGCAATTTCCTGTATGGTATGCAAAAATTCTAATAAAAATGATTAGAAACTAAAAATATATTTGTTGTTTATTTATATTTTTATAGCTCAAAAAAAAATGCAGTTGTGATCAGATACCACCAGAAGAAAGCTCTATTATATAAATGTAATTTATGTACAATGTTGCATGACCACGCAATTATGAGTTAAAGTAACCTGATCATGAAGGGGGTAAATCTTCTGGAGGTCACGTGGTTATATAACCAATTTCCTTTTCATCATGATGTAGTCATCTCCATTTTTCATGTCATTGTACTTAGTGCTCCGCATGTCTTCTCCACATCCGTCTTTCCCTCTTTCTCTCTTCTAATGTTGGGAGGTATAATTATCATTACTACTGAAAAACTAATCTTCTCCCTTCTGTACTCTGATCTCCGTGTCCTATAATATTCATCCAGCCTCACCCTGTGTAGGAGGATGTCACCCCTCCCCCATCCACATTCCTCTCCGGTGTCAGAGACTCTCAGTTTCATTTCTCCTCCCCTGTCAGCAATGGCGTCTGGTGATCTGAGAGCTGAGCTGAAATGTTCCGTCTGTCTGAACATTTATACCGATCCTGCAATGCTGATATGTGGACATAACTTCTGCCGGGTCTGTATTGATCGTGTGCTGGATACACAGGAGGGGTCTGGAGATTTCTTCTGCCCTGTATGCAGAAAAAGGTTCAGGAGTCGTCCTGCACTGCACAGGAACATAACACTACGTAACATAGCAGAGACTTTCCTGTCTGCTCACCCAGATCGGGAGGAGTCCGGGGTCTTCTGTACTTACTGTGGGGACTCTCCTGTACCTGCTGTTAGATCCTGTCTACACTGTGAGGTTTCTCTGTGTGATAAACACCTAAGAGTCCACAAAAAGTCCCCAGAACACATCTTATGTGACCCCACCTTGTCCATGGAGAGCAGGAAATGCTCCATCCATAAGGAAGTTTTGAAGTATTTTTGCACCAAAGATAACGCCTGTATCTGCGTGTCCTGCAGTTTGGCTGGAGAACATCAGGGACACCAGGTGGAGACACTGGATGAGGCTTCTGAGAAGAAGAAGGAGACACTGAGGAATGTTCTGCAGAATCTTCTGACAAAGAGAGAGGAGACGGAGGAAAGAGTCCAGAGTCTGCAGGAACACAGGAGGAAAGTAGAAGAAGAAGCAGCTGGTGACACCGAGAGAGTCCCTGTCTTGTTTAGAGATCTCAGGAGACGTCTGGAAAACCTGGAAAAGAGAATCCTGAGGAACATCTCCAGGAGGGCAGAGCGGATCTCCATCTCCATCCGGGATCTGGAAATAAAGAAGGAGGAGCTGTCCAGGAAGATACGTCACATTGAGGAGCTGTGTAACATGACGGATCCACTGACTGTCTTACAGGAATCAGACACAGGTGACTTGTATGATACTGAGGATGGAGATAATGAGGACAGAGAGAGACATGAGGAACTCCTCCATGATGGAGAGGGTCTGGATGTGGCGGGGGTCTTACACACAGGTTTATCTGATATAATAACAGAGGTATATGTATACTATATACAGGGAGCTGCAGACATATTACTGAATGGAAACACAGCTAATAATAATCTACAGATATCAGAAGACAGGAAAACTGTATCCAAGTCAGATAGGAACCAGAATCACCCAGAAACACCAGAGAGATTTCAGGATTGTTCTTTTCAGGTGATGAGCAGTCAGAGTTTCTCCTCAGGGAGACATTACTGGGAAGTGGATGTCGGGGGATCAGATATATGGAGAGTCGGGATGTGTTACCCCAGTATAGAGAGGAGAGGGGGGGAGTCAGTGATTGGAAATAATAAGAAGTCCTGGGTATTGAACAAGGATGATGATGATGATGAGTATTCAGTGGCACATGACAGTAAATGGTCCCTCTTACCCACCAGTCCCTCAAGTAACAGAGTCAGAATATATCTGGATTATGAGGCCGGGCGGATCTCCTTTTATGATCTGTGTGACCCAATCCGACATCTCCACACCTTCACCACCACCTTCACTGAGCCCCTCCATGCTGTGTTAGGTGTATGGAGAGGTGGTATAAAGATATGTGGGGGGAGGCGGGAGATGTGAGAACTCTGCAGTGGTTGGGGCTTCCTGCAAGTTTTATCTTCCATGACAATCTGACATAATACTTTCTGTGTTTTGTCACAGTATGTGACATCAGCCATCTCCACCCCCTGCCCCTCCCCCTCTATGCCCCTCCCCCTCCTCCTCCTTCATACCCCGCCCCCACATGTGGTTCCTCTGTGGGGGGGCAGCCATGATCAAACATAGAGGGGGGGTGGGGTCGCTGTGATGGGATAGGATGGGGTCACCTCTCCTCTCTGCCCCTCCCCTCCATACAATCTATACTACAAAGAGATGGAAATAAATGGTACAATCGTAGAGGAAATCTATGAAGACGTCATCTAGATATTTATTACTGAAAGAAAAAAATGTGATCAGAGAGTCAAGACTGTTTTTTAGGCAGAGTGGGTCAGGATTAGATCACCTGTCAGCTTTTTTCTTCTATCCGGAGCTCCATTACAGAGATTTCCCCTCACTTCCTGTCCCAGTGACAACATTTATCTAGACAGGAAATGAGGGAACTCTCCAACAGGAACACCGACTGAAATAAGAATGATATGTTTAGTATAGTAAGGAAAGGGAAGGTTTAGAGCCCCTGTCAGATTTTTATATGTCTGTGTCCCTGTACAGATTTCTCTCACTCATTGTATTGTTGTCACCAGGACAGGAAGTGAGAGGAAATCTCTCTAAGGCTGGGATCACATTGCTGTGCAGATCACATGTCATGTCTGTGTGATGTGAATTCAGCCGTACAAACTGTGTGACTGAAATCACATTCACACCAAAACCGGACCCTTTTTTTGGTCCTCACTGGAATCGGATCACATTGGGTGTCACATCTATACAATCCGATTCCTGCACCATTTCAGCGTTTGCACTGCGATCTGCGAAGTGATCTGGGGGTGTCATTAACTTTCCATTGACCCCCCGCAGCGGTTCTCAGATGTCAGTGTGAACGTCCGGTGATTGAGGTGTGATGAGGGAACCCGCACAGGAATCGCACTGGTTCCCGCATCCCACAAGTCTCATCCCAGACTAATGCTCCATTCACACGATCAAAATTTCCGGCAGAAAAAACGACGAGCCGAGAGAATTAAGATCAATGTTTCCGAGCATGTGTCGTTTTTTGCGCGTCCGAATTGCATACAAACTGAATTTCCGATAGGAAGTTTTTCCAACGGGAAAATAGAGAACCTGCTCTCAATCTTTTGCTGGTGGGGATTCCGCCAGCGTAAGTCCGATGGAGCATACACACGGTCGGAATTTCTGACCAAAAGCTCACATACGATTTTTGCTGGCGGAATTTCCAATCGTATGTAGGGAGCATTAGGCTCCATTCACACCTATGCAGGTTGCGTTTCAGCCTTCCATTTCGCTGTGCTTTCCACGGGGTTTTTTTTTTTTTTTTTTTTAGATAATTTGCTGTTTGAGCAGATTTCAAAATGCAAATTGCGGCAAAATTGCAGTAAAAACACTGTAAAAATGCACTACATGCTTTTCTGCAGCTTCTCCATTGAAGTCTATTGAACCATAAAAAGTAAAAACCTTTTTGCGTTGAAGGCTCCATTCAGGCCAATGCATTTTTTTCATTTTTTTTAACATGGATCCCTATGGAACACGTTCACATCAATGCATTTTTGTGCCTCTGCATTTTTGAAGAGTTTTCAATTGTCAAAAGTGTGATTTTTTTTGGCTCGATTCACATCTATGCCTGTTGCTTTAAAGTGTTTTTTCAGTGCTTTTTGTGTTTTGAACATGCGATTTTACCGCATTTACCGTTCTTGCCACGCTTTGTGTTTTGCGTTTTTTTATGCTCTTTTTATCTTGGAAAATTTGTTGTTGGGTGGAAAAATGTAAAACACAAATTGTGGCAAAAAAATGCGGTAAAATCGCACTAAATGCTACATGCTCATTTAAGGCAGTCACAGCCCCTCCCCCAGACCCACTTCTATCCCCTTTCATAGCCCCCATCAATCCATGTCAGATCCCTGAGTCCTCACCTGTGTAAGATACACAGTGGGTTATGTCGGAGCTTACACAGGACTGATGATGTCACCCCTCCATCATGTGACAGTATGTAAGTCCTGCAATTGGTCGCTCAGGTCTGATCACTGCATGTTGGGAGAACATCACATGATCCCTCAATACCCAGGAAAATGGGGACTTAGTGAGGATTTAGATAGAGGGACAACAAAGGAAAGTATAAGTGGGTGTGTATGGCTCTTGGGTCACCTATAGAATGGGCGGGGCATTTGTTCTAATGGCTCCTCCCAGTACATGAGCACTGTGTATGGTTACATTGATTATTTTTTTGTGTGAAGAAATATAAATAAATAATAGAACTACAAATAAATAGAAAGAGATGAAAATCGATGGAAAAATCTCAGAGGAAACATATGAAGAAATTATCCCGAGATTTACTAATGAAAGAAATAATGGGATTTATCACTAATATAATGATATCACTATAATAATGCATGATTACTAGAACTGGAATGTGTCCCCAATATAATGTGTCCCCATAGAATGGATCACAAATAGAATTCTATGTTGTCACTTTTATAATGGATCCTAATATAATGTATCATGATGGTGTATCTTATAATCACTAGTTGTGTCCCGGTGATGAAGGAGGAATTTGGAAAGATGTTAATGTGAATAAAGTTTTTCTCAGTTGTAGATGTGAAGTGTTGGTGTTATACTTACCTGCTCTGTGTAATGGTTTTGCACAAAGTATCCCGGATCCTCCTCTTCTCGGAGTCCCTCATCGTTGCTCCTGGCCCCTCCCTACCGTTGAGTGCCCCCACAGAGAGCAGCTTGCTATGGGGGCACCCGAGCCAAGCTATAGCTTCCTGTGTCCATTCAGATATGGAGCCGAAGCCCAGTCCTGCCCCCTTTCTCTCCTCATTGGCTGACTGACTTTAATTGACAGTAGCAGGAGCCAATGGCACTGCACTGCTGTCTTAGCCAATGAGGAGGGGAGTTCCGGATGGGTGAGACACTCCTGCAACATTGCTGGATCTAGAGGGACCTCAGGTAAATATTAGGGGAGATGAGGGGGGCTGCTGCACACGGAAGGCTCTTTATCTTAATGCATAGAATACAATTACTTTTCTAAATAAAATAATGCTAAATACTTTGCAACAATTTCCAAAGAGTGGCAAAACTTGTTTCATAGCACAACACGTGGTATTCATTTAATGCAGTACCACACTGTATCGTCTGCAGACCTTAATCAAATGTCATCACAGAGTGTACAATACACCTCAATAGATAGAGTTACACGTTCCATAGATGAGGCAATTTATTATGAAGAAATAAAAATGACACAGCCGTATTTTAGAGACAATAGTCAGACAAATAGCACAGTGACTGGAGAGTATGTAAGCAGCTTGATTGGCAGCAATGTAAGATGGAGAGACAAGGCAAGTTTTTAAAAAAATATATAAAATAAAAATTACAGTGATTATGCTGAAATATTGCAGAGACATGCTGCAAATCATGTAAACCTTTTAAGTGGGTCTAATTTGAAGAGGAAGAGAATCAAGAAGGTTTTTTTTTAGCAAGAAATAAATATTACACTGATTATATTAAAGACATAAATAAGAAGTATTATGGGGACATGATGAACATCCTGTAAGCCTTGGTGGTAGGCCTTTTTTGAAGAAGGAGAAATGAGGCATTTTTTATCCAGAAATAAAAAATGCATTGGATCTAATCAGAGTCAAGAGGCAGAAATCCTACAGAGACACACTGCACATCATATAAGCCTTCTAGTAGGCTGCATTTGAATATCGAGAGATGAGACATTTTTACCCAGAAATAAAAGTTAATTTGCTAGGTCAGAGACATGCTGCACATCCTGTAATCCTTTGTAGCGGGCTTCTGTAGAAAGAGAGAGACATGAGACACTTTTTTTACCCAAAAAAAGGAATTGCATTGGACTATGACAAAGACAAGAGGCAGAATTTTTACAGAGATCATCTGCCCATAACGTAAGCGTGTTTTAGTATTCCTCAATTGAATATAGGGGGGGGGCACTTTTTTTACCTGAAAATAAGAATTACATTGAATTAAGTCATTTTATATTATAGAATTGGAGGAAATATGGCAGATACTGCATGTGTAATGATATATTTCCGGAAAGCCTCCTTTGATTAAATTAATCTCATGCAGATTTTAGGACAAAGAACAAAAAAAACCTGTTTATTTTTGTCCACTTTAAAAGGAAAGAATGAATATTGTACATATTGCACAGACAGTATTGCTATTTTATTTTTCTTGTCCGCATTTTATAAAGTACAGAACACGTGCATTTTTCCAGATAAAAAATAAATGCAGTATATTTCACATAGAGATTGAATAAATAACTGAATCATTCCATAGACACCATTTAAGCTACATAGTTATGTTGCATTTGGAATATAGGGACCACAGTTTCAACCTTATGCCCCGTACACACGGTCGGATTTTCCGATGGAAAATGTGTGATAGGACCTTGTTGTCGGAAATTCCGACCGTGTGTTGGCTCCATCACACATTTTCCATCGGATTTTCCGACACACAAAGTTTGAGAGCAGGAGATAAAATTTTCCGACAACAAAATCCGTTGTCGGAATTACCGATAGTGTGTAGACAAATTCGACGCACAAAGTGCCACGCATGGTCAGAATAAATAAAGAGATGAAAGCTATTGGCTACTGCCCCGTTTATAGTCCCGACGTACGTGTTTTACTTCACCGCGTTCAGAATGATCGAATTTTCCGACAACTTTGTGTGACCGTGTGTATGCAAGACAAGTTTGAGCCAACATCCGTCGGAAAAAATCCTAGGATTTTGTTGTCGGAATGTCCGATCAATGTCCGACCGTGTGTACGCCCTATTAGAGTGTTTTTTTCCCTGGAAAGAAGGTTAGCATTAAAGGGTTACTGAACCCTTGTTTTTTTTATAATAACAAACATATCATACTTACCTCCAATGTGCAGTTCATTTTGCACAGAGTGGCCCCAAACCTTGTCTTCTGGGGTTCCCCGGCGGCGCTCGCGGCTCCTCCTGGAATCTGGAAACCCCCTAGAAAAAGAGCTCTTCCAGGGGGTTACTGCCGGGTTCACTCCTGAATCCAGCATTTTGCGTCCATAGACACAGAATGCCGGACTCGGCCCCGCAGCCCCAGCGCCCGCGTCATTGGATTTGATTGACAGCAGCGGGAGCCAGTGGGTGCGCTGCTATCAATCTATTCAATCAAGAGCCGAGACAACGGGCAGAGAGGTAGAGCGCGTCTCCACCGTGGGAATGAACGGGCTCAGGTGAGTAAAACGGGGGGGGGGGGGCTGGGGGGCTGCTGAGTGACAGAAGTTGTTTTCACCTTAATGCATCAGTGCTGCCTTTTAGTACCCATCAGTCCTGCCTATTCGTGCCACCTATCATTGCCCATCAGTGCCACCTATCAGTACCTATCAGGCTGCATTCACACTACAGCACTTTGAATTGCAGGCAGACCTGCCACGATTTGACAGCGCTAATGTGTGAATGACAAAACACGGAACTCGCATTTGAGATGCCATTCATTTGAACGACACCTCAAATCGCGGTGTGGATCTGCTGCTATTGTCGCACGATAAAATGTGCTGCAATCGTGGCAACCTGCATCACGGGACGCACGTCACCCCAAAGTAGCTCCTGAACTATTTTTGGGCGACATGTGTCCCGTGATGTGGGTTACCACGATTGCAGCACGTTTTATTGTGCGATAATCACAGCAGACCCGCACCACGATTTGAGTTCCAAGTTTTGTCATTCACACATCAGCGCTGTCAAATCACGGCAGATTCGCGGCAGATCTGTCCATGATTCCAAACACTGGGTCCTCTATATGGAGAGATCTGGGGGTCAAAAAGACCCCAAATCTCTCCTTTACTTTTAAAAAAGAAGATCAAACACAAAATATATAATTTACTAACCCCCTAGACTGGAAGTGACGTCATCATGTCGCTCCGGTCCTCCAAGATCATAGAGGTGATCAGAGATGATCTGGTCTCTATTCACCTCTGTGACCAGCTGGCCACACTGTTAGATCATTTCTCATGCACGCGGGTAAAAATGATAAGCACGAGAAACACCGGTGAGTGGCGGGGTGTGTGGGGGGGATGTCTAGTCCTGCCGTTTCTGAAAGATCCAGCAGCAAATGAGCTGTTCGAACCATTTTTAGAAAGCCAGCCGGCTGAAAACAAAAACACGGGGGTTATGGCTGATAGCTTCATCCATAACGTATAAATATATATTGCGGTTGGCAACTATGGGATAGATTTATAGAATTTTCATTATTTTTTATTAGTAATGGCAGAGATACTAATAGTGGGACTGCAACATTGCAGCGGACAAATTGGAAACTGACACTTTTTGGGAACCAGTGACAATAATACAGTGATCGGTGCTAAAAATATGCACTGTCACTGTACTAATGACACTGGCTGGGAAGAGGTTAACATCAAGGGCGATCAAATGGTTAAATGTGTTCCTAGGGAGTGCTTACTAACTGTGGGTGAGGTGGTTTAACTGTAGGAAGGCAGAGATCCATGTTCCTGCTTAGCAGAAACACAGGATCTCTACCTCCCCTTCTTACATAGGCAGATGACTGTTCTTTCTCTCTTGGGAATGATCGTCGGCTCCCAGCGAACATTGGGTCTGCCTGACTCACTGATTGGCTCCCGCTGCGTCCAATCACATCGGTAACGGGTCGTTGGAGGCGCGCATGCGCACCCCAGACCCGGAAGTGCAGAATCATGTACAGGTGAGTGAATCTGCACAGGAGAGCCGCCTTGCCGCTGTATATATACGGTATACGGTAGGCAAGAGGTTAAAGTCTATGGACACAAGTGGGATAGAAGTCGCCTTGAAGTAGTACAGGAACCTTCTCTAAAGTTGGAGTGACTACAGTGGTACTAATTAGGAGATCGCTCTCATTGACTAACATGGGATTTCACATGTCTTGGGGTCTTACAAGTTGGATCCCAAGTCACGGTAATGTGAACCGAGCCTAAGAAAGAGGATGCCGTATCCAAAAATAATGGAAATTTGTTTACTTAAAAATCAATCCACCATCACAATATAACATGGATGATATCAGCAACTGTGAAGTTTTTAGAAACCTTGTTCTTCCTCAATATAAAGTGAAATAATCCCGAAGTGCTCCCTCTTTATAGTATTGTGGTCAGTGGCGGCCCATCCATAAGGGGCACTGCCCCCCTAATCCATGTGTCCATCCCCCTAATCTACATTCAGGGTACCGGACGCATGGATTCCTTTTTTTTTTAGAAGCATGTGATTAAAGCCTGAAGCTCTAATTGGCTTAAAAAAAGGGTGGGCTCGGGAGCGCAGTGAGCCCACCCAGTTGTGTGACAATAGCAAAATAATATTCAATATGGTCTTCCTGATTCTCCTCCATACCAATCAGGAAGCCGGTCCCAATTGGCCGAAAGGAAACGCGATCGCATTGGTCACCAAAGAGGAGGAGAAGACGCAGGGGAAGCCGCAATTAAGCCGAGGAGGAGGAGACGCAGGGAAAGCCAACGAAGAGGAAGTGCTGCACGCAGCCTGGATGGAGTAAGTGCGGGGGGGCTGGTGGGCTGATGATCGAGCGATGGGGGTTGGGTGTGCGACCAACCTACCGAACCAGGGTATTGGACAGTTTTGCCGCGCCCACCCCTCAAAATGGATCACCAGCCGCCACTGATTATGGTTGATAAAAGTGTTCCAGCAGTTGCTCACATCGGCACAGTGTGTTCCCACATGTATACATAGGAAAGAATAGAAGATAGATGTGGTGCTTTGCTAATAGTGTGCTATACTAGATAAAAAACATAAAGTGTCTCAATGTTGCAAAGAAGAGAGTGGAAAGAGAGTGGAAAGTGAAAAAAGTGCATTTTGTGCCCAATCAGGGCTCAGTATAAGCTGGTTGTTAGGGAGCGGGGTCAGGAAGCTGGCCGTGGCGTACCTAACAACCTATGAGTCATCAGCTGTCAATAGGTTTCCCCCGCTGACAGCTGAATAAAGAAAAGAAAATTGCCAGCAAGAAAAAAAGAAAAAAAAAAATGGCGTGGGGTTCCTCCCAGTCCATACCAGGCCCTCATACAAGCATGCAGCCTAGCAGGTCAGGAAAGGGGGATGAGTGAGCGCCCCCCCTCCTGAACCACACCAGGCCACATGCCCTCAACATGGGGGTGGGCTCTGCCCCAAAGCGCCCCCCCAAAGCACCTTGTCCCATTGTTGATGGACAAGGGTCTAATCCCCACAACCCTGGCCGGTGTTTGTGGGGGTATGCTGGTAGGAGGCATATCAGAATCTTGAAGCCCCCCTTTAATGAGGGGGCCCCCAGATCCCGTCCCCCCATGTGTCAAAAAGTAATAAAAATAAAGAGACAGTTTGAAAGTTATTGACCGAGCATTCCCCCTCCCCACCCCTTTCCTGACCTGCCAGGCTGCATGCTCGGATAAGGGTCTGGTATGAACTGGGGGGGACCCCACACCATTTTTTTTTGTTTCAGTTTTTTTGCCAGGTGCTGGAAATTGCAACCACAAGTCAATTTAAATGTGATTTGACTTGTTTTGTTTTTTTCCTTACAGGCACATTAAAGGGACCCCCCAGGCACTACAGTGGGGCAAAAAAGTATTTAGTCAGCCACCAATTGTGCAAGTTCTCCCACTTAAAAAGATGAGAGAAGCCTGTAATTTTTGAAAGAATTTATTTGCAAACTATGGTGGAAAATAAGTATTTGGTCACCTACAAACAAGCAAGATTTCTGGCTCTCGGCGCATGCGCGGCATGGAACGGAGCGGCCGCTTCTAATCAGAGCTCCGGTGCCTTCAGGGCTTAAAGCCACTTAAACAGGGCCATAAACTCATAAAAACGGCCTGAAAGTAAGTTACCCCCGTGGACTATCATCTGTGCATGCCGAATTCTCGGAAAAAGAGACGGAAGAGCCAACAGAACTCTCTCACTCACTATCTGCTCAGATCAAAGGAGAAAAGCGTGGCTAAATATGGCGCTGGCACCCTGCCTACATCATCTGCCGCCCATCCCCCTGCTAAAGAACTACAACAGAAAGACACAGGATCTTCAAAAAGCAGTGAGTACTCACCCTTATCTAAATCAGATTTGGACAACAGCTTAGAAGCTTTATACTCTAAACTGCTCACTAAATTCCAAACAGAGATACAAAAATCCACTTGTACCTTATCCCAGGAAATTGCAGCAATAGGAACACGTACTGACCTGCTAGAGAATAAGCATGATGAACTATCAATTGCTTGTAATGATCTCTCCAGAGAACATGAATCTCTTGCATCAGCTTTTTCCCAGTTGCAGGCGCATGTGGAGGATATGGAAAATAGAAACAGAAGGAATAATCTTAGAATAAGAGGAGCCCCAGAATCTGTCACAGATTTAATCGCATACTCCACAAAATTATTCCGGTCTCTATTACCAGAGCAAAACCCCGAATCCTTCAAATGTGACCGCATACATCGTGCACTTAGAGCTAAACCTCCGCCTGATAAACCCCCCAGAGATATTGTACTTTGTATGAAAGACTTCCTAATTAAAGAAGAAATAATGCGTGCCGCACGGAGCATCAGAAACATCACGTTAGATGGAGTCCAGCTACAGATCTATCCAGACATCTCGCAGGCAACGCTTGATAGACGCAGAACAATGAAAGAAATCACCTCAGTTCTCTCTACAGCAAGGATCCGCTACAGATGGGGTTTCCCCTTCAAGCTAATAATTCCTCATAATGGTACCACCTACATAGCCACCAACATCACCGAAGGTCAAGACATCCTGATAAAATGAGGTCTTCTAAACCCCAGCAACCTCCCACGTACTCCCTCTACAAACAGCCCAGCGCCTATCTGGAACACCCCGGCTTCACGTGGAAACAGACGCAGATACAGACACGATCCCGCTCAATGGAGCTAGAGAACAGCTACTAAAACTTTTTAGTTCCCCTTTTCTTTCTCTCATAAAGCTTCAACAGGAAGACAATTATTTTAAATTTTTTATGTTTATTATTTTATATTTTTATTTTATTTTTATATATATTTTTTTTTCTGGAGTTTTTTGAGTTTTTTTTCTACTTCCTCAATACACTGCTTATTATAACTCATTGAGCATCTGCTACTATATTTATGCAAAAGTGGGAATTTTGATACATGCATTTTTATGTATTTTTGCAAACTCCATATTATTTTATTTTATTTAATTTTATTCAAATTTACTTAAATTTCTTTTTTTTTTTTAACCACTTCCCTACCCGCCTATAGTCATATGACGTCCACAGATGGGATCTCCCATCCTGGGTGGACGTCATATGACGGCCTCGGGTTCCCGGCCGCCTAGGGGGCGCACGCGCCCGCCGCGTTGCTCGGGACCCGGTGCGTGTGCCCGGCGGCCGCGATGTCCGCTGGGCACCCACGATTGCCCGTTAACCGGGCCGAACCGTGGATGTGTGTGTGTAAACACACACATCCACGTCCTGTCAGCTCAGAGGAGAGCGATCTGTGTTCCCAGAACAGCGGAACACTGATCGGTCTCCTCCCCTTGTGCGTCCCCTCCCCCTACAGTTAGAAGCATTCCCTAGGAAACACATTTAACCCCTCCCCACCCCCTAGTGGTTAACCCCTTCACTGTTTGTCACATTTACACAGTAATCAATGCAATTTTATTGCATTGATCGCTGTATGAATGTGAATGGTCCCAAAAATGTGTCAAAAGTGTCCGATGTGTCCGCCATAATGTCGCAGTCATGAAGAGAAATTGCGATCGCCGCTATTATTAGTAAAAAAAATAAATAAATATATTTTTTTTAAAAATGCCATAAATCTATCCCGTATTTTATAGACGCTATAACTTTTGCGCAAACCAATTAATATACGCTTATTGCGATTTTTTTTACCAAAAATATGTAGAAGAATACGTATCGGCTGAAACTGAGGAAGATTTGTTTTTTTTTAAAAAAAATTGGGATAGCAAAAAGTAAAAAATATTGTGTTTTTTTCAAAATTGTCGCTCTTCTTTTTTTTATAGTGCAAAAAATAAAAACCGCAGAGGTGATCAAATACCACCAAAAGAAAGCTCTATTTGTGGGGAAAAAAAGGACGTCAATTTTGTTTGGGTACAACGTCGCACGACCGTGCAATTGTCGATTAAATTGCGACAGCGCTGAAAACTAAAAATTGGTCTGGGAAGGAACGGGGTGAAAAGGCCCGGTATTGAACCGGTTAATATATTTCAGTATTATTTACAGTTTAGTACATAACTGGTATGTGCCTACTCACCCTTACTAATTATTGAGGCCTTGCAATCACATACATCTATGAGTAACTAATGGCAATTCTGTATTAATTCAATATATGCCTTCATAATAAGGCAAATATATTCAGATGGACTTTCTAAGCTTATCTGAATAATGGCACTACACTGACATCTACTGTCGCTACATGGCACTACATGCCTTAAATATCTTTCTTCACACAGGCTTTTAATAATCTCAATGCAGTTTTGTTATATGTTATACCATACCACAACACTGCCATCTTGTGTCATATACTGGAAAGACATACCAATTAAAAGAACCAGACCATAGTCACTTTTTGCTCTTTTACAGGTATGCTTCGCTCAATCCTCACTAGACATGGGCCCATGCAGCAACATGGTTTGCATCTCTTATACTAATCAACAATTTGGCCTGACCTTCAGTAGATCAATATACCTATTGGGTATAACAGTTAATACTACTATTACTTGCTTCATTCTCTGGTATGGTAGTATCATTGCATACTATTCATTACGTATTAGTATACAACAGTACAATGAATCTAAAGTTTGATCTATATGTGTGTGTTCTTCAACATCACTAGACTTTTGGATCTATTCCTAGTTTTTTTTTTTTTTTTTCTCTTCCTTAGCTCCCTTTCCCTCAGGTATCAATAATAGATACAATTACACCGTCTTTAAGCTCTAGAATACTAGACATAAGCTGCACAGTTATACTTTTCTATGACATTGGAGGTGGCGTCCCGCCTATGCCGACATGATTGACCCCCCTCTCAGTCTCTACATATTTTCTCACTAGAGAAATGTTTTCTATTTTTTCTAAAAGATTATTAATATATCTTTTTATGTTCTTATTAATGTTATCTCTTGTTAGACACAAAAATTTTGTCTCATATACGCAAAGACTGAGTTTAAATTCTAGGGTTCGATTTAACTTTCTCGGTCGGTTGGAAAATGACTCTCTTTCCAACCCCATACAGTTTGTTCACTACAAATTTGGTTTACTCTTAATTAATGTTATGTTACTCTTAGACACTATACAGAAAAATGATGGTACAATTTTTTTGTTATGCCTCAAGCTGCACTTGATTGTAAAGATTATACTCTGGATTAAATCCTTGTACGCCTATTTTACAGTATCTATCCCTATCACAATTGATCAATTATACACCATGTTTCCCTTATTTTATCAAATCTTATTACTTCCTGATGAGCCCCCAAATTTGTTTCCAACCACATGACTATAACAATCTTATCTCACAACGTCCAAGGATTTAATTCACCACACAAGAGGAAAAAAAGCATTCTTACAATATAAAAAACTAAATGCCAAAGTATTATTGTTACAAGAAACACATTTCATGAAAGATGGACACCCCACATATTTCCATAAAGCTTTTAATCAATCCTTTTATACCACATCCACCTCCAAAACTAAAGGTGTGGCGATTTTTATCCACCATTCTTTTCCATTGGAGGTTCAACAGGTTTACAAGGATCAAGATAGTAGGTACATCATCATAAAAGGAATGTTATCCGGTAGAGAACTAACGATTGCTAATGTATATGCACCAAATGATTCACAAACTACTTTTTTCACAAATTTCTTTAATATACTACAACAATACCACTCACCACATATTATTTTGGGTGGTGATTTTAACTCGGCCTACCAACCTAACTTAGACCGCAGCAAACAAAATCAAAACTCCAAAACTTTCTCAAAAACAACCATAACGCACATAAATAGTCTACAACTAATCGATACGTGGAGATCATTGAATTTAGGTGCTCGTGACTATACCTATTACTCTCAACCACACCATTCATACTCACGTATCGATTACATCTTTTGCACTCCAATAATCCCTGCCAATTCCCATGATGCCTCAATACACCCGTGTGCTTAGTCAGACCATCAAATCACAACGTTTAATACTCAATTTATAGGCCTCACTTCTACTCCATATTCGTGGAGAATTAACAAATCAATTCTAACAGACCCCATACACAACCAGGAGATCGCTTTAGAAATAAAAGACTATTTCAATCTAAATTCCACCCCAGAGATCTCCCCAACTTCATTATGGATAGCACATAAGGCTGTTCTGAGAGGCCTTCTCATCAAAAGAGCAGCAAGATGTAATAAACTAAAATGGGAAAAAATCCATACCCTTACTAAAGATCTTCACAATCTATACAAAATTCATACCAACACGCACGACCCAAACATATATTCATTAATATCCCAAAAACGTAATGAATTAGACTCATTACTCACATATAAAGCAGAAAAGTCCCTTAGATGGTCAAAAGCAAAATTTCTCCTGTCAAGTAATGCATATTCTTCAATGTTTGCCCGCAAGCTTAACCAATCTATAAAACCCACCCATGTATATAAACTTAAAAATAACTCAAACCAACTAGTCACTCATCCACAAGAAATATTATCTATCTTTAAAAAAATTCTACTCTGACCTACTTTCAGCCCCTAACTCATCGATCGCGCCCACAGCAATGTCCTGGTTGGAGAAAATCCCTTTCCCAAAGCTAACCCAAACACAAATAGAAGCTTTAAACGCCCCATGTACAGAGGAGGAAATACATCATATAATAAAATCCCTTAAAAAAACCTCATTCTATTATAAACAATATCAACAATTATTAACCAAATTTAGCAAAATTATATAACAACATTCTTAAAGGAGAACAGTTCCCAGAGGAAATGCTTCTTACAAATAAGTCTCTTATCCCAAAACCAAACAAAGACCACACATTGCCACACAAAACTACAGACCAATTTCTGTAATAAACAATGACCTTAAGATATTCTGTAGATTATTATCCAATAGACTTGCATTAATAATTCCCTCACTAATCTCCCCCTACCAATCAGGGTTCATACCTGGTAGACAAATTACAGACAACATTAGATTAGCCACTAACATAATACAAGACGCAAATATCAACTCCAAATCTGTTTTACTTCTTAGTCTCGATATCAATAAAGCATTCGATAGTGTATCCTGGGATTTCCTGGACTTAGTTCTGAAAAGATACGGCTTCTTAGGAGAATTTCTCCACGCCTTTCACGCTCTTTATCATAACCCATCTACTAGGATTAGATTACCAGGCTGTAATTCAGACTTTTTCAGACTAGGCAGAGGAACAAGACAGGGTTGTCCCCTATCTCCCTTATTATTCGCATTAGCGCTTGAACCCTTAGCTACAGCAATACTGCACAATCCAGATATAAAAGGTTATAACTCTAACAATAATACCTATAAATTGAGTATGTATGCAGATGACATGGTATTATTCCTCACACAACCCAATATTGCTTTACCAAATTTACTACACACTCTTAAAACATTTGCCTCACTATCTGGTCTAACAGTGAATGTCACCAAATCTATAGGAATGCCAATTAACATCCCATCATCCCAATTAGACTCCTTACGTTCCTCATTCAATTTCTCATGGTCAATGGATTCTCTCCCTTATCTTGGTATATTTCTTCCACCAAATATTAATGACCTTTCCTCAAAAAACTACACCCCATTAATACAAAAAATGAGATTGATGCTCAAATTATGGAAATCATTTAAAATATTGTTTCTTGGCCGAATTACAACGATTAAGATGACAATCTTACCAAAAATCTTATACCTATTTAGAGCTCTCCCAATCAGATTAAACAAAGTAACTATTACTAAATTCCAAACAGAAATCAATAAATGTATCTGGTCAGACTCCCGTCCACATCTATCTAGATCAGTATTACACAATCCACAGAAAAACGGTGGTCTGGGTCTCCCAGACTTCTGGCTTTATTACCTAGCCGCCAGATGGTCACAAATAGCACAATGGCACATTCCCAACCCCAAAGTCCCATGGGTTAGATTTGATAAACACTCCATCCAACCATATTCTATCTCAAGTATATTATGGGGTAATAAAGTATCAACTCACATCCTAGACAACCTTAATCAATTAGTCTCACATTCATATCAATTATGGAAACTACATAACAAAAAATACAAATTAACCTCTAACACACCTCCACTTGTATCTTTTATTGGTGACCCAAAACTCCCCCTTACCTCCAATGAGAGAGGAGACTTTTCATGGTGAACAAATAATAACCTAATATCCCTCTATCATTTTTTAGAAAACAACAACTTCACTTCATTCTCTTCATTGAAATCTAGACATCAGATCCCCAATACCGAGTTTAATAAATTCCTCCAAATTAGACATTTTTTTAGTACATATTTCCAAACAGTAAACTCACTCCCACCATCATTTTTTGAAAACATTTGTCTAAAAACACCTAGGAGAGCAGGCCTGATATCTGAAATCTACTCTAATCTAGTCAATAATGCAGAACAATCCAAACTTCCCTATATGCTCAAGTGGGAACAAGAATGTGATTTCTCATTCACAATAGAAAATTGGGACAAATGTATCTCTAACTTACACAAATGCACAAGATCGATCACGATCAAAGAAACTGCAATCAAACTTTTTACAAGGTGGTATTATACTCCAGTTAAAATTCATGCTATTTTCCCTGACACCCCTCATACATGTTTCAGAGGTTGCAATTCAGCAGGATCCTTTTCTCATATCTTCTGGGATTGTGATAGAGTTACTCAGATATGGAAACAACTGGAAAAATTTGCCTCCAAAATCTCAAATAGCAACATAAACCTCACTATATATAACTGTCTCCTATTTTCCCCTATCATCGGTCTTTCCATACATAATATGAGATTGATCCACACAATATGTGTTGCTGTACACTGGTTGATAGCATACCATTGGAAATCCCCCTTTCACATTTGAAAACCAGAATTAACAATATTAATTTAATGGAAAAAACATTCCACACAATACAAAACACTAACCAATTCTACACAAAGATATGGGACCCATGGTTTAACCATGCTAATCTCTTCTTTAACCCTGAATAATTCTACTAAATACTGAAGTTCACTGAAGAGTATTATATGAATATAGAGTTTAATGTATAATAGGAATTGCTATATTTATATATAAATTTATACTCCATTCAAGAACCGCTTAATATATATTGTTATTCCTTTCTGTAGAAATGACTTTGATTGTACATTTTATGGCATATGTCAATAAGCTTTTTGTACTATTTCTTTGTACCAAATAAAAAAGTTTGTAAACAAAAAAAAAGAATATCACAGTTCATTATTACCTTACTACTGCCACCTTCTGTCCTAAATATGAACTGCAGTTATTTTTGTAACAATTCTGTAACTATTCACAATCTTTTTTTTGGCACCTCTCTAAAAACAATCAATTATAGTAGAGCCATTAATAACTGAAGATATAATCTCTTCATCATCAAACCTTCTCTAGAAACAACTCCAGAGTTATAACTACTTTATAAAGCAATTTAATGTTTTTCGGTTATATCTAAAATATGAGAATATTATTCTTGAGGGATTAGACATCAAGGGGAGTTTATATCTACAAGGTATTCTAGAGTCTAACACAACCCTGTGGTCATCATTCTTTCAAAGAAGTTATACATAACATGCACTATAGTATTAAAACATGAGTTTAAACCCAACTAAACTTGTTATGGCCTCAGTGGATCTATCAAACTCTCTTAATGTCTAACTCTCCAACATTGTTCACCAAGTTCATCATAACTTCAATAGCTGAACCATTTACAACTTCTTTAGTTCAAAATGTAATAGATATTATAGCACAGCTAATAAGATATACGTTAACCACTTCTGGACC
The DNA here is from genome assembly GCF_042186555.1 of Aquarana catesbeiana. NCBI lineage: Eukaryota > Metazoa > Chordata > Amphibia > Anura > Ranidae > Aquarana > Aquarana catesbeiana. Next base: position 730,244,525 of record NC_133326.1, on the reverse strand, counting down.
GCCCGCCTAGCTACCATAACCCCGGTACCTTCTTCAAGAGTGGGTGGTCCAGTTTCAAATAAAAGTGGTCTCTGTAGCAGATTCGCCGCAAGATATTTTTTATCGGCAGTGGGAGAGGGGGGCCCCCTCCTGCCGCTCTCCGGTGCCCTCCGCCGCTTACCGGAGCCATCAGCGGCAGCGGAGGTGATGGGATCCTCTCACATCTGTGGTATGGAGATGAGTGAGGAGAAGATGGCCCCCACCCATCTCCATACTACTGCAGGGCGGAAGCGACGTCAAAACGTCACTTCCGCCCAATGCTCTTAAAGAGACATTTTTTTTTAAATGACATTCAATTTTTTATTTTTTATTTTTTTAATGCATTTTATTGTAAAAATATGAGATGTAAAGTCTTTTTGACCCCAGATCTCATATTTAAGAGGTCCTGTCATGCTTTTTTTCTATTACAAGGGATGTTTACATTTTTTTTTTAAATTGTGAAAGATGATGTTACACCGAGTAAATTGATACCCAACATGTCACGCTTCAAAGTTGCGCCCGCTCGTGGAATGGCGACAAACTTTTACCCTTACAAATCTCCATAGGCGACGTTTAAAAATTTCTACAGGTTGCATGTTTTGAGTTACAGAGAAGGTCTAGGGTTAGAATTATTGCTCTCGCTCTAACGATGGCGGCGATACCTCACATGTGTGGTTTGAACACCGTTTTCATATGTGGGCGCTGCTCACGTATGCGTTCGCTTTTGCACGCAAGCTCGGCGGGACGGGGCACGTTTCAATTTTTTAATTTTTTATTATAATTTATTTTATCTTTTATTTTACTTTTTTTTTTTTAATTGTGTCACTTTTATTCCTATTACAAGGAATGTAAACATCCCTTGTAATAGAAAAAAAGCATGACAGGTCCTCCTAAATATGAGATGTGGGGTCAAAAAGACTTTACATCTCATATTTACACTAAAATGCAATGTAATGTCATTTGAAAAAATAAAAAATAAAAACGCCCCTTTAAGAGCTATGGGCGGAAGTGACGTTTTGACGTCGTTTCCGCCCTGCAATGTAATGGAGACGGGTGGGGGCCATCTTCTCCTCACTCATCTCCATACCAAGCCAGGGAGAGGACACAATCGCCTCTGCCGGCAGCTCCGGTAAGCGGTGGAGGGCACCAGAGAGCAGCGGGAGTGGGGGAGGCCCTCTCCTGCAGTCGATAAAAGTGATCTTGAGGCGAATCCGCCACAGAGACCACTTTTATTTTGAAGCAACAGCCTGCTGAAGAAGAGGATATCTGGGTTATGGTAGCTGCTGCCATAACAACGGTATTCCTCTTCAAAGTACCAACGTAAAATGACAGCGGGCGGTCCGGAAGTGGTTAAATTCCACCCCAGATTTATCTCCCACAACACTATGGCTAGCGCACAAAGCGGTCCTGAGAGGTCGCCTCATCAAACACGCAGCTCAAGTGAAGAAGAAAAAATGGGAAAAAATTCATTCCCTCACGAAAGATCTCCATAAACTATATAAAGACCACACCAATATACATGACCCCAACATCTTTAACATGATCTCCCAAAAAACGTAATGAATTTGATTCATTTTTTACAATCAAAGCGGAAAAAGCGATTCGCTGGTCAAAAGCAACATTTGTCCTGTCTAGCAATTCATATTCTACAATGTTTGCCCGTAAGCTCAATCAATCAATAAAACCCACTCATGTTTATAAACTCAAGAGTAACGCCAATCAGCTGATCACTCACCCCCAAGAAATACTGTCTATATTCAAAAAATTCTACTCAGACCTTCTTTACACCAACCTCTTCAATCTCACCCTCCACACTGTCCTGGTTAGACAAACTTCCTACCTACACTAACCTCTACACAAATTGATAAATTAATCATTTTCCACCTGGCACATCTACGGCGGGGTGGGCACTTCCTTCTTCTGAGTGGATGTTCAGGAATGTCCCTCAGAAGGAGGGGGATCGCGCACGTGCGTTCCTGCGTACAGGTGCGATCCCGATGCATTCGTGTCACCCGGACCCGGCGCATCTCCGATCGGCAGGAGGGCTCTGTGATTGGCCCTCCTGATCACATGACGGCTGTCTCCAATAACAGCCGTCATGTGATGTAAATAGAGAGCTGGTTGCTAGGTGATCGGCTCTCCTCTCCTCACACAGAAGTTGTCAGTGAGGAGAGGAGAGCGGATCGCTGCAGCCAGCTGGTGATCAGTAAGTATCAGATGATTTTTTACAGCTTTTTACACACTGATCACCGGCCCAGTGTCCCCACACATGTCCCCACACATGTCCCCACACATGTCCCCACACATGTCCCCACACATGTCCCCACACATGTCTCCACACATGTCCTCACACACATGTCCCCACACATGTCCCCACACATGTCCCCACACATGTCCTCACACACATGTCCCCACACATGTCCCCACACATGTCCCCACACACATGTCCCCACACATGTCCTCATACACATGTCCTCATACACATGTCCTCATACACATGTCCCCACACATGTCCCCACACATGTCCTCACACACATGTCCCCACACATGTCCTCACACACATGTCCCCACACGTGTCCCCACACATGTCCTCACACATGTCCCCACACATGTCCTCACACATGTCCCCACACATGTCCTCACACACATGTCCCCACACATGTCCCCACACATGTCCTCACACACATGTCCCCACACATGTCCCCACACATGTCCTCACACACATGTCCCCACACATGTCCCCACACATGTCCCCACACATGTCCTCACACATGTCCTCACACACATGTCCCCACACATGTCCTCACACACATGTCCTCACACATGTCCTCACACACATGTCCCCACACATGTCCTCACACACATGTCCCCACACATGTCCTCACACACATGTCCCCACACATGTCCTCACACACATGTCCCCACACATGTCCCCACACATATCCTCACACACATGTCCCCACACATGTCCTCACACACATGTCCCCACACATGTCCCCACACATGTCCTCACACATGTCCTCACACACATGTCCCCACACATGTCCTCACACACATGTCCTCACACATGTCCTCACACACATGTCCCCACACATGTCCCCACACATGTCCCCACACATGTCCTCACACACATGTTCCCACACATGTCCCCACACATGTCCCCACACATGTCCTCACACATGTCCTCACACACATGTCCCCACACATGTCCTCACACACATGTCCTCACACACATGTCCCCACACACGTCCCCACACATGTCCTCACACACATGTCCCCACACATGTCCTCACACACATGTCCTCACACACATGTCCTCACACACGTCCCCACACATGTCCTCACACACATGTCCCCACACATGTCCTCACACATGTCCCCACACATGTCCCCACACATGTCCTCACACACATGTTCCCACACATGTCCTCACACATGTCCCCACACATGTCCCCACACATGTCCTCACACACATGTTCCCACACATGTCCTCACACACATGTCCTCACACACATGTCCTCACACACATGTCCTCATACACATGTCCTCACACACATGTCCCCACACATGTCCTCACACACATGTCCCCACACATGTCCTCACACACATGTCCCCACACATGTCCCCACACATGTCCTCACACATGTCCTCACACACATGTCCCCACACATGTCCTCACACACATGTCCCCACACATGTCCTCACACACGTCCTCACACACATGTCCTCACACACGTCCCCACACATGTCCTCACACACATGTCCCCACACATGTCCCCACACATGTCCTCACACACATGTCCCCACACATGTCCTCACACACATGTTCCCACACATGTCCTCACACACATGTCCTCACACACATGTCCTCACACACATGTCCTCATACACATGTCCTCACACACATGTCCCCACACATGTCCTCACACACATGTCCCCACACATGTCCTCACACACATGTCCCCACACATGTCCCCACACATGTCCCCACACATGTCCTCACACATGTCCTCACACACCTGTCCCCACACATGTCCTCCCACACATGTCCTCACACACATGTCCTCACACACATGTCCGCACACACGTCCCCACACATGTCCTCACACACATGTCCTCACACACATGTCCCCACACATGTCCTCACACATGTCCCCACACATGTCCTCACACACATGTCCCCACACATGTCCCCACACATGTCCTCACACACATGTCCCCACACATGTCCTCACACATGTCCTCACACACATGTCCTCACACACGTCCCCACACATGTCCTCACATACATGTCCCCACACATGTCCTCACACACATGTCCCCACACATGTCCTCACACACATGTCCTCACACACATGTCCTCACACACATCCCCACACATGTCCCCACACATGTCCTCACACACATGTCCCCACACATGTCCTCACACACATGTCCTCACACACATGTCCTCACACACATGTCCCCACACATGTCCCCACACACGTCCCCACACATGTCCTCACACACATGTCCCCACACACGTCCCCACACATGTCCTCACACACGTCCCCACACATGTCCTCACACACGTCCCAATACATGTCCTCACACACATGTCCTCACACACATGTCCTCACACACATGTCCCCACATGTGTCCTCACACATGTCCCCACACATGTCCTCACACACATGTCCCCACACATGTCCTCACACACGTCCACACACATGTCCCCACACATGTCCTCACACACATCCCCACACATGTCCTCACACACATGTCCCAACACATGTCCTCACACACGTCCCCACACATGTCCTCAAACAGTAAAAACACCTGTCCCCCACATATGTAATAGTAAAATCACGTGTCCCAATGATTATCTGAGCACATCTGTACATGATCATCTGCGCACATCTGTCTGTGATCACACAAACCAATTATTATACACTTAACGGGATTTTTTTTACCAAAGACATGTAGCAGAATAATCTTTGGCTTTAATTTATGACAAATTTTGATTTTTTTTGGATTTCTTTTAAAATAGAAAGAAGAGAATATTGTTTTTCTTTTTTCAAATTTCTGCTCTTTTTTTACTTATATTGCAAAAAATAAAAACTGGAGTTGTTAATAAATACCACCAAAAGAAAGCTCTATTTGTGTGAACAAAATGATAAAAATTTAATTTGGGTACAGCGTAGCATGACCGCGCAATTGTCATTGGAAGTGTGAGAGCGCTGAAAGCTGAAAATTGGTCTGGGAAGGAAAGGGGTGAAAGTGCCCGGTATTGAGGTGGTTAAAAGCACCATACACTGATGAAGAAATCCTCCAAATAAATCAATCTATTAAGAGAGGTTCAGCTGCCGGCCCAGACGGGTTCTCCTCCTTTTATTATAAACAATTTCACCAACTTCTAATCCCGAACCTGAGAACATTATATAACAACATTCTAAAAGGAGAGCAATTCCCAGAGTTACTAACATGCCTTTCATCCCAACACCAAATAAAGACCATACATTACCCAAAACTATAGGCCGATCTCAGTACTAAACAACAATCTCAACCACTTCAGCCCCGGAGGGATTTACCCCTCTTCCTGACCAGGCCCTTTTTTTTGCGACACGGCACTGCATCACTTTAACTGACAATTGCGCGGTCGTGTGACGTTGTATCCAAACAAAATTGATGTCCTTTTTTCCCCACAAATAGAGCTTTCTTTTGGTGGTATTTGATCACCTCTGCGGTTTTTATTTTTTGCGCTATAAACAAAAATAGAGCGACCATTTTGAAAAAAAAGCAATATATTTTACTTTTTGCTATAATAAATATCCCCCAAAAAATACATAAAAAAAACAAATTTCTTCCTCAGTTTAGGCCGATATGTATTCTTCTACATATTTTTGGTAAAAAAAAAAAAAGTCGCAATAAGCGTATATTGATTGGTTTGCACAAACGCTATAGCGTCAACAAAATAGGAGATAATTTATGGTATTTTTATTATTATTTTTTTTTCTAGTAATGGCGGCGATCTGAGATTTTTATCGAGACTGCGATTTTGCGGTGGACACATCGGACACTTGACACATTTTTGGGACCATTGACATTTATACAGTGATCAGAGCTATAAAAATGCACTGATTACTGTGTAAATGTCACTGGCAGGGAAGGGGTTAACACTAGGGGGCGATCAAGGGGTTAACTGTGTTCCCTATTGTGTGTTCTAACTGTAGGGGGGAGGGGAGTGACTAGGAGGAGAGAGATATCGCTGTTCATACTTAGTATGAACACACAATCTGTCTCCTCTGCCCTGAGAGATTCGGGATCTGTATGTTTACACACACAGATCCCGGGTTCTCGATCTGTCACGAGTGATCGCAGGTCATCGCGCCTGCCTGGCACTCCCATCGGTGGCGAGCCGTGGGCGTGTGCCCCCTAGTGGTCAAAAGGCAAAGCAACATAAGGTAACGTTGTTCCGCTCAGAGGAGCCAACCTGCCACAGTACAACTGCGGCGGCTGGTCGGGAAGGGGTTAAAATGTGGAAATCTTTCAATGTATCATTTATAGGCAGAAAAAAAGCAATTAAAATGACAATTCTACCAAAGTTATTCTACTTATTTAGGGCCCTCCCAATTAGAATAAATCAAATAATGATAACCAAATTCCAATCGGATATTAATAAATTGAGTTGGCCAGATTCTCACCCTGGTCTATCTAGAATAGTGTTCTTCAATTCACTGAAGAGCCGAGGTCTAGACCTCCCAGATTTCTGGTTCTATTATTTACCTTCCAGATGGTCACAAATGGCCCAATGGCACATCCACAATCCTAACATCTCCTGGGTCAGATTGGAAAAAGACTCGATCCTTCCATATTCTATCTCAGGTCTTTTATGGGCCAACAAGATCTCAGAGCAAACTTTAGAGACTCTCAATCAATTAGTGTCACAATCATATCAACTGTGGAAGCTACACAATAAGAACTACAGTAAAACCTCGGATTGTGAGTATAATTCATTCCGGAAACATGCTTGTAATCCAAAGCACTCGTATATCAAAGCAAATTTCTCCATAGGAAATAATGGAAACTCAGATTCCTAAATCCTTCAGTTTATAGTCCATACACAAAGATTATAGCAATGTGATCAGGTTGTGTAATCATAAAATGTCCACCCACAAATGGATGCCTCCACAAGGGGATTAGAAGCAAAATCCAACAGGAGCTCCAGGGTATAAAAGAGAAGAGAGGCGCCTCTAAGTGTAGTAAGATGGTTACATTTAATGAACATACAACATTTAGCAACTCACATGGTTGATGATTAAAACAGACACATCTAAGTATGCAGACATCCGGGGTAAAGCTGTCCACATAGACCGTCCCCCTCACCGCCGCCTCTTACCGCTGTCAGTCTGCAATCATGACCGGGAAGACCACCCTGCAGTAAAGCGATTGAAGTGCTCGTGGAAGGGATGATGTCGATGGTGGTGCGGGGGATGGTCTATGTGGACAGCTTTACCCCGGATGTCTGCATACTTAGATGTGTCTGTTTTATTCATCAACCATGTGAGTTGCTAAATGTTGTACCTTCATTAAATGTAACCATATTACTACACTTAGAGGCGCCTCTCTTCTCTTTTATACTCCGTTGTGAAGTGACGCTACTTGTATATCAAGACATCGCTTGTATATCAAGGCAAAATTTATTTAGAAAAAGTTGCTTGTCTTGCAAAACTCTCTCAAACCAAGTAACTCTAAATACGAGGTTTTACTGTATAAAGTTATCTCTACCAAACCCCCCACACCCCTCCTTCATAGGAGATCCGAAATTCTCACCAAACCTCCACGAAACCGGGGAATTCACATGGTGGTTTGACAATAACTTGTCGCCCCTCTCAAAATGGATTGAAAACATCACTTTTACTTCATTCGCTTCACTTTTAATTCTTTATTTATTTATTTTAGACAAGGTTCCTTGGCATACCACAAACTACGTTAATTCCTTAGACATACACATCTTAGTCAAAATTTTCCATATGTTAAAAGACATTTCATGACTTTAAACAATTTCATTAACATAATAACAACTACTTCATCTCTATCATACCTATAAAAGATATAGGAAACCAAAAGGCCTCAGGGAGCCCCCTACACATTTGCCAGGCTAACCATAGTATATATATCTGGTCTTTGAAATACTTGAACATATTTCATCATTTCAACAGCCTAAATTGCAAAATCAATGTATCTTATGTTCTCTGTACTTATAACAGTCGAAATTACGGCTGTATTTCACTACATAATAAAGAAGACAAAAGAAAAAACAAAAGAGAGAAAGATAAAAAGGAAAAAAGAAGAGGAGGAGGAAAGAAAGGAGGATCTATGAGACTAGAAATGGTCGTTAGTGAGGGGAGCTCCCCATTAGGCCAGACATCCATTAGGCGGTATCTCCCTGATAGGGATAAGCTTCGAGTTCGAGTCGAACTCATGTTCGACTCGAACATTGGCTGTTCGCAAGTTCGCCGAACAGCGAACAATTTGGGGTGTTCGCGGCAAATTTGAATGCCGCAGAACACCCTTTAAGTCTATGGGAGAAATCAAAAGTGCTAATTTTAAAGGCTTATATGCAAGTTATTGTCATAAAAAGTGTTTGGGGACCTGGGTCCTGCCCCAGGGGACATGGATCAATGCAAAAAAAAGTTTTAAAAACGGCTGTTTTTTCAGGAGCAGTGATTTTAATAATGTTTAAAGTCAAACAATAAAAGTGTAATATCCCTTTAAATTTCGTAGCTGGGGGGTGTCTATAGTATGCCTGTAAAGGGGCGCATGTTTCCTGTGTTTAGAACAGTCTGACAGCAAAATGACATTTCGAAGGAAAAAACTCATTTAAAACTACTCGCGGCTATTGCATTGCCGGTCAGACAATACACATAGAAGTTCATTGATAAAAACGACATGGGAATTCCCCACAGGGAACCCCGAACCAAAATTTAAAAAAAAATGACGTGGGGGTCCCCCTAAATTCCATACCAGACCCTTCAGGTCTGGTATGGATTTTAAGGGGAACCCCGTGCCAAAAAAAAAAAAACGGCGTGGGGTCCCCCCAAAAATCCATACCAGACCCTTATCCGAGCAGGCAATCTGGCAAGCCACAGGAAAAGAGGGGGGATGAGAGTGCAGCCCCCCTCCTGAACCGTACCAGGCCACATGCCCTCAACATTGGGAGGGTGCTTTGGGGTAGCCCCCAAAACATCTTGTCCCCATGTTGATGAGGACAAGGGCCTCATCCCCACAACCCTGGCCGGTGGTTGTGGGGGTCTGCGGGCGGGGGGCTTATCGGAATCTGGAAGCCCCCTTTAACAAGGGGACCCCCAGATCCCGGCCCCCACCTGTGTGAAATGGTAAGGGGGTACTTACCCCTACCATTTCACTAAAAAACTGTCAAAAATGTTAAAAATGACAAGAGACAGTTTTTGACAATTCCTTTATTTAAATGCTTCTTCTTTCTTCTATCTTCCTTCATCTTCTTCTTCTTCTGGTTCTACCTCCGGCGTTCTCATCTCCCGCTCTTCTCTTCATCTTCTTCATCTTCTTCTCTTCTTCTTTTCTTCTCTTCTCTTCTTCTCTTCTTCATTCTCTTCTCCAGGCCGCTCCGCTTCCATGCTGGCATGGAGGGAGGCTCCCGCTGTGTGACGGCGTCTCCTCGTCTGACGGTTCTTAAATAATGGGGGGCGGGGTCTGACGCACGGGACATGACGGGACTTCCCTGTGGCATTCCCCGTGATGTCACAGGGAAGTCCCGTCAAGTCACCGTGCATCAGAGGGGGGCTGGGTCACTGGGTGGCCCCGCCCCCCCGTTATTTAAGAATCGTCAGACAAGGAGAAGCCGTCACACAGCTGGAGCCTCCCTCTATGCCAGCATGGGTGCGGAGCAGCCCGGAGAAGAAAATGAAGAAGAGAAGAAGAGAAGAAGAGAAGAAGATGAAGAAGAAGATGAAGAGCGGGAGCCTTCCCCCATGCCATGGGTGCGGAGCGACCCGAGGAGAAGAAGATAGAAGACGACGCGGAGGAAATGCTGGACGAGAATGCTGGAGGAAGAACCAGAAGAGCCAGAAGAACCAGAAGAAGAAGATGAAGGAAGATAGAAGAAAGAAGAAGCATTTAAATAAAGGAATTGTCAAAAACTGTCTCTTGTCATTTTTAACATTTTTGACAGTTTTTTAGTGAAATGGTAGGGGTCTCTCGTCCCCCCCTCTTTTCCTGCAGCCTGCCAGGTTGCGTGCTCGGATAAGGGTCTATTATGGATTTTTGGGGGGACCCCACGATGTTTTTTTTGGCGCGGGGTTCCCCTTAAAATCCATACCAGACCTGAAGGGTCTGGTATGGAATTTAGGGGGACCCCCACGTCATTTTTTTTTTTAATTTTGGTTCGGGGTTCCCTGTGGGGAATTCCCATGTCGTTTTTATCAATGAACTTCTATGTGTATTGTCTGACCGGCAATGCAATAGCCGCGAGTAGTTTTAAATGAGTTTTTTCCTTCGAAATGTCATTTTGCTGTCAGACTGTTCTAAACACGGGAAACATGCGCCCCTTTACAGGCATACTATAGACACCCCCCAGCTACGAAATTTAAAGGGATATTACACTTTTATTGTTTGACTTTAAGCATTATTAAAATCACTGCTCCTGAAAAAACTGCCATTTTTAAAACTTTTTTTTGCATTGATCCATGTCCCCTGGGGCAGGACCCAGGTCCCCAAACACTTTTTATGACAATAACTTGCATATAAGCCTTTAAAATTAGCACTTTTGATTATTCATGTTCGTGTCCCATAGACTTTAACGGTGTTCGCATGTTCGAACGAACTTTATTTCCTGTTCGCATGTTCTGGTGCGAACTGAACAGGGGGGTGTTCGGCTCATCCCTACTCCCTGATAGTGTTAGTTGTCTAATCTTTCTACTAGTGAGACCGGTATGAAATCCAGATTACCTATCACCGGTGTCATGGGAGAGGGTAGCGGCGCAAGGCCCATACTGAGAAACGTTAATCTAGCCACCCTAAGGGTGGCACTTACCAAGGGATGGTTCCCTATGTCTTCTGGAAGAGAGCAGGTGAGCCATGGGGAGGTCAACAGCGGAATAGAAACATCCTCAATATCCATCCTCACCCATTGTTTGAATTCTTTATTACAGTGCCATTCTACTATCTTCGAAAGGTGTACTGCTTTGTAATATTGGAGGAGATCAGGTAGGCCAATGTCCCCCTTCTCTTTGGGTCTAGACAACGTTTGCATTTTGGTCCTAGGTGACTTATGTGACCAAATAAACTCTCTAATTATCGTCCGGAGCTGTTTAAAGTATGTTGAAGGTACTCTAGTCATTATGGTTTGGAGTATATACAATATCCTCAGTAAAACTGTCATCTTCAGGGCATTACAATGCCCTAACCAGGTCAAGGTCAAAGTGTGCCAGTTACAAAGGTCAGCTTTCAGTCTCTGGAGCAAAGGTTCATAATTAGCAGCGTACAAATACGCCAAGTCCGATGTAATGTCAATACCCAGATACCTTATTGATTTATCCGCCCAATGGAACGCAAAGGACGTACGCATACTACGAGACTCCGAATCTGGGATTGTAATATTAAGCACAGCGGACTTGGCACAGTAGACCTTAAAGCTTGACAATTCTCCATATCTCCCAACCGCTGCCAAAATATTGGGGAGCGAGACTCATGGGTTAGAGACAAAGAAGATCAAGTCATTGGCATAAGCTGCTATTTTGTGGTGTCCTGAGAGTTTCCGCACCCCTGTAATATTTGGGTCTTCTCTTATATGGCACAAAAATCTAAAGTCAATATGAAAATAAGGGGGGACAGGGGGCAACCCTGTCTCGTCCCATTCGCTATCATAAAAAACTCTGAGCACCATTCATTCACCCGAACTGCCGCCATTGGTTTAGAATAAAGGGATGAAATCCAATTAAACATATTATAGCCAAGACCGATGTATTCCAGGGTGGCCCACATAAAATGCCAGGACACCCTGTCAAAGGCCTTTTCCGCGTCTGTCGAAAGCAAGAGAAATGATTTCCCCATCTGACGCGCCTTTTGGATAAAATTCAGAATGGTATTGTCTCTTGCTTCTCGCCGCGGTACAAAACCTACTTGGTCTAAAAGTATTAATTTTGGAATATGCAGTACGAGCCGATTAGAGAGTATTTTGGCAAAGAGTTTTAAGTCTATGTTGAGAAGTGCGATCAGGCGATAGTTCCCACATTTGGATAGATCTTCCCCTTCTTTAGGTATCAGGGATATATAAGCCCTCAATGAGTCTATTGGCATAGAACTATCTCCTTTCAGCTCATTGTAGGCCACCAAGAAGTGTGGAGTCAGGGAAGTCACAAAAGATTGGTAGTAAGTCAGTGTGAAGCCATCAGACCTCATGAAATTCTTCAGCTGTAATCTCAGATTCCAAAGAGTCCCTTACTTCATCCTATAACCTGTGCATGCCTGAGGCCCTGATGTATTCAATATCTGACTTTGTCTTGTCCGTCATGGCCTCAGTAGAGTCCTTAGGGTGTAGATTATACAATTGTTGGTAGTACTTAAAAAAATTTATCTGCTATGTTCTTGGAGGTGTGTACTTTAGTCCGCTGGCTAGTTATAATATACAGGATAAAGGTGTGCTTTCTCGGGCCACGTAGGGCTCTAGCTAACATCGAGCCCGGTTTATTTGAGAATTCAAATAACGAGCGTCTTGCCCATGCCAGCTTTTGGGCCATCTTTTGAAAAAGCAAGTCTTTCAACTCTCCTCTGACCTTCAGAAAGGCCTTAAGGTGGTCTTCTGCTAAGGAACGTTTGTGTAATAATTCGAGAGAACGCACCTTAGAAATCAGCAGATCAATCTGCTTAGTTCTTTTCCGTTTCTTTAAGGCCCCGATCCTAATCAACTCTCCCCTTAACACACATTTATGCGCTTCCCACACAATCATTGGGCTCATCAATGGATCAACATTTTCTAAGAAGTAGTTTGTGAGGGTCCTTCCCACCTTACTGCGTACTTCAGGAATTTGCAACAGAGATTTGTTCAACTTCCATGTCGGAGGAGAGCGATGTTCCCTGTCTAAGCTTAAAGTCATATGAATCGGTGCATGGTCAGGGAGGGATATATAGTCAATCTGGGAAGAGGAAACAAGAGGTAGATCTTTATGCTGAATCATAAAGCAGTCAATTCTGGAGTATGTCTGATGTACATGTGAGAAGTAGGTGTAATCCCTATCATCAGGATGCATAATTCTCCATGGGTCGACCAAACACATGTTCAACAGCTCTGTTTTAAGTTTTTTTAAGGTAGGAAAAAGAGAGATGTGATGCCCCTCTCGAAACATCGAATAAGGGCTCTTGTGCAAAATTGAAATCCCCCCTAGCAAAAAAACACCCTCCCAGGATTCTAATATGATAGGTACTAAAGACCTTAAAAAGGCCAGATGATCTGAGTTTGGGAAATACACGTTCACCAGGGTCACAATAATATTTCCAATTTTCCCTTTCAAAAGCAGATATCGACCTAGTGGATCTACATGTTCCTCCACAAAGGTCCATGGGACCGACTTGGCAATTAAAATACTTACTCCTTTAGATTTTGACAAGGGAGAGGGTGCATGATATACCGCGGGGAAGTCGCGATTATACAGCCTTGGAATCGTTTGCTGCTTACAGTGTGTCTCCTGCAAGAACACTACCTGGCTATGCGACTTTCTAAGATCATAAAGAAGTCTGGAACATTTCTCTGGTGTAGCTAGGCCACGAACATTGAAAGAAGTAAATTTGACCCCATGTAAAATGGAGCGAGATCCAGTCCCCCCCACATGGGTCATAATGCCTAATGGAAAAAAAAAAAAAAAGGGGGAAGGAGGGAAGAAAATAGACTCAGAGAAAAGAGAGAGATTAAGAAAGGAATAATAAAAAAGTAGAAACAACCACCAAAAAAAAAAAAAAAAGAAAAAAAAATTATTTAAAGAAGAAAAGAATATCCAAAAAGTGTTAAGTGTTGGGAGTGTAGGTATTTTCTAAAAGCAAGTGAACCCTCGTATGATATCCTGATTAGAGTGTTCCTCAAAAACCCATTCAGATCTGGAGATCATTCCGACAAGAAATTATGACACACACAAGGCATGCAATTCAGAATGATCCAATCCTTTACTTCCGTATTTTCACTTATATAACCAACATGACATCACAACAAAAGTCCAACCCCTTCATTAATATATGCTAAATTTACAGACATACAGACATTTAACTAACCAAAAATAGAACATAATTTCTTCATACAGAAACTGTCAACAAGAAAGAACTTCATGCGTCATTTCGGGGAAATGTCAGACAGTCAAGTTGCAAGAGGTAGCGGTCTGGGGGAAGGCAGGAGCTTCACAGATGCACGTCCTCACCCAATCATCTCCAAGCCACACCTCTCCGCTCAAAAACTCATTCGCTTCACTAAAAAAAGATATCAGATCCCTAATAATGAACTCAGGAATTTCCTACAAATAAGACATTTCTATAACACAAATTTCCAAACAACAATAACAAAATCAGCCACATTTTATGAGAACAAATGTCTAAAAACACCTAGAGGAACAGGACTGATATCAGAGATATATTAAAACCTGGTTAATAATAATAAACAAGATAAACTTCCCTATATGTATAAATGGGAGCAGGAATGTGATGTTTAACCCTTTCATGACTAAGCCTATTTCTCAAATTTGTTGCTTGCAAGTTAAAATCTGTATTTTTTGCTAGAAAATTACTTAGAACCCACAAACATTATATATATATATATATATATATATATATATATATATTATCAGAGAATCTAGAGAGTAAAATGGTGATCGTTGCAATATTTTATGTCACACAGTATTTGCAGCGGTCTTTCAAATGCAATTTTTTAGGAAAAAAACACTTTCATGAATTAAAAAAAATAACTAAACACTAAAGTTAGCCCAATTTTTTTATATAATGTGAAAGATGATGTTACACTGAGTAAATAGATGCCTAACATGTCATGTTTTGAAATTGCGCACACCCGTGGAATGGTGACAAACTACAATACCTAAAAATCTCCATAGGTGACGCTTTAAAAAAACAAATCACGGTTACCAGGTTAGAGTTACAGAGGAGATCTAGTGCTAGAATTATTGCTCTCGCTCTGACGATCGCGGCGATACCTCACATGTGTGATTTGAACACCATTTACATATGCGGGTGCGAGTTATGTGTGCGTTTTCTTTGCTGCATGAGCTCGCGGGGACGGGGGTGCTTTCATTTTTTTTTCTAATTTATTTTATTTATTTATTTATTTTTTGCCACTTTAAAAAAAAAAGATCCCCTGTGACAGTAATAGGTGGTGACAGGTCCTCTTTATATAGAGATCTGGGGTCTATAATGAATATAAACATTCCATGTGATAGTGATCGGTGGTGACAGGCCCTCTTTATGGAGAGATCTGGGGTCTATAATGAATGTGAACATCCCATGTGACAGTAATAGGTGGTGACAGGTCCTCTTTATGGAGAGATCTGGGGTCTATAATGAATGTAAACATCCCATGTGACAGTAATAGGTGGTGACAGGTCCTCTTTATGCAGAGATCTGAGGTCTATAATGAATGTAAACATCCCATGTGACAGTAATAGGTGGTGACAGGTCCTCTTTATGGAGAGATCTGGGGTCTATAATGAATGTAAACATCCCATGTGACAGTAATAGGTGGTGACGGGCCCTCTTTATGGAGAGATCTGGGGTCTATAATGAATGTAAACATCCCATGTGATAGTAATAGGTGGTGGCAGGTCCTCTTTATGGAGAGATCTGGGGTCTATAATGAATGTAAACATCCCATGTGACAGTAATAGGCAGTGACAGGTCCTCTTTATGGAGAGATCTGTGGTCTATAATGAATGTAAACTTCCCATGTGACAGTAATAGATGGTGATGGGTCCTCTTTATGGAGGGATCTGGGGTCTATAATGAATATAAACATCCCTTGTGACAGTAATAGTAGATGACAGGTCCTCTTTATGGAGAGATCTGGGGTCTATAATGAATGTAAACATCCCATGTGACAGTAATAGACGGTGGTGATGAGGTCCTCTTTATGGAGAGATCTGGGGTCTATAATGAATGTAAACATCCCATGTGACAGTAATAGGTGGTGACAGGTCCTCTTTATGGAGAGATCTGGGGTCTATAATGAATGTAAACATCCCATGTGACAGTAATTGGCGGTGACAGGTCCTCTTTATGGAGGGATCTGGGGTCTATAATGAATGTAAACATCCCATGTGACAGTAATAGGGGGTGACAGGTCCTCTTTATGGAGGGATCTGAGGTCTATAATGAATGTAAACATCCCATGTGACAGTAATAGGGGGTGACAGGTCTTCTTTATGGAGAGATCTGGGGTCTACAGACAGCTGCTATCACCCGTCTTGGCTCCGGTCTGTTCCACGTAGCCAATTCCTGCGGTTACGTAGAAACTGTACAAGTATAGAAACTTTCAAAGCACAGGCCAATATACTCAAAACTCGTTTATTGGATAAAGGATACAGCCATTTGGACGTTGACTGGGAACTTTCACATACCATGGAAGTGGGGAGAGAATCTCTATTGGCCATCAAGCCCAAATGTGATACCGATAATAGCTTTAGGTGGGCTATGATGACCTCGTTTTCCACCCAGTATCGCCAGATCAAAGCCATTTTTGCTCAACACTGGAATATTCTCAAAAACGATCGTATCCTTAGCTCATCTCTACCTGACCAAGCCAAAGTTGTCTTCAGAGGAGTGCCCACTTTACAAAGTAGAATAGCTCCGAACATTATCAATCCCCCTTCTTGTCCGTCGTTTTTTCATGAACTGCCTTGCTTTTTCCCTTGCAGAAAATGCGCAGTGTGTCAGCACAATTCAGGAGTAGGACGTTGGGTAGTTGTCTTTAGATCTTCCGTCACCAACAAGCAATATACTATTAAACATTTTTGTACCTGTGCGACTCACTACATAGTTTATTTAATCACCTGCCCTTGCGGATAGCAGTAGGTGGGTCGCACCATCCGCACATTTTCTGTTAGAGTTGCGGAACACATTAAGAGTGGTGACACAAAACACACCGTACTCAGACACTATAAGTTACATCATGATCGCAACCCCAAAGGGACCACATTTTTGGTAATTGACAGGTACATGGCCCCTTGGAGGGGAGGGTCTAAAATTAGAGGGATCTCACAACTCAAGACCTACTGGATTTATGAGCTACGTTCCTATTCTCCTTTTGGTATGAATATAGACTGGGACATCAATTCATTCATTAGTAAAGCCTGACGTACTCATTTTTCACATTGTTTATTACACTCCCATCCCTTTTCTCTCTCTTTTTTGTTTGAAACGTTTTTTGTTTGTAACGTTGAGATATTGTTGTGTCATATGTACATATGATCCCACATGAGAGTCCATTCCATGAGCGGTTACACATAACTTATTCCATATCTACCCTAAGCCTATCACTGTTGGCTATAATTCCTTCGGTGAGGTAAGAGTAGTTATACTGAATACTTCCAGATAGACGACAGAAAATTGAAGTTCTGTTGCGTTTAGTTGGCGGCTTTTTATACAACAACTATTTTTGCAATTGAGTCGACATAACAGAGCTCATTTTTTTTTCCATATTTTAATAATAAAAGTTTTATTTTTTGGTAATATATGTTTTTTATTAAAACAATTATTCTTTGGTGACACTAAGGAGGAAATTTATGTGTCATTCTTTTCTTCTTTTTTTCTATATATCTTATTTTTACTTTTCATTCCTTTTTTACATTTAATTCAATTTCATTCTTATTCTTGTACTTTACGATTGCATGTCCCCCTGATTGCTGCAATGTTATTCCCAGCGTTTCCTGTTTCCGGTTTGCAGTACGTACACGGATGCAGTCACCGCGCGCCTGTTAACGCGTCCACGCGTGTGACCTCATCACGCTGATGCGGATGTTTGTATAATCATTTCATGGCATGGTACGCATGCTGATGTGTCATTCACGATGCGGAACGCACGCCAGTTTATGGCGTGGTGCGCACGCTGATGCGCCATTCTTTTGACAGGCCCCTTTTTGGTCACACACACACCTATGGGTTCGCAGTGCGCATCGGTGAGGTCGAGTCCACGTTGAACCACCCCTTTTCTAGTATTGTTTCCTCTCAATGGGTAGATATGATGAACCTTGGAACGCACCTTCACATTGTTCAGTGCGTGCTGTGGAGCACACGCTGGGGCGCCATTTTCACCAAACTGGAAGTACTTGTCACACACGCTGCAAACGCTTGTGGGCTTGTCATATTCTTTATAAATTTGTGGAGGGCAGCAATGGAGGGACACCCCAGACGATGTCCTTGGAGACGAAACGCGTCGGGAGGGTCTCCACTGCTGCTAATCGATTCTATACAAGCGCTGTTTTATCTTCAATCATGTGAGTGTTCCTACTTTTATTAAACTTCATTTTTTACTTACGGAATTACACTATGTGGTCCCCTTTCGTTTTCTCCTTTGTTACCCTCTACACATCTGTGGATTTCTGAGCATCGGTCCGCATGAGAGGTTATTGTCCATATGCTTCCACCTGGCAGAGAATTGGGAATCTCTGTCCTAGGATACTGACAGCTCCAGAGTCCATCCACCTCAATACAAGCCTGTTTGGCACGCAGAACATATGCTCTGGCGTGTCCAAACAATCTGGTAAGCCTCCTCTTCACATGGTGGTGGTTTTGACACAATCACACATCCCAGCCTTTGGAAATTATTCCTCACACTCGAGTTTTTCACTGATGAGTTTACATCCTCAATCATATAGACTGGGACTATATACACATCGAGTTTTTTCTTTTTTTCCTTTTTTGCACTATTATCTGTATGGACTTCAATTGATATATATATATATATATATATATATATATATATATATATATACATATATATAAGTTTGCCATAATTATTTTATTCATTTTTTGAGGTTTTTTAGTGCCATCTGGACTCATTGTCCATATTGTCTTTGGCACATCACTTTTTAGAGCTACACTTTTTGTTTTTGTTTATGTTTGCCATTTATCCAATTTGGTGTGTCAGCTGCTAAGTTTGCGAGCTGCGCGAAATTATTTGTTTACACTTTTCTACTAGTATTTGCCAATGGTCCAGAAGACTACGGGTTCACCAAAGCCACTGACTACCCGATCCACACAGGACATGCTCCATTCATTAGGGAGCGGTGCTGTCACATTCCCCCAACCCTGTGCAAGGAGGTCCAAGATCTACTCCACAATATACTACAAAGCGGGGTGATACCGGAGAGTACCTGATTCTGCTCTAGGGGTCATGTGCGCATGGGGGGTGCGCACGCCACTTGTGCTGTGATTACTAAAAGCACAAGCTGATCAATGGGTGCCGGCCAATAGATGACCACCGGCACCCGCTGATCAACGAGGAGGAAGACAGGACAGATCTCTGTCTATGTAAACAATGAGGAGCTCTGTCCTGTCAGCGGGGGATGTGCTAGTTTTTTCCCCTGCAAATCACATTCCTTAGTAAAAGCAGCACACTGTACACACAAAAACACTGGCTAGGCACACATTTAACCCTTTAATTGCCCAAGATGTTTAACCCCTCCCCAACCAGTGTCATTAGTACAGTGACAGTGCATATTTATAGCACTAATCACTGTATTAGTGTCACTGATTCCTACAAAGTTTCAGATTCACTCATATCGCAGTCCCGCTATAAGTCGCTGATCACCGTCATTAATAGTATAAAAAAAATTCCAGTATTTTTCTTATAGTTTATGTGATTTTTTTTTACCAAAAATATGTAGCAGAATACATATTGGCCTAAACTGATGAAGAAATTAGATTTTTTAAATGTTTTTATTGGATATGTTTTATAACAAAAAGTAAGAAAAAATATATTTTTTTCCAAAATTGTTTATTTTTATTTTATAGCGCAAAAAAATGCAGAAGTGATCAAATACCACCAGAAGAAATCTCTATTTGTGGGAAAAATTATATTAATGTAATTTATGTACAGTGTTGCATGACTGCGCAATTGTGAGTTAAAATAACGCAGTGCCATAGCGCAAAAAATGGCCTGGTCATGAAGGGGGGGTAAATCTTCTGGAGGTCAAGTGGTTATATAACCAATTTCCTTTTCATCATGATGTAGTCATCTCCACTTTTCATGTCATTGTACTTAGTGCTCCGCATGTCTTCTCCACATCCAGTCTTTCCCTCTTATCATGACTAGTGTAGTCCAGATGTACCCCATTTTTACCCATACTGTTAGCCACCCATACTCCACCCTCTTACCAACTTAAATAACGAGACCACACCTTTCATCTGGAGTATAAATGGCCATAACAGCCTTTTATTAAACAACTGTATAAAAATACCTCCAATATTAACTTCAATATATAAATAACATATAAACTCAGATAAAACAACATGTTTTAAACAATCTGTTGGTCAATGACGGAGCTACCCCAGTTTACCACATATCCACAAGAGGGCACTGCAGGAACATGTTTCAAAACTGATAAGGCCTCCAGCTGTACCGCTCAGAGACAACCCCCTCCCGCAGTGCAACATACCGGTATTGCTTTCAGGAATACACAGGAGGGGCCATACTATTGCTGACCCCCCACCCCTTTTAACCTTTTATTTACCGCTACCGTCACCGACCAACAACAACAAACCAGCCACAGCCCGAAAAGATGAAACCTTATCCTTAAGGGCCCCTCCACACCCTCAAGGCCCATTGTATTCCTTCCTGCAAACCCATGGTCCAAAGATCCGTCCCCACATCTGTGAGGTGAACCCCATCCCTCCTCAAATAGAGGCCTACATTTATCTTGAGCTCCCTGTGCCGAATCACCATGCCCCCTTGTTGAACCAAAAACCTCCCCACCACCTTGTTGACACGTATACGAGCCTTGTTAATCCTTACCACAGACCTAGCATTGCGCCACGAAGTTCGTGCCACAATATCAGACCATAGTAGCAAAGTGTTCGGATAAGTAGTGTGCAAGTGCAACAAATCCGCTTTTACATCCTCTATCAGGTCCCTGACTGTCCTCACCCCCAAATCGTTACCTCCAGCGTGTATGACCAACACATCCGGAGGTCTATCTAGCCAGGCAAATCGTTCCACCTCTGAAACCACTCTGCCCCACATCATTCCTGGTCTCCCCAGCCACTTGATAAAAGCCTCCCTTCTCGATATGCCTAACTGGCGCCCATCTGGTCTCGCATCACCTCTCCTTGCCCCCCAACAAACGTAGGAGTGTCCCAGTATCCAGACGAGGCGTGGAGACACTCCATCTGAAACGAAAAGACAACAAGGCAGGGTGATATCACCAACGCAACAAACAAAAAACACCCACTACCTATATGTGAAACCAAACTTATACAACATACGGGTTTTATTTATTTTTCATTTATTTATTTATTTATTTATATATATATTTTTTTTAATTATTATTCCACTGCTAATTGAGGGCGAATGTATGAACGGAATCTCTTTGATTCCCATCTACCGATCCTCCGTACCGCTGCTTCATCCAACCCGCATCTGGCAGCTTCTGTGGCCGCCCCAATGCGGAAGGAGTGTGAGGCGTATGCCTTCTCATCCAAACCTATCATCGATAAGCATTTTCGAAAAAACCGCCACAAATTGAAACTTTGAAAGGTAAGCACTATTCTCATGGCATAAAAATGGACCCTCACCTACCGGTCTAATCTTCCCAAATTCACCAACCGTCCTCACCGGACATACTGGCGATCCCGGTAATGCATGCAGCCACACATCTATGCCCTTTCCCAATTGGTCTGTTTTCGACCTCCTCAGCCGTAAACAAACCCTCCCCGTGCATGCCCGCACGTCCTGCACCAAAATACCCCCCGCTTCCTTTTTGGATGGGCTGACCAACTCCCCTACCCGAAATGCCCCAAAAAACGCCAGCGAAAAAGCCGCTGTAAACAGTAAACATTCATAACTTGAGCTGCACACCAACCCTAGCTGATCACAAATTGCCAACAGGTTGGCAAAAGTGACCGGTCTACGGTTATCTTTTTTCTTGTGCCCCTTCCGGTACCCTTTTAATGCCTGCTGTACCCAAAATTCCTTCGTCCAATCTTCCATCCCCTGTAACTTAAACAGAAACGACAGTGCCGCCAACTTCTTACCAATAGACGATACCCTCACCCCATTTTCCATATTCCTGGACACAAAATAAAGGACCAATAATCTCAACTCTCCCCGTCATCCTCTGCTCCGGCTTCCCGTACAAGTCCCAACCATTCCTTCCATACCTTCACATAGGCCGACCATGTGGACTCACTCACAGACTGTTGTATCCATCCTGCGATGACTCCAATGCCAGCTCCCAGATCCAACCCGGGCAAGGAATCCCTTCCTTCTCTGCAGCCGGAGCTAATTCCCTGAACTTGTCCCACTGAAAGCGAGACAGTGAATCAGCCAGCGTGTTTTCAATCCCAGGTATATGCACAGCATATATGAAAATATTCAATCGCAAGCACCGTAATACCAACTGTCGTAATAGTCTTATGACAGGTTGAGAAGACGCTGACAAGCGATTGACTACCTGCACCACTCCCATATTATCACAGTTCAGCCGCAACTTTAAATTCTGACAAGCCTTGCCCCATAATTCCATAGCCAGAACTACTGGAAACAATTCCAGTAGTACCAAGTTATGAAGGAAACCCGCTTCAACCCAGGATTTTGGCCATGGTTCTGCGCTCCATTGACCCTTAAAGAACGCCCCATATCCAGTAGATCCAGCCGTGTCAGTAACCAATTCTACATCAAAGTTACTTACCGGACCAGACATCCACACTGACCTCCCATTGTATTCCGACGAAAATTGATACCATACCTTTAGGTCCTCATGATGCTCCTTAGTAAGCCTAATGAAATGGGCCGGTGCTTTTACCCCAGCTGTAGCTGCAGACAGCCGTCGAAAAAGACCCTACCCATGGGTATGATTCTACAAGCAAAGTTCAACTTACCAAGCAAAGATTGGAGATCCCTCAGCTGTATTTTCTTCATCCCATGGACCTGCCTTATTTCCGTCTGCAGATCCATTAACTTTTCTTGCGGTAACCTACATTCCATTGCCATTGAATCAATAACAATGCCCAAAAAACTAATCTCTGTGGTGGGGCCCTCAGTTTTGTCAGCGGCCAGGGGAACTCCAAACTGTTCTGCAATGTGTTGCAACGTTGACAATAAAATCGCACACACACTGGAAGAAGGTGGGCCTATGCATAGGAAATCATCTAAATAGTGTATCATAGATTCAAGGCCGGACACCTCTCTTACCACCCACTCCAAAAAGGAACTGAAAACTTCAAACATGGTGCCGGAAATGGAGCAACCCATAGGTAAGCATTTGTCCACATAAAATTGTTCCTGCCACTGGCAACCCAGCAGCCAAAAACTGTCTGGGTGTACTGGAAGCAGCCTAAACGCCGCCTCAATATCAGCTTTTGCCATCAGTGCCCCTTTTCCATAGCGCCTGACCCATCGAACCGCCGCATCAAACGAAGTGTATGACACGGTGCAGACGTCCGGGTCAATGATATCGTTAACCGAACCCCCTTTTGGAAATGATAAGTGGTGAATTAGCCGAAACTTATTCGGCTCTTTCTTTGGCACCACCCCCAGAGGGGACACCACCAAGTCATTCAATGGTTTTGCCTCAAACTGCCCCCCCCATCCGTCCTAAAGCCACTTCCTTTTCCAATTTCTCCCCCACCACCCCCCGGGTGTTGCAACGCAGATTTTAAATTCCGTGCTACTGGAGGAACCACCGCCAATGAACATGGAATTTTGAACCCCTCTCTAAAACCCTCAGTGATCAGTAACGCCGCTTTCCTATCCGGATACTTACTTAGGAAAGGTTGCATCCTTTCCACCTTCACCGGCGTCATCCCTCTTGTGAGCAAACTCCCCGGTACGTTTACCTTTTTTGAAACACCGAGACAGGGTGTGGGCTCCCCCACAGCCTGAACACTCGTGCTGAATTTGCAGGACCCCCCAAACTTACAGGATCCTTCATTATACTGCCAGCATACCCCCCATTTTCTGCCGGCCGGTAGTCCTGAGGAGTTAGTACCCCCGGCCCCCCCTTGAAATAACTGAGGCGGGGTCCTAGCCGACAACATCAGCTTCATCCATAGGCTAATATCCTTATGGTCCCAACGCAGAGCCGGACACACCGCTCTGCGTTGACAAAACTGCTCATCGTAACGTAACCACGTAGTTCCCCCGTACACTCTATGTGCCTCACCTATAGCATCCATATAACAAAACAACCCCGAACAATGTTTGGGGTTCTTTTCGCCAATGACCCTGGCCATGATAGCGAACGCTTGCAACCAATTCACAAACGTCCGTGGTATCAATCTATATCTCCTCTTCTCCTCATCCTCCTTCTTGGAATCGTCGGGTTTAACCCTATCCAGGTTAAACTTTTCCAATGGCAACAAGGAGAAAATTTCCACATACTCACCTTTATAAATTTTTTCTCTCACTTCAGGTTTCAAGTGTGCCCCTAACGGGCCTTTGAAACAAACATATATTTCACATTTTGCAGCATCTGCCAGCCTAACCACATCAGTCCTGCCTTTTGTTTCTGCAGCCCCCTTCTCACCTGCTGTTTCCTTGTCTGCCACCTTCTCTGGCGTTGTGGTAGCTGGCACCTCTGTGACCGCAGCCCCCCCTGTCCCCCTTTGTGCATCCCCTTGCGGAGCCTGCCCTGGTCCCTCTCCAAAGCGACCAACCAGGACCCTTAAACCCTCCAATAGCTCCTGGAGCTGTCCCCCTGACCCCGAACTGGCGGGTGCAGTACTCGCCAGTTGTTGGTCAGTAGCCTGACCCACTCCGCTCTGCGAAGGTGTCACCATCCCTCCTGCAGTTGTTGCTATCCCCCCCAGCAAGCCCTGCAAAGCATTAGTAAAGGAAAAGTTATCACTAGACTTACCGGGCTGACCAGGAGTCCTCCCAACAGCCACTGTGCTGCTCTCCCTTGCTGGTTCCGGCTGCTGTAGCCCATCTTCCTCATCGGACACCCCATCTTCGGACTGTTCCCCTTGCACTGGGACTGGCGTCAGAGGTAGCCCCCCAGGAGAAGCCCTCCTGGAGGCCGGAAGCCCACGCTGGTGTGAGGCCTGCACTGTGCGACGAGTCACTGCTGATCCCTGCTGCCCTGAACTTCCAGCTACCGGGCCAGCCTGGGCACT
Source organism: Aquarana catesbeiana (assembly GCF_042186555.1). Taxonomy (NCBI): domain Eukaryota; kingdom Metazoa; phylum Chordata; class Amphibia; order Anura; family Ranidae; genus Aquarana; species Aquarana catesbeiana. The sequence goes on along the minus strand of NC_133326.1, from coordinate 730,219,172 downwards.
GTTTCCATCGCCATCTTGGGACACGTCCCCCCCGCCCGGTAAGCTCCGCCCACCCACGGTGCCGCTCGATCCACGCGACCCGGACGTTGCTGCTCTCAGCGCCGTTCTCCCCCTTCTGTCCACCCGCTCACACTTGTGCAGAGGTACTGAGGGGCTGTTCGAAATCCTCCGTGCAGTGCCAGCATGCGGGGAAGCGGCGCCATGCTGGCCCGTGGCCCCAGCCACCGCTCCGTGACCATGGCGTGTAACCCACCCGGGCCCTGCCGAATCAACTGTGTGGCTCCTCTTGGCCGGCGGTGTCGATTGCTCCCCCCTCGGGCTCCGTGTCAGGCGACCCTGTCCATGTGCTGGCCCAGGTGAATAGCGCGCCGGAGGCCGCGATCTCCGCGCACGCGCAGGCGGCTCACCTTCTCCCCCTGCATGGCTTGCTTCTCCCCCGAGCATCGCTGCGACCTGGCTGTGAAGCCAGTCGGATCCATTCGCCGCCGCCGCCTGCCGCAACCGCGCCAAAATCGCCTCAACGTCCGCCATTGTGACTGAGGAGCAGAGAAATTCTGCCTCCTCCTGTCTCCTTCCCAGCACACTGTTCCGTTTTTGCTCCTCCCCTCTTTTATATGGCCACTCCTCCCTACTTTCCTGTTATCTCCTCCCACACTTTTCCTTGAAACATTAACCCTATGTGTGTCACTAGACACACTGTCATGCCCGGCCCTGCACTATTCCTCTTCTTTCCATCATTCCGGGCCTCACTTTACTACTGCAAAACGAATCTTCTCCCTTCTGTACTCTGATCTCCGTGTCCTATAATATTCATACAGCCTCACCCTGTGTAGGAGGATGTCACCCCTCCCCCATCCACATTCCTCTCTGGTGTCAGAGACTTTCAGTTTCGTTTCTCTTCTGCTGTCAGCGATGGCGTCTGGTGATCTGAGAGCTGAGCTGGAATGTTCCGTCTGTCTGAACATTTATACAGATCCTGTAACCCTGAAATGTGGTCACAACTTCTGCCGGGTCTGTATTGATCATGTGCTGGATACACAGGAGGGGTCTGGAGGATATTCCTGTCCGGAATGTAGAGAGAAGTTTCCGGATCGGCCTGCACTGCAGAAGAACATGAAACTACGTAACATAGCAGAGAGTTTCCTGTCTGCTCACCCAGATCGGGAGGAGTCCGGGGTCTTCTGTACTTACTGTGTGGACTCTCCTGTACCTGCTGTTAGATCCTGTCTGCTCTGTGAGGTTTCTCTGTGTGATAAACACCTGAGAGTCCACAACAAGTCCCCAGAACACATCTTATGTGACCCCACCTTGTCCATGGAGAGCAGGAAATGCTCCGTCCATAAGGAAGTTTTGAAGTATTTCTGCACTGAGGATGGTAGCTGTGCCTGTATGTCTTGTTATGTGATTGGAGAACATAAAGGACATGAGATGAAGTCACTGGATGAGGCTTCTGAGAAGAAGAAGGAGACACTGAGGAATGTTCTGCAGAAACTTCTGACAAAGAGAGAGGAGACAGAGGAAAGAGTCCAGAGTCTGCAGGAACACAGGAGGAAAGTAGAAGAAGAAGCAGCTGGTGACACCGAGAGAGTCACTGCCCTGTTTAGAGATCTCAGGAGACGTCTGGAAGACCTGGAGAAGAGAATCCTGAGGGAAATCTCCGGGAGGGCAGAGCGGATCTCCATCTCCATCCGGGATCTGGAAATAAAGAAGGAGGAGCTGTCCAGGAAGTTGCGTCACATTGAGGAGCTGTGTAACATGACGGATCCACTGACTGTCTTACAGGAATCAGACACAGGTGACTTGTGTGATACTGAGGATGGAGATAATGAGGACAGAGAAAGACATGAGGAACTCCTCCATGATGGAGGGGGTCTGGATGTGACGGGGGTCTTACACACAGGTTTATCTGATATAATAACAGAGGTAAATGTATACTATATACAGGGAGCTGCAGACATATTACTGGATGGAAACACAACTGGTAAATATCTACAGATATCAGATGACAGGAAAACTGTATCCAAGTCAGATATAAACCAGAATCGCCCAGAAACACCAGAGAGATTTCAGAATTATCCTCAGGTGATGAGCAGTCAGAGTTTCTCCTCAGGGAGACATTACTGGGAAGTGGATGTCGGGGGGTCAGATGAATGGATAGTCGGGATGTGTTACCCCGGTATAGAGAGGGGAGGGGTGGAGTCAGTGATTGGATATAATAAGAAGTCCTGGGGGTTGGTCAGGTCTGGTAATCAGTATTCTGTGATACATGACCGTTTAAAGACCCTCATACCCACCAATCTCTCCAGTAACAGAGTCAGGATATATCTGGATTATGAGGCCGGGCGGATCTCCTTTTATGATCTGTGTCACCGGATCCGACATCTCCACACCTTCACCACCACCTTCACTGAGCCCCTCCATGCTGGGATACGTGTATGGAGAGGTTGTATAAAGATATGTGGGGGGAGGCGGGAGATGTGAAAACTCCGCCCACAGTCTGGTGATGTCAGATGAAGGAGGGGAATTCATTTAATATTCATCCAATAGTATATAGCAGTGGGCGGGGCTTCCTGCAAGTTTTTCTACTATAAATAAATGTGAGATTTCTTACTGATCGCTGTGATTGGGTAGAATATCTGTCCAATTATTGGAATAACAATAACATGTTCCTATTGGTCTGTCTGTCTGTCTATCTATCTATCTATCTATCTATCTATCTATCTATCTATCTATCTATCTATCTATCTATCTATCTATCTATCTATCTATCTCACCTCTCCTCTCTGCCCCTCCCCCTCCATACAATCTATACTACAAAGAGATGGAAATAAATGGAACAATCGGAGAGGAAATCTATGAAGACGTCATCTAGAGATTTATTACTGGAAGAAAAAAATGTGATCAGAGAGCCCAGACTGTTTTTAGGCAGAGTGGGTCAGGATTAGATCCCCTGCCAGGTTTTTTCTTCTATCCGGCGCTCCATTACAGAGATTTCCCCTCACTTCCTGTCCCAGTAACAACATTTATCTAGACAGGAAATGAGGGAACTCTCCAACATGAACACAGAATGAAATAAGAATGATATGTTTAGTATAATAAGGAAGGGGAAGGTTTAGAGCCCCTGTCAGATGTTTATATGTCTGTGTCCCTGTACAGATTTCTCTCACTCCTTGTATTGTTGTCACCAGGACAGGAAGTGAGAGGAATTCTCTCTAAGGCTGGGATCACATTGCTGTGCAGATCACATGTCATGTCTGTGTGATGTGAATTCAGCCGTACAAACTGTGTGACTGAAATCACATTCACACCAAAATGGTGCCGGACCCTTTTTTTGGTCCTCACTGGAATCGGATCACATTGGGTGTCACATCTATACAATCCGATTCCTGCGCCATTTCAGCGTTTGCACTGCGATCTGCGAAGTGATCTGGGGGTGTCATTAACTTTCCATTGACCCCCCGCAGCGGTTCTCAGATGTCAGTGTGAACGTCCGGTGATTGAGGTGTGATGAGGGAACCCGCACAGGAATCGCACTGGTTCCCGCATCCCACAAGTCTCATCCCAGACTAAGGCTCCATTCACACCTATGCAGGTTGCTTTTCAGACTTTCTAATGTGCTTTTTGCTGAGCTTTCCGCAGGTTTTTTACCACTATTTGCCCTTTAGGGTTTTTTATTCTATTTTTTTTAGATAATTTGCTGTTTGGTTAGATTTAAAAATAAAAATTGCGGCAAAATCGCAGTAAAATCTCTATAAAAACGCACTACATGCTTTTCTGCAGCTTCTTCATTGAAGTCTATTGAACCATAAAAAGCAAAAACCTTTTTTGTGTTGAAGGCTCCATTCACTCCAATGTGTTTTTTCATTTTTTTTAACATGGATCCCTATGGAACACGTTCACATCAATGCATTTTTGTGCCTCTGCATTTTTGGAAAGTGTCAGGGGAATTTTTTAGGTTCGATTCCCATCTAGTCTGTTGCTTTTGAGCGTTTCTGCAGTGCTTTTTGTGTTTTGAACATGTCATTTTACCGCGTTTTTGCCGCGCTTTGTGCTTTTGTGTTTTTTTTTTATCTTAGCAAATTTGTTGTTGGGTAGATTAAAAAATGCAAAACAAAAATCGTGGCAAAAAAATGCGGTCAAATCAAACTACATTCTACATGGTCACTTAAGGCAGTCACAGCCCCTCCCCCCCATCCTCTTCTATCCCCTTTCATAGCCCCCCATCAATCCATGTCAGATCCCTGAGTCCTCACCCGTGTAAGATACATGGTGGGTCATGTCGGAGCTTACACAGGACTGATGATGTCACCCCTCCATCATGTGACAGTATGTAAGTCCTGTGATTGGCCGCTCAGGTCTGATCACTGTATGGTGGGAGAACATCACATGATCCCTCAATACCCGGGAAACTGGGGACTTAGTGAGGACTTAGATGGAGGAACAACAAAAGGAAATTATAAATGGGTGTGTACGGCTCCTGTGTCACCTATAGAATGGGCGGGGCATTACTTCTAATGGCTCCTCCCAGTATATGAGCACTGTGTATAGTGAGATGGGATGGTGATGAATTGTATAGAGTGCCGGAGCTGAGAGAGAGCACAGAGTGTAATATGACTTATTGTCTGTGTCCGAGCTGTGATGTCATAGTAAAGAAATGGCTGCCGAGGGAACCAATGTGGAAAGTATAGATAGAGGTGTACTGGCCCTTTAAGAACAAATCTATCTTTCTATCAGATTATAATGTGTAGATTGTCTCATTCCTTATTATTAATACACTTACAATGAGTTTATTCTATTGATTATTTTATTGTGCGAAGAAATATAAATAAATAATAGATCTACAAATAGAAAGAGATGAAAATTGATGGAAAAATCTCAGAGGAAATATATGAAGAAATGATCCCAAGATTTACTAATGAAAGAAATAATGTGATTTATCACTAATATAATGATATCACTATAATAATGTATGATTACTAGAACTGGAATGTGTCCCCAATATAATGTGTCCCCATAGAATGGATCACCAATAGAATTCTATGTGATGACTTTTATAATGGATCCTAATATAATGTATCATGTGATGGTGTATTATAATCACTAGATGTGTCCTGCTGATGGGGGAGAATTAGGAAATGAAATGTTAATGTGAAATAAATATTCTTCTTTATGAAATTATTATTATTATTATTATTATTATTATTATACAGGGTTTATATATAGCCGACAGTTTACGCAGCACTTTACAACATGAAGGCAGACATTACCATTAGAGTGTAATACAGGAGGAATTAGAGCCCTGATCATTAGAGCTTACAATCTTAGAGGGAGGGTCAAGAGACACAAAAGGTAATAATTGTGGGGGATGGGCTGATAGAGAAAATAAATGTACAGTTGTTAGGTGGGGGCAGGATAGGCCTCTCTGAAGAGATGAGTTTTCAGGGATCATCTGAAAGTTGACATAGTAGGAGAAAGTCAGACCAATGTGGGTAGCGAGTTCCAGAGGATGGGAGAGGCTCGGGAGAAGTCCTGGAGGTGAGCATGGGAGGAGGTGATGAGGGAGTTAGAGAGCAGGAGGTCTTGCGAGGAACAAAGAGAACAGTTTGGTTGATATTTTGAGACTTAGTGATGTAGCTGGGGGCCAAGTTGTGGATGGCTTTGTAAGTTATTGTTATGCCCCGTACACACGGTCAGATTTTCCGACAGGAAATGTTCGATGGGAGCTTGTTGTCGGAAATTCCGACCATGTGTAGGCTCCATCGGACATTTTCCCTCGTATTTCCAACAAACAAAATTTGAGATCTGGATCTCAAATTTTCCAACAACAAAATCCGTATAAAAAATCCAAAATGAGGGAAGTAATGTGGGAGTGAAAGAGTTGGTAGGAGCAGTATTAGGGAGAGGACAGGAGGGAGGGTGATATATACAGAGTGGAGAAGAGGGGTGATGGAAAGAGAGGGGTTTAGTTTGCACACATCAGAAATACACAAGTAATCTACAGAGTTCCATCAAGGCACCCCAATATTTTCTGTAGTCATAACTCATCTAATTTAAGAGCCTTCACAGTGGAAGCACGTGCATTATAATAAATAGGAAGAGGGCAGGTGAGCCTGGAGGGAGCCCACCCCTCCTTAAAGGCACAGGGGTGCATACCCCCCACATAGACAGGACCCCTCAAATATGACAACAGATCTCAATTTTATACTTTAGAGATTGCGATGAAGTTGCCACCCTCCCAGCCTCTCCAATTTAATTAGGAAAAAAAGGGGAAGAAACTGCACTTAGGTGAAGTGTACAAAAAAAACAGAATAATAAGCTGCAATTCCTCTATGCAACATAAACACGGTGAAAATAGAATTAGAAAAAATTGGAATTGCGCTAAAAAGGACTCATGACCATGCATATGATCACCAATCCACAATGATTCCTAAAGTATGTGAATGAACAAATTAGGCAGACTAGATACAAGTGATGACAAAGTAACAGTCCATCAAATATACATTGCTTGATGTGAAATAGTACCAATAATAAACATAAGTCCATGTGCATAAAAATAAATCACCAATGTGATAAATAAAAAAAGTCCATATAAACTGTGATTTCTGCTGTATATAGAGAAGAGTGCTTGATCCACCACCATAGGTAAACAATGGCCTCTTACCAGAAACTCATGATCCCCCGCTACAGAGGATCAGAGAAAGCTGTTTAGAAGGATGATAATCCGGATCACAACCGATGAACCAGGAGCCTTGGAATGTAGTGGCACAACAAGGACCTTATTGCCGTAGTGGAGGTATTCAAGCTGGTAGGTATTGGGACACCAACCCGCAGTGGAGTGGATATACCATGAAAAATAAAAGGCTCCAATAGTGTAAAACCATTAACCTTAGTTAGGTAGTATAAAGTAAGCACCTAAAAATGTCTGGAGCGCCGGCCGGAAGCTCACAGACAACCCGTCCTGCTGGTAACCGCAACAGCAATGAGAGGTGACTCAAACGCATCGCTCCGCCCTACGCCTCGTTTCGTAATAGAGTTACGTCGTCCAGGGGCACGGGCGGGGCGGCGCGATGCGTCACCTCCCTTTATAGCACAACAACCTAGCCAAGCCTCGCTCTGAGTTCTATTACATCGGCGGACATGCGCAATATGCCTGAGTCCTTGACAATGAATGGCTCAGAATGCGCAGTTGCACTCACATTAAGTAAGGATCGAATCCATCAAACAGAGAGGACAAAGCCTTCCTGATTTGAAAACAGACTGTAGGGTCAGAGACCAGGAAAACATAAAATAAATGCCAGTAACGTGACAAAATAACGCCCCGATCGGGCAATAAATGAATTGAAACAAATCTGTGTCATTATGTGAAAGACACAAAGAAACAGCCACTGTTGAACACCAGTGGCCTGCAAATATACGTAAAAAAATAAATGAAATAAAATATAAAAGATTAGTAAAACCGTCCAAGTTTATGTACCTGCTCAGAGAAGCAGGAGCAAAACTGAATGTACCCAGTGTGTAACTAAGGTCCGGATGGAGGGCAAACACCGACAGAGCCATAAACCAGGAGATGACGGCAGACGTCGTGGTTTGCAGCAAAGCCGGAAGTGCCATGTAAAAGCCCAGGGGGACACACTCGTGAGGAGCAAGAGCCACCCGGTGGCCATATAGGTTATTACAAGCAATTCAATAGTCAGATCCGTGGCGAATCGTAATGAATATAAATTGCAAACTAAAATTAAAATAAAGGCAAGGAATCAAAGATCTCTCAATGCATAGATATCCAGAGATGATTAATTCATAACCCTAATCAGTGTGAGCATGTCTGGGCCTAATGCCCACACATGAAAAATAAAGAATAAAAAATTTAATAAATTGAAAAAACAGTATTGATTGAAAAATATTAAAAGAGGGTAAACAAATAGAGTGCGCATGCGCGGGACTTCCGGGAAGATGCACTGAACGGGAGCTCCGTCCCAGCCGAGCCTTCCGCGGTCCCCAGACGCAGATACCATTAGCGGAACCCCTCCTGCTTGATACCCCCTGGTAGAGGACGGTCGTGGTCACATTTATATATGCAGAGCCGCACTCAAAAACCAGCGGTCAGTCAGCAACTTACCTTTGGCCTGCTCGCCCCCACTGCTTCCAAGATGGCGGCCGCGGCCTCCTCACACGGAGACATGGGAGAAGGAGACTCCATTGCAGACATCCCTGCAGATGATCAGCTTGCCACCCCCACATCGGAGTCTTCCGTGAGTACTAAATCACCTAAGACTGTATACCCCACCAGCACAGATTCCCTCTTCAACAGAGCCCTGTCTGATATGCTTCATATCCCCACAATGCATGCTTCCATCCAATCCCCAGCCACACAGCAGGCTGCTCTTCACAACTCTCCCCACCAGACAGACATGGCCCAGCTCCTGAACTGTTTTTCAGATATGCTAGCTGCAGGCCTGGCCCAGAATGCTACGCAAATTACCACTTCTATAAAGGCTGATTTACAGAGCTTGGGGGCATGCATAGATGTGATCGAACAAGCAGTAGATCACACAGCAGCGCGCACCAACCAGAACACTGATTGCATTCAATTGCTGCAGGATCAACTTGATATCACGCTAGGGATGATCGACGATTTAGAAAATCGTAACCGGAGATGTAACTTCCGTATAAGAGGCATCCCTGAGGCTGTAACTAATGTTCATGACACAGTGAAGCTTTTCATGAAAGAACTTATCCCTGACATCTCTAATAGGGATGAGCTTCGAGTTCGAGTCGAACTCATGTTCGACTCGAACATTGGCTGTTCGCAAGTTCACCGAACAGCGAACAATTTGGGGTGTTCGCGGCAAATTCGAATGCCGCGGAACACCCTTTAAAAGTCTATGGGAGAAATCAAAAGTGCTAATTTTAAAGGCTAATATGCAAGTTATTGTCATAAAAAGTGTTTGGGGACCTGGGTCCTGCCCCAGGGGACATGGATCAATGCAAAAAAAAGTTTTAAAAACGGCCGTTTTTTCAGGAGCAGTGATTTTAATAATACTTAAAGTCAATCAATAAAAGTGTAATATCCCTTTAAATTTCGTACCTGGGGGGTGTCTATAGTGTGCCTGTAAAGGGGCGCATGTTTCCTGTGTTTAGAACAGTCTGACAGCAAAATGACATTTTGAAGGAAAAAACTCATTTAAAACTACCCGCGGCTATTGCATTGCCGACAATACACATAGAAGTTCATTGATAAAAACGGCATGGGAATTCCCCAAAGGGGAACCCCGAACCAAAATTAAAAAAAAAAATGACGTGGGGGTCCCCCTAAATTCCATACCAGGCCCTTCAGGTCTGGTATGGATATTAAGGGGAACCCCGGCCAAAATTTAAAAAAAAAAATGACGTGGGGTTCCCCCTAAATTCCATACCAGACCCTTCAGGTCTGGTATGGATTTTAAGGGGAACCCCGCGCCAAAAAAAAAAAAAAAAACGGCGTGGGGTCCCCCCAAAAATCCATACCAGACCCTTATCCGAGCACGCAACCTGGCAGGCCGCAGGAAAAGAGGGGGGGACAAGAGTGCGGCCCCCCCTCCCTCCTGAACCGTACCAGGCCACATGCCCTCAACATTGGGAGGGTGCTTTGGGGTAGCCCCCCAAAACACCTTGTCCCCATGTTGATGAGGACAAGGGCCTCATCCCCACAACCCTGGCCGGTGGTTGTGGGGGTCTGCGGGCGGGGGGCTTATCGGAATCTGGAAGCCCCCTTTAACAAGGTGACCCCCAGATCCCGGCCCCCCCCCTGTGTGAAATGGTAAGGGGGTACATAAGTACCCCTACCATTTCACGAAAAAAGTGTCAAAAATGTTAAAAATGACAAGAGACAGTTTTTGACAATTCCTTTATTTAAATGCTTCTTCTTTCTTCTATCTTCCTTCATCTTCTGGTTCTTCTGGCTCTTCTGGTTCTTCTGGTTCTTCCTCCGGCGTTCTCGTCCAGCATCTCCTCCGCGGCGTCTTCTGTCTTCTTCTCCTCGGGCCGCTCCGCACCCATGGCATGGGGGGGAGGCTCCCGCTCTTCTCTTCTTCTCTTCTTCTTTTCTTCTTTTCTTCTTTTCTTCTCTTCTTCTCTTCTTCTTCATTTTCTTCTCCGGGCCGCTCCGCAATCCATGCTGGCATGGAGGGAGGCTCCCGCTGTGTGACGGCGCTCCTCGTCTGACAGTGCTTAAATAACGGGGGGGGCGGGGCCACCCGGTGACCCCGCCCCCCTCTGACGCACGGTGACTTGACGGGACTTCCCTGTGGCATTCCCCGTGACGTCACAGGGAAGTCCCGTCAAGTCACCGTGCGTCAGAGGGGGGCGGGGTCACCGGGTGGCCCCGCCCCCCCGTTATTTAAGAACTGTCAGACGAGGAGCGCCGTCACACAGCGGGAGCCTCCCTCCATGCCAGCATGGATTGCGGAGCGGCCCGGAGAAGAAAATGAAGAAGAAGAGAAGAAGAGAAGAAAAGAAGAAAAGAAGAAAAGAAGAAGAGAAGAAGAGAAGAGCGGGAGCCTCCCCCCCATGCCATGGGTGCGGAGCGGCCCGAGGAGAAGAAGACAGAAGACGCCGCGGAGGAGATGCTGGACGAGAACGCCGGAGGAAGAACCAGAAGAACCAGAAGTGCCAGAAGAACCAGAAGATGAAGGAAGATAGAAGAAAGAAGAAGCATTTAAATAAAGGAATTGTCAAAAACTGTCTCTTGTCATTTTTAACATTTTTGACACTTTTTTCGTGAAATGGTAGGGGTACTTATGTACCCCCTTACCATTTCACACAGGGGGGGGGCCGGGATCTGGGGGTCACCTTGTTAAAGGGGGCTTCCAGATTCCGATAAGCCCCCCGCCCGCAGACCCCCACAACCACCGGCCAGGGTTGTGGGGATGAGGCCCTTGTCCTCATCAACATGGGGACAAGGTGTTTTGGGGGGCTACCCCAAAGCACCCTCCCAATGTTGAGGGCATGTGGCCTGGTACGGTTCAGGAGGGAGGGGGGGCCGCACTCTTGTCCCCCCCTCTTTTCCTGCGGCCTGCCAGGTTGCGTGCTCGGATAAGGGTCTGGTATGGATTTTTGGGGGGACCCCACGCCGTTTTTTTTTTTTTTTTTGGCGCGGAGTTCCCCTTAAAATCCATACCAGACTTCAGGTCTGGTATGGAATTTAGGGGGAACCCCACGTCATTTTTTTTTTTAAATTTTGGCCGGGGTTCCCCTTAATATCCATACCAGACCTGAAGGGCCTGGTATGGAATTTAGGGGGACCCCCACGTCATTTTTTTTTTTTAATTTTGGTTCGGGGTTCCCCTTTGGGGAATTCCCATGCCGTTTTTATCAATGAACTTCTATGTGTATTGTCGGCAATGCAATAGCCGCGGGTAGTTTTAAATGAGTTTTTTCCTTCAAAATGTCATTTTGCTGTCAGACTGTTCTAAACACAGGAAACATGCGCCCCTTTACAGGCACACTATAGACACCCCCCAGGTACGAAATTTAAAGGGATATTACACTTTTATTGATTGACTTTAAGTATTATTAAAATCACTGCTCCTGAAAAAACGGCCGTTTTTAAAACTTTTTTTTGCATTGATCCATGTCCCCTGGGGCAGGACCCAGGTCCCCAAACACTTTTTATGACAATAACTTGCATATAAGCCTTGAAAATTAGCACTTTTGATTATTCATGTTCGTGTCCCATAGACTTTAACGGTGTTCGCATGTTCGAACGAACTTTTTTCCTGTTCGCATGTTCTGGTGCGAACCGAACAGGGGGGTGTTCGGCTCATCCCTAATCTCTAACCATAAACTAGAGATTGAAAGGGCCCACAGAGCGCTGCAACCACCCAGACAGGATGGTCTCCCGAGGGACATAGTGGTTAAACCTCACTATTACGAGACTAAAGAGGAAGTTATGAAAAGATCTCGGAATCTGGATAATTTATCCTTCCAAGGAAACAAGATTCAAGTTTTTTCAGACATTTCCAAGACCACAATTCTAAAGAGGAGAGCATTAAAATCTCTTCTTGAAATCCTCTCACAGAGATCAATTAAGTACCGTTGGTCCTTTCCTTTTCGCCTCCTGTTTCAAAACAAAGAAAGATCCTATGGCTTCTCTTCCTTCCAAGAGGGTGAACATTTATTCCTGAGACTAGGATTTATCTCCCAAGAAGTTTCCCCTCAGGAACCTCCGTCCAAGTCAAATTCCTCTAAGAGGCCTCCGCCATGCAGCCCCATCACTCCTATTTGGAACAAACAACAAACGAAGCGTCACCGTGACTCCATCCCACCCAGATGACTTTCTCTCTGCTCGGCCCTACAAGGGTTGTGTTGGTATCTTTTCCCTTTCAGGATCTTCCCCTTAATTGAGGGGTAACTGTGTACATTGTGTACACCCTATTTGACTCTTCATATCCATCCAAGAGAACAGCGGTATTTCTCCGAACCCTACTCACTTAGCTCCTCTCTGCGAAGACAAAAGGAGATAGCTCTGAGTTGTCTGACATTTTTTTATTTTGGGAAAATACTCCCCTGTCTTCATGATGGACCACCCTAGTTGTTCTACTGGGTCCTGGTGACCCCAGGGCATAGACTCATGCCCCAGCCCACTATCCCCTCCTTCCCTTCCCATCCATTTCCCTCTCCCTGTCTTCCCTCTCCCTCCCCGATTACTTGTAGGATGATACCTATTGTATGTCTTGTTTAGGTATTATTATGCAATGTAGTGATTTGCTCTTGTTCTTCTTAGAGGGTATGTTCATGTTTTTAGTTACGTTTCCTTTTATTGGATATATATATAGGATATTTTAATCTCCACATTTTTGAGGTTCCATATCACCCCTAAAGTTGGGGTCCCGGCGGCCCGGCTGGGCTAGCATTGTCACTCCTTCTGTTGTGATCAAGGGGGATTTTCCCTCTGGTTACACCAGACATACAACCTCGGCTGAGGTTGTTCTTTTTTTTCTGAGACCCCCTTTTTCCTCGGGTCTTGGATTTGAACTGAACTTATTAGTCCAGTTCCTCTTTTTACTAGGCAGTTAAGCCTGGTCTTTTTTTTTTAATTTAATATTTTGCTTTCATTAATTATTCTCCCTCTCTTTCCTTATATTCTTCTCATTCCCCTCTTTTCTTTTTCCTTTTCTTTCCCCCTTCATTTATTCCAGGGATGTGCACAGGGGACCATCATTATCCAGATTCTTCTGCTGCGGCTGCGAGCTCTCCCTCCCAGACTCAGAATCGCATCATTTAGGATCCAGGTTGGTTCACACCAAATGCACCAGTTTTACCTCTCTTGTGACTATGGCTGATTCTTCTCCTTTACAGAGGGCTCTTAAGATTGCCTCTCATAACACCCAAGGGCTCAACTCCCCCATTAAAAGGCGCAAAGCCTTTCAAAGCTATAACTCTAGAGGACTAGATGTTGTTCTTCTCCAAGAAACCCATTTTCCCTCAAATTACTCTCCTTCTTTTCTACACAATAAATACCCCACTTTTTTCCTTGCAAACGCTGGCGAGAAAAAACGGGGAGTTGCCATCCTAATCTCTAAACAGACTCCATTTTCACACGTTTTGACTATTAAAGATAATGATGGGAGATATATATTAGTCAAAGGTTCAATTGAAGGTAACCTCTACACCATCATCTCCTATTATGCACCTAACAAAGGCCAAGCTAAGTTTTTCTCCTCCTTACTTGCCGCACTCTCACCCTACTTTGAGGGTAGGGTGATTATGGGTGGGGATTCCAACATCACGTTTGACCAGATTCTCCATAAATCGGACCAAGGGATCCCTCACCTTAAAAAAACCCCCAAACAGAGTCTCCAGATTGCCAGACTTTTCCACTCAGTAGGCCTTATTGATACATGGAGGGAACTCAATCCCTCAACAAGGGACTATACACACTACTCGGCCCCCCACAAGACCTATACTAGAATTGACCATGTTTTCATGTCAAACTCTGATATACACAGTGCTAATCATGCCTCTATCCAAGATGTTCCGTGGTCTGATCACTCCCTAGTAACCTTAAGATTATCTAATTCGTTGTCTCCCCCTGGCTCTCGTCTTTGGCGACTAAATGAAAAAATCTTATCTAACCCTGTCCACTGTACTATATTGGAGAAGGATATTAAAGAGTATTTCTTGATTAATGACATCGAGGACATATCTCCTAGTATCCTCTGGAACGCTCACAAAGCGGTAATTAGAGGGAAATTGATCCAATTCTCTGCCAAAATAAAGCGAGAACGGCAACCAGATATCCTGAAACTAGAGAAAGAATTCAAAGATCTCAGTTTATCTCATAAACAGAATCCCAATCCCACCACTCTCTCTAAACTTGACACTATTAGATTGTCCCTTAATTCAGCCTTGACCTCCAATGCAGATAAGCATCTTCAGTGGCAGTTTCTATTTGCGCGTGAACAAATTTGGCCCCCAGTTAGCGGCCAAACTTACTCCGAAACACAGGTCTTTTGCCCTACCCAAAATAAAATCTCAGTCAGGTTCACTCACCCAAAATCCTAAAATCCTAACAATATTTCAAAAATTTTATGCCAACCTCTATTCTGACAATTGTCCAATTTCCCAACAGAATTTAGACGCATTTCTCGAGAAAAACCTACTGCCCAAAATCTCTGATTCTCATCGCTCCATTTTAGAATCCCCATTCCAAGAAACCGAGATCCGAGCAGTCATTAAAAATCTCAGAAAAGATTGAGCGCCGGGCCCGGATGGATTTTCAAATTATTACTACAAAACCTTTACAGATACTCTCTCTCCGTATCTGGTTCGTTTCTTCAACTCCTTAAGCAAATCCTCCCCGCTAGACCCTGATGCCAATTTAGCCTTTATCTCAGTCATTCCCAAGCTGGGTAAAGACCTCAGTGAAGTGACAATTCCGGTCCCCAAATCGCACGTTCAACGCTTACAATCTGCCATCATTCGCTTTATTTAGGACAAAAAGGGTCACAGGTTTTCTAAAGAGGTGCTTTTTAGACCCAGAAAGAAGGGAGGCCTGGGGGTACCTAACCTATGGTGGTACTATCAGGCAGCGCAGTTGAGCAAATTTTCCACAATTTACATGAAGGGATTCAAACCAGACTGGGTGAACATGGAACGAGAGGAAGTCCCCAATTTTACTCTAGATTTTTTACTTTGGAATATCCCCAAAAAACACCCCCCTATACTAGCTCCCACATTGTCTCATTCAATGAAGTTATGTGACTCCCTCCATAAGCTAAAACCCCTAATATCTACTTGGCACCCACTTGCACATATTTTCAGGAACCCCAACTTCCCCCCTGGTTTAGACATCCGAGCCTTCAAATGGTGGCTAGACAAAGGCCTCTACAGAATTGTGACTGGTGTGATGGTGATCAGGGACACTGTGACTGGTGTGATGGTGATCAGGGACACTGTGACTGGTATGGTGGTGATCAGGGACACTGTGACTGGTATGGTGGTGATCAGGGACACTGTGACTGGTGTGGTGGTGATCAGGGACACTGTGACTGGTATGGTGGTAATCAGGGACACTGTGACTGGTGTGATGGTGATCAGGGACACTGTGACTGGTGTGGTGGTGATCAGGGACACTGTGACTGGTATGGTGGTGATCAGGGACACTGTGACTGGTGTGGTGGTGATCAGGGACACTGTGACTGGTATGGTGGTAATCAGGGACACTGTGACTGGTGTGATGGTGATCAGGAACACTGTGACTGGTGTGATGGTGATCAGGGACACTGTGACTGGTGTGATGGTGATCAGGGACACTGTGACTGGTGTGGTGGTGATCAGGGACACTGTGACTGGTGTGATGGTGATCAGGGACACTGTGACTGGTGTGGTGGTGATCAGGGACACTGTGACTGGTATGGTGGTAATCAGGGACACTGTGACTGGTATGATGGTGATCAGGAACACTGTGACTGGTGTGGTGGTGATCAGGGACACTATGACTGGTGTGGTGGTGATCAGGGACACTGTGACTGGTATAGTGGTGATCGGGGACACTGTGACTGGTGTGGTGGTGATCAGGGACACTGTGACTGGTGTGGTAGTGATCAGGGACACTGTGACTGGTATGGTGGTGATCAGGGACACTATGACTGGTGTGGTGGTGATCAGGGACACTGTGACTGGTATAGTGGTGATCGGGGACACTGTGACTGGTATGGTGGTGATCAGGGACACTATGACTGGTGTGGTGGTGATCAGGGACACTGTGACTGGTATGGTGGTGATCAGGGACACTGTGACTGGTGTGGTAGTGATCAGGGACACTGTGACTGGTATGGTGGTGATCAGGGACACTATGACTGGTGTGGTGGTGATCAGGGACACTGTGACTGGTATGGTGGTGATCAGGGACACTATGACTGGTGTGGTGGTGATCAGGGACACTGTGACTGGTATGGTGGTGATCAGGGACACTGTGACTGGTGTGGTGGTGATCAGGGATACTATGACTGGTGTGGTGGTGATCAGGGACACTGTGACTGGTGTGGCGGTGATCAGGGACACTATGACTGGTGTGATGGTGATCAGGGACACTGCTATTGCCCTGCCAACTATGATAGAGGAGTCTGCTGAATTATTTGAGCACAGCATGAGCCATTTGCTGCAAGAGAGGCCCTGAAGAGGAAAGTAACAGGAGCCTAGAGGGAGGGAAGGGACACCAGGCAGGGAGAACCAACTGGCAGTGATGTTTCCACAGCATACTGCCAAGTTGGTTCCAGCAATAAGAAGGGAGGAGGTGATGATGAGGGGATCTCTGGCTGTACCTTGGTGTCCAATACAGCAGAAGAGGAAAGAGAGACAGAGCCACAACCCCAGTGAGGCAGGATGTAATCCGGGGCAGCTATCAGAGAAGTAGAGGTTGAAGCCACCATGTTCCACCTGAAGGCAGATCTTCACAGATACAGGACGCTCTCACCCCCTGATCTGCTCCCCAGAGCTCACCTGTGTGGGCCTTTGTTAACACATGTGCAGACCCCACCATTGTTATTTGCAGTCTCTGCCTCAATACCATCTGCCATTTGGGTACCTCCAGTATGAAGAGACTTTTTTTTGTTGAGAAGTAGAAATTCTTGAAGCTTCTTGTGCTCCATCTATCTGCTCGCTGTGTGGGTCCCCAGCAACCTATGGATACAGTAGTTTCCATTTTAACCACTTCAGCCCCGGAAGAATTGGCTGCCCAATGTCCAGACCATTTTTTGTGATTCGTCACTGCGTCGCTTTAACTGACAATTGTGTGGTCGTGTGACGCTGTACCCAAACAAAATTGATGTCATTTTTTCCCCACAAAATAGAGCTTTCTTTTGGTAGTATTTGATCACCTCTGCGGTTTTTATTTTTTGCGCTATAAACTAAAGAAGAGCGACAATTTTGAAGGGAAAACACAATATTTTGTACTTTTTGCTATAATAAATATCCCAATTTTTTAGAAAAAAACACATTTCAATAAGCGTATGTTGCACTGATTACTGTAAAAATGTCACTGGCAGGAAAGGGGTTAAACACTAGGGGGCGATCAAGGGGTTAAGTGTGTCCTAGCGAGTGATTCTAACTGTGGGGGGATGGGCTACCAGTGACATGACAGCTATCACTGTTCCCAATCACAGGGAGCAGTAGATCCCTGTCCCGTCAGTCGGCAGAACAGGAAAATGCCTTGTTTACATAACCATCCGAAAACCATCGGTGCCATGATTGACGAAGGATTTACAGTACATCGCAGGACACTTTTATTTTTAATAATGGAATTGTCAAAAACTCCCTCCTATCATTTTTACCTTTTTGACACTTTTTTTGGTGAATGGTAGGGGTACATTCACATGGGGGGGGATCTGGGGGCCCCCTTATTAAAGGGGGCTTCGAGATTCTGATAAGCCCCCCACTCACAGACCCCCATTAACATGGGGAAAAGTTGCTTTGGGGGGACCCCAAAGCACCCTCCCTGTGTTGAGGGCATGTGCTCTAGTAAAGTTTAGGAGGGGTAGGGTGCTCTCTCGTTCCCCCCTTTTCCTGCGGCCTGCCAGGTTGTGTGCTTGGATAAGGGTCTGGTATGGATTTTGGGGGACCCCCATGCCATTTTTTTATTTTGGCACAGGGTTCCCCTTAAAATACATACCAGACCTGAAGGGCCTAGTATGGATTTCGGGGGGACCTCCATGCCATTTTTTTAAATTTTGGTGCGGGGTTCCCCTTAATATTCATACAAGACCAGAAGGGCCTGTTATGGACTGGGGGGGGAACCCACGCCATTTTTTTCAATTATTTTATCTATATTGCCGGGATCCGACAATACATTACAGCCGCAAGCAGTTTTAAATGACATTTTTTTTCTTTAGAAAAGTAATTTTGCTGTGGGATAGTAAAACACATCAGAAAGATGCGTATTTTACAGGCAGACTAAGGGGACCCCAGGCACGTTGTTTAAAGGAATATTTAATTCTTTTTTTTACTTGAAGCATTATTAAAATCACTGCTCCTGAAAAAACTTCTGTTTTTAAAACTTTTTTTGCATTGATACATGTCCCCTGGGGCAGGACCCAGGTCCCCAAACACTTTTTATGGCAATAACTTGCATGTAAGCCTCTAAAAGGAGCACTTTTGATTTTTCATGTTCGTGTCCCATAGAATCTAACAGTGTTCGCACAAATTTTTTGCCTGTCCCCATGTTCCAGTGCAAACCGAACCGGGGGGGGGGGGTTTTCAGCTCATCCCTAGTTTATAGGTGGTTCAAAAAACTCTCTGCATGTTAGGGTATTGGCATGTAGGCAGGTGCAGTCTCACTCCTCCACTGCGGATGGTGCTCAAACACTGCAGCATTGCAGAAGGGGAGTCAGGAGGAACCTGTTCTTCTATGGTTTCCTGGGTCACTGGGGAAGCAATTTGGTTGGATGCTTTCATCCTATGTGACTCTGGTGGCCATCTTAGATCAGGCAGAGTCTGTTTAAGACTCTGGCTCCTGGGTTTGGCGTGCATGTTGTGAGTGGACAGTGCAGGGACAGGTTAACCATCTTTCAGGGAAAGTGAGCCGTAATAGGGAAAGGTTCCAGATGAATAGGGACATGACAGAGACATGCTATCCTTTCCAGGACTCCTACCAATTGAGTTTAGACTGGCTGGGCTGCACTACACCCTCAGAGACAGACACTGTCGGTACATAAGGACCTGTTCGGTTCTGTATTACTGTACAGAACTGTGAGTGTTCCCAGTTGGGTCTCCTCCCACTGGGCTGTTTGTATCTTTGGGCCGTGACTACAGTACAAGTTCTGTTAATTTCAGATAGACTGTGTACTTACTGCCACTGTCCCACCCTGCACCCACTCAAACTTGGTGGCAGTTGGCAGGATATGTTCCTTCTTAGAATTGTTGTGGAAGGAGGAGCAGGGTCCCTCATGGCACCATTAGGATCGGCCCTAGCCTTAGTGCCTAAGTTTAATGGTTCAAACATTATTCTGGCTTAATAGGAGGAGAGACTAGAGAGTGCTGCACACCTGTACCATGTTCCTGCTGGCTGGTTGCGGAGCTGGCTATTAACGCCTTAGAGGATGATGCCCACCGAGTGGTGATTGCTCTGCCAGAAGAGAAACGGGCCACACTGAAACAAATTGAAGGGGCTGTTTGGAGGGCCTGTTTGGAGAGAATATAACATTCCCAGAGTTGAGGTGGAGATTCTTTGTTCGGAGACAGCAGGAAGATGAGAGCCTCACTCACTTTGCGGTAGCTCTCTGGAAACTCCTAAAAAAGTGTGATGTGCGTGGCTGTGCCAATAATACCAAATTAGATCATCTACTGAAGGACCAGCTCGTAGTGGGAATGAAATCCAGTCAGGAGAGCCCTGCAAGAGCAAATTTAGAAGGAAACCTGCAAGCTCTTTCCTTGACATTGTGGTGGACACAGTTCGGTGGGAATAGGAAGATGCAGAACAGACTGTGGCTGTGACAAAGGAGTATGATCCAATGCACTTGAAAGATGAGACCCTAACTACATTGCCCCTATCAGCTACACAGTTGAGGTTGAGGAAACTTGCAAAAGAACTGGCCTCCTTGAAATATGAAATATTCTTTTTCCAACTGGACTTGGCCCATCCCTCTAAGGGCATGAATCCATTGCGGAGGGACCCAGAGGTGGGCTGGAAGTGCTGGCAGTGTGGCCGATATAGACATGCACAGTTAGTAAGAACTGTGGCCTGAATTCAAAATCTCATGCAAGCCGCTGTTAAACTAGTAGCTCCCGGGGCAGAGAAGGACGACCCCCGGGACAGTCAATACAAGGTCCCAACAAACCAGAATCCATTGTCTCACCAAGCCCAATAGTGACTGTCCTCATTAATGACCGGGAGGTCCCATGCTTAATCAACACTGGTTATGAGGTTACTGTTATGGAATATGACTTCTTTGCCTAACAGTTCAGAACATGAGAACAGCTGGACCCCTCATGACTTTCCCTCAAATTGGCCAATACCTTACCCAGGGCAGCCATCAGAAATTTGTGGGCCCCTTACACAGCTTTAGGCCTGGCCCCCCCTGAGCCTGACCACCAACATTCCTCAGGGCTTTCCCATGGGCCATCCCACCGAATCCACACACCGGCCACCTCACCTATACACAATCAGACCCCCTCACACCTTTAGATATGTTAGCCCCCCCACAGCTGTAAAAATGTCAGCCCCCACACCTATATATATGCCAGCCCCACTCACGCCTGTATATATGTCAGCCCCCCTTACACCTGTATATATCTCAGCCCCCCCACACCTGTATATATGCCTGCCCCCCTTACACCTGTATATATTTCAACCCCCTATCTGTGTGTATATATATATATCTTAATCCATATCTATCTATATATAGATAGATAGATAGATAGATAGATAGATAGATAGATAGATAGATAGATAGATAGATAGATAGATAGATAGATAGATAGATAGATAGATAGATAGATAGATAGATAGATAGATAGATAGATATAGATATAGATATAGATATATATATGTCAGCCCCAAACATACACAAATCTGTTAACACACAAGCCTCTGGCCCCTCCCTGTACACAAACAGCCCCCTCCCTTTCTTTCACAGCCCCTACTTGAAAAGGAAATCTTTCTACCTAGTCCTAGCTCGTTTTCACAAAGCTGACATATTGCTGACACAGAGGAGCACAGAACAAGCATCTCACACGAGGGGTGCACATGCACATGGTAGCCAGAGGTGGAAGTAAAGAGCTCAATGTCTGAGCTCAGTGATACAGACAGCAGCAGAAGCTGCAAGATCGTTTCTATAGTGCACAACAGGGCTCCCCTTCACCGTCCTGCCTTCTTCTGGCCCAGGGCCCCTTACAGCTGTATCAGCTATACCCCCCTGATGGCGGCCCTGACCTTACCTATCTTGGTAGAGGGTGTCATCTGGGTGAGGAACCAGATTGAAGATCATTAGGTGGAATAAGTGGGGGTAGTAGTGACACGTGACCCAGTAAGATCTGCAGTACCTGTTGTTCTGGGCATTAATGTACTCAATGACTTTGATTTACCCCGCTTGCTAGCCTGGGGTTTGAATATCCCAGCTGATGTACATGGAGCTGTGCACTGCAGGCGGTATGGCTCAACATGATTAGGGTATATGAGGTTCAACAGAGGGCAGCTGGGAAACAACCCGAGCAGGTGGGAGTTGTCAGCACTGCTCCTACCCATTGGGTCCCATAAGAAGCTTCAGAGGGCCACAATCATGGTTAAACCCCATAAGGACTCAATGGCACCTGTGGAGTGGTTAGTTGCCTGCACCTTATCCAAGATCCACAAGGGAAAAGTTCTGGTGAAGCTCATTAACCGGGGGACAACCCCAGTCTCACTCCCCAGCCATGCCACCATAGCAGACCTCTACGTGGTGCCTCATCACTGTATCTCAGAGGCCCAACCAGGGGTAGAAGCAGTATGTGCCTCCCTACAGGCAGCCATGGCTTTGTTAGACAAGTTACAATACAACCTTTTGCTGAAGCAGCTGGACATACCCTTCCAAGACTTTCCTCTACCACAACAGAGACTACTTCATCAATTACTGGAGAAACATCTACTAGTATTTGCCATTGCCAATGGTCCAGAAGACTACAGGTTCACCAAAGCCACTGACTACCCGATCCACACAGGACATGCTCCATTCATTTGGGAGTGGTGCTGTCACATTCCCCCAACCCTGTGCAAGGAGGTCCAAGATCTACTCCACAATATACTACAAAGCGGGGTGATACCGGAGAGTACGTGATTCTGCTCTTCCAGGTAGAGGGCATGTGCACATGGGGGGTGCGCACGCCACTTGTGCTGGGATTACTAAAAGCACAAGTTGATCAGTGGGTGCCAGCCAAAAGATGACTACAGGTACCCGCTGATCAGCGAGGAGGAACACAGGACAGATCTCCGTCTATGTAAACAATGAGGAGCTCTGTCCTGTCAGCGGGGGATGTGCTGGTTTTTGTTTCCCCACAAAGCACATTCCTTAGTAAAAGCAGCACACTGTACACACAAAAACACTGGCTAGGCACACATTTAACCCTTTAATTGCTCTAGATGTTTAACCCCTTCCCAGCCAGTGTCGTTAGTACAGTGACAATGCATATTTATGGCACTGATCACTGTATTAGTTTCACTGGTTCACACAAAGTGTCATATTCGCTCATATCGCAGTCCCGCTATAAGTCGTTGATCGACGCCATTAATAGTATTAAAAATAAATAAATAAATAACAATTCCAGCATCTTTCCCATAGATTGTAGAAATCAATATACGCTTATTGGGAGTTTTTTTTTTTTTTACCAAAATCATGTAACAGAATATATATTGGCCTAAATTGATGAAGAAATTAGATTTTTTAAATGTTTTTACTGGATATGTTTTATAACAAAGAGTAAGAAAAAATATATTTTTTCCGGGCGCATGCGTGGGAGCTCCTAAAATAGCCGCAGGCTGTTAGAGCTCCACTCCACCACGGCTCTGTGACAGCCACCAAAGCGATCGGAGCAACCCACCGAGCACCTTACTGGGCCACACGAACGGGGGAAACCCCCAGGAACACTGCCTTGAAAACGGTGAATGTCCGCAAGAACCTGACGAGCCAGATGGCAGCGGCAGGCATTCAGGTCAGCTATGCCAAGATGGCGGCGGCTCCACGAGGCCCGCACAATACGGAGGTGATGGAGCACTCTATAGCTGACCAGGACTCACAGCATTCACAGCCACCACAGTCCCCAGGTACAGACTTTCCGCCCCTGCCTCTGGTTGCTTCCCCCTCATCCACGGAGTCTGTCCTGGGCAGGATGGTCTTGGGCCTCCCCTCCACACCTATGATGGACCCTCATACAGGACTGTTACTGTCTGTATCAGAAGCCCACTCTGATATCCCTGTGCCATTCGATTTCCCCTCCATGATGGAGGCCTTTTCCCAGCTCCTCTCCAAGAGCTTGGCCCAAAATACAGCACAAATGACCTCATCCATCCATGCTGACCTGCAGCAAATAGGGATGAGGATGGATATAATAGAAAAGAAAGCTGACCAAGCGGTATCTCGCATTAATCAAAACTCAGCAAGGACTCAAGACATGCAAGACCAGCTTAAAACAGCATTTGCAAAGATCGATGACCTCGAAAATAGATCGAGACGCTATAACTTTTACGTTCGAGGGCTCCCTGAATCAGAAAAGGATGTTCATGCCGCTGTGAAGACCCTTTTACGGAACCTCATATCAGATATCACAGAACAACAACAGGAGCTAGACAGAGCTCACAGAGCCCTTCAACCCCCCCGATCAGACGGCCTTCCCAGAGACATTATCATGAAACCCCATTTCTTCTCCATAAAGGAGGCTCAGAAAATCTCAAATTGATGGGACACATGATCCAGATTTTTGCAGATTTGTCGCCATACACAGTGCAAAAAAGGCGGTCTCTCAAACCGCTATTTCAACTGCTGCTGGAAAAAGAGATCACATATCGTTGGTCCTTCCCCCTTTGATTAAACTTTTCCTACAGAAACAAAAATTACGGCTTCTCTTCATTCGCCGAGGGAGAACGTCTGCTCCTGCAACTGGGTTTGATCTCCCAGGACCCTTCTTCCTCACAGACCAACAGGAGCTCCTCTTCATCCACAAAAAGGCCTCCACCAGCAAGCCCGCTGCAATCCACCTGGCTTAAACAGAGCTCTAAACGCTCTAAGGAAAATCTTCCCCCGTGATGTGCTGTCCTCTTTTTGGATCAGGGACCTGATCCGGAACTCCCCCTTGGACATTTTCGGTTCAACGGTGACCTCCCTGGGATTTACTTTTGCGCCCCCTGCAACGATGCCACATGACAGTCGGGCCTTATTCCTTTACAGCAGTTTCCATTCTTCCCATCTCAGATATCACAGGCCTAGCAACAGCCGACCCTATGAAATTACAGGGATGGGGCAGGGGCGGGAGGGGGCCTCTCAACTTATATATATCTCATCTGGACAGTACTCAGAAAAGATAGGTATTTTCAGGCTCTGGTACTTGTTGGACCCTCCTCTCACTGGTTGATCCTGAAGTTGTTCTTACCTTGGTATTTTCAATATTCTTGACCACATTTTAATGACCGAATGGGCCTGCTGACCGCCCTAATCAGATTCCACTGCTCCGCTACTGGAGCTTTTGGCCCGGGTGGTGCAGTGCAATCCTATTTCACACAAAGTCATTGTATTCTAAGGTTGCTGTTTTTTCTTTTCTTTTCTTTTATTTGAAGAAATGTCAGAATGTTTTATTCTCACTAAGAAAGAATACATAAATAACTGCGCATCAAAAATAAATAATGTAAACCATCTATGCTGCAGAGTCCTATATGTGACACAAACACACAGAAATCAAGTGGGCTGAGCGGTGTCATCGCGTCACCTTCCTCCATCGTTGTACTCCAGCAGGACAGGCGGCCTATGAACATCTGGCCGGTGTCACAGACTGCCTCTCATCAGAGGATAATTGCTTTTTACATGTGAGTGTTTACTATGTTTTTTTAATAAATACCAATTGATTTTACACTATGGGAGCCTTCTTCTGTTTCCCTATATGATGTCCACACTCCATTGAGGGCTGAGTTTTGCCTTTCCCTGTGGATCCATCCGCAATACAGCCTTTTCAGCATTATAGTTTCAGAGGTTCCAATCTGGTCATCATTCTGGTTCCCGAGCTGCCCGAAGCAGCAGGACTACAATGCCCATTTAGACCCTCTGTAACGGGGGGTAATGGGGTTCCGGTAAGCGGCCAGGCACTTCATTTATGGTGGTGGACCCACACATCTGGGATTTCATTTAAATTGGACTTTTTTGCACTTTTTTTTGCATTACCACAGCACTTGTAGGGTGTTTTTTTTGCATATGGACTTTCCCTCCTTTTTTTACCCTTTTTTTTATATTTTCTCCAAAATATGATATTATTTTTTTTTTGTTTTATATATACTGCAATCCCTCACGGTTTTATGTATGAATTTGATTTGTTATTGAATATATTCCTTTAAGGGGAAGTGGGATCAATCTCCCAACCTAGTATTCAGTTTGTCACACTTATCATATGTTTATATTTTTATATATAGGCTGAGTACTTCTCTTCAGTCATACACATGTTAGTTTTTGCTTTGAGCACGAGTCAATTTTTTTATTCTCACTAGTTATACAGTTTTATAGGTGGCGGGGCTGTAGTGGACCTAGTGCACCTCCAGTTGAAACCAGAGGCACTGATCGTGCATTTGGTTTCTAGTCCGGTAGTCCCTCTGATTGGACACCGGCCCTCTCAGGTAAAAGGGTAAGGCATGGCCAGTCCATACCACCCTGGAGTAAGGGAGGGGTCTGGGGACCCCTGTATTATTACTCTCTGTTCTTGTTACATGTATGACAGTTTAATGGATCAGATTTCAGTAACTTGCCTACTCCCTCTAATACTCCCTCTCACCCCTCTCCTTTCTTTCTCTCCCTCTCATCACATGAGCACTTCCAGGTTCCGCATTCGCTTCTGGCCTTTCCTCATAGGTCTTTGGTTCCCGGCAAGCTTATTCCTAGGTATCCTTGAGGCACTCTCCTCCACACGTACAGGTAAGACCTTTCTCATAAGCATGACCTTACAACACTCAAATTATGACTGACCTCCCTAAAGTCCCCCCACCCTCAAAATGTTATCACATAATACACAGGGACTGAACTCCCCCGTCAAAAGAAGGAAACTGTTTTAACTCTACCATTCTATGCACACTGACATTCTCTTTTTACAGGAGACCCATTTCCCCATATCATACCAACCCACATTTCTCCATCGCAACTTTCCCCAATTCTTCATATCCTCTGTACCCAACAAAACAAAAGGGGTGGCAATATGTTTTGCCAAACATATCAATCTCTCTCAATCTCAGACGATTATAGACCCTCTGGGACGCTTTATACTAGTATCGGGGAACATAGATGGTGAACAATACACCTTTGTATCCTATTACTCTCCTAATAGAGGTCAAAGGGCTTTTTTTGAATCCATACTACACAAACTCCGCCCTCACCTTAAGGGCACAACTATTATTGGTGGGGATTCCAATATAGCTTTTGACTTCTCCTTGGACAAGTCTGGAGCTGGGATACCCTACTAGACAGAGCGTTAAAGTAGCTAAGTTACTACATGAGGCGGGATTGGTAGATGCCTGGAGGGAAACTAACCCTCGCTCTAAGGATTATACGCATTTCTCAGCAC
Organism: Aquarana catesbeiana; assembly: GCF_042186555.1. NCBI lineage: Eukaryota > Metazoa > Chordata > Amphibia > Anura > Ranidae > Aquarana > Aquarana catesbeiana. The sequence goes on along the minus strand of NC_133326.1, from coordinate 730,192,415 downwards.
CGCATAACTCCTATGCCAGGATAGACCACATCTTTACACATCCCTTTGGTCGTACGGTCACGGATTATGGACTCCCCTCTATCGGACCACTCAATGGTCACTCTAATCCTCCACAGACCATCAGGACATAGGGAGCGCAATCGTTGGCGCCTGCAGGAATCCATTCTTAATGATCCCATACAGGCCACTATCATAGAGAAATTCATTAAGGAATACTTTAGCCTAAACACCATGACTGACGTCTCCCTGTCCACAGTATGGGCTAACTAAACGAATGCAATTATCAGCTACACTAAAAGCGGAACACAAAAGTGACACGATCAAATTAACAGCAAACTTTCGATCTCTCGCAAAAGCCCACAAACAAAATCCCACTTCGGAATCTCTGGCTCACTTGGATAAGGCTCGGGCCCTTCTCAACCTGAACCTAACGACAGCTGCTGAAAAGCATCTCAGGTGGACAGGGGCGCGTTTCTACTCCCAGAGAGATAAGATAGGGTCGAAATTAGTGCTAAAACTTAGTCCTAAACCTCGCCAACTAGCATTCCCCAATATTAACTTAAGCTCAGGTGACCTGACCCAGAACCCCACCAAGTTTATGGAAGCCTTCCAACAGTTCTATTCGGAACTATATAGATCTCAACATCACCCTTCAGGTCAATCACGAGGAGGTTTCCTTGACTCCTTGCCTTTACCTTCCTTGACTTCAGATCATAGGGATCTACTTGAAAGCCCCTTTTTGGTCACTGAGATTCTGGGTACAATTACTTCCTTGAAAGTCGGCTCTTCTCCTGGACCTGATGGGTTCTCCACCGGGTATTATAAAAAATTTGGGGAAACATTGGCCCCACATCTCACAAAGTTTTTCAATTTTCTTAGGGAAGGTTCCGCATTGGGGGCAGACTTAAATGCAGCATATATTTCGGCGATTCCCAAAACAGGGAAAGACCCAAGCGAAGTTGGCAAATTACAGGCCTATATCCTTAATTAACAACGACATGAAGATTATGACCAAGATATTAGCCAATAGATTAGCAAGTTTTATCCCCTCATATATCCATAGAGATCAGGTAGGTTTTATACCTGGGAGGCAAGGCCCAGATCAGATTAGAAGGACAATAGACGTTATCTCCCTCCTTAAATCTAGCTGGGATGGAGGCTCCCCCCAATCGGGTTTTATTCTCTCTATAAACCTACACAAGGCGTTTGATTCAATTGAATGGAACTATCTTTCAGAGATCCTTAGAAGATGGAACTTCGGCCCCTATTTCCTAAACATAATCAACTCTATGTACTCCAATCCATCTGCCCAAGTGAGGTTAATGGGAAGATATTCGGCCTCCTTTCCAATTGGGAGGGGCACCAGGCAGGGCTGTCCCCTCTCACCCCTTCTCTTTGCAATGGCCATAGAAACTTTGGCCATAGCAATTAGAACAAATCCCGATATCAGGGGTGTTGCGTGCGGGGACCAGGAGCACAAATGCGCACTTTATGCGGACGATCTCTTGCTATAAACAATCTCACCTCTAATAACCACTCCGATTATTTACGGGGTTCTGAACTCATTCAGCAAAATCTCTGGCTTAAAGGTCAACATGTCTAAATCAATTGCCTTAAACATCACTGTTCATCCTGACATGGTGAAACAACTAACAACTTTGAGTTTTCCTGGGCCCCCACGACTATCCCCTATCTAGGGATTAATTTAACCCCAGATATAAATAACCTCTTTAAAGCTAACTATCCCCCCATGATCAACAGGTGCAGGGGGGGATCTCCAACAGTGGTCGAGATGTGGTCTGTCCTGGTTGGGAAAAGTACACGCTGTAAAGATGACTCGTCTTCCCCGTCTTTTATACCTGTTCCGCTCTCTACCAATCCCGCTTACGAGGAATGTTCTTCACAAATTCCAATCAGAGATTACACGCTTTGTCTGGGGCAATAAGGGTTATAGATGCCCATCTAAAATACTTCATCGCCTTAAGTCACAGGGAGGTTTAGGCCTTCCGGACATCTGGGACTACTTTTATTATCGCAAATATCGATCATTTTAACTAAGGGCCCAAAGCCCGAGTGGCTCTCAATGGAAAGGTGGGCTACACCCCTCAATACCATTGATTTTCTCCTTTGGTGTGACCCTAAACAAAGACCTGCCATAATGGCCCCCACACTTTCTCACTCTATTGCAATATGCACTAAATTATTTAAACACCCCTCCCTTATATCGCCGCTCAAACCTTTATCCCACATATTCCATAATGCTAAATTTTCACCAGGAATGAACATCCAAGCATTCCCATGGTGGACTGGCAATGGCCTTTACTGGATAGGACATTTGCTTTCCCCAGCTGGCCCTCTTACCCTGTCTTATTGTAAGCGTAAACTAGAAATGCCTGACATGGAACAGTTCAGATTTACACAAATCTCCCACTTCTTAAACTCTATTTGAATCACCAAACCTGAACCTCCCTCAATAACCCCTTATGAACACTGGTGCTCTAACCTTTCGGAACAAAAGGGAGGAATCTTCTTGATTTATACCGCACTACAGACAAATCTGGAAAAGCCGTCCTACGCAAAGACCTGGGAGGAGGACACGGGCGAAATGTGGCCGACGACAGACTGGTTCCGATCCTGGACATGCTCCTATAGAGGTATTTGTAACATCTCCCTTATAGAGGCCAGCCTAAAGGTCCTGACCAGGTGGTATTATGTCCCATCCAGATTGACATTGATATACCCTGGGACTTCACCTCTCTGCTTTAGGGGATGTGGACTTGAGGGTACAATGCTACATACATAGTGGACTTGTCCCCGCATCAGAACCTTTTGGAAGAAAATCTTCCATACAATTGGTAAACGAATAAAGGTCTCGGTGGCCCCCAACCCACACATTGCCTTACTTAACCACAATATACCCAATACACCTAAGCACCTACAGGTACTACCCTACTTTATTTTATTGGGTGTGAAAATCACCATAGCAAAAGCATGGAAGAGACCCTTCCAGTATTGCAAGAGAAAGGTGTCCTGGATTATGTCCCCGGAACAAATAGTAGCGAAGCTGAATGACAAAATTGGGAAGTTTAATACCGTCTGGGAACCCTGGGCACCATTCTGCAACATAAATCTCATACCGGGTATTGATCCTGACACAAGTTTAGTTTCTGTTATTAACTGAACCTCACCCTACCTTTCCCCTCCTATCTCAACCCTTTTCACACGTTTCTTATCTTTTCTTTATGGGTTTGCTCAGATCCTTCTATTCATCAGGTACAACTTGACATATACGCACCCAGAGGGGAATTCTTAAGAGAGTGTTAACCAGAGTATCCGAGGGACCCCTTCTTCTCCTCACTAGAGGTTCAGTAGTTACCGCAGTTGTGAATTGGAAATGGAGGTCTCCGCTTTTATAGCCCTTCCAACCAGTTCATAACGCTCCTGGGGGAGTCGGCTGACTCGGGGCAGAACCTAAACACACCTACAGGAAGATCCCACAGGGGGGGTGTGTGAGGGTTCCCTGGGTCATCCGGCGTTCATCCCCCAGAGACGAATCCCTACATCTACCTTTCCTCCCGCACAGATGGGCTCCCTCGGATAATTCCGTACAGTAAATACAGATCAACTGACTCGAATTTACCTTTCTGTCTCTTGAGATCTCCGATGGAAATCGCTGAAGGTACCTTAACTGTAATATTACCCTCATGGGGTTATCCTCTGATCCTTGAGCACCAGTATAGCTCTCTGACATACAGGACTGTTCATACTTTGTTCATTGGTTTCTTTATATTAATACATCAACATTTTTTTTTTTCCTTTTATTACTTTGCTTTGAACAGAGAAGTTTGCTACACTACTGAGTTAAGCTTGACTACAGGACATAACTGAGCCTCATATAGCTGCAGTGAGTTAATTTGGTAGTGACAGTTTTGCAACTATAACACTCAGTTCGGCATATAAGTGATGTTCATAAATGTAAGATACTTTCTGTGTAACTTTTCTTACTTCTTTAGAAATGTATGCAACTTCCTGTATGGTATGCACAAATTCTAATAAAAATGATTTGAAACTAAAAATATATTTTTTCCAAAATTGTTGTTTATTTATTTTTTTATAGCTCAAAAAAAAATGCAGTGGTGATCAGATACCACCAGAAGAAAGCTCTATTATATAAATGTAATTTATGTACAATGTAAATATAAGTTATAGTTAGGCAGTGTTGTATCGCAAAAAATGACCTGATCATGAAGGGGGGTAAATCTTCTGGAGGTCAAGTGGTTATATAACCAATTTCCTTTTCATCATGATGTAGTCATCTCCACTTCTCATGTCATTGTACTTAGTGCTCCGCATGTCTTCTCCACATCCGTCTTTCCCTCTTTCTCTCTTCTAATGTTGGGAGGTATAATTATCATTACTACTGAAAAACTAATCTTCTCCCTTCTGTACTCTGATCTCCGTGTCCTATAATATTCATACAGCCTCACCCTGTGTAGGAGGATGTCACCCCTCCCCCATCCGCATTCCTCTCCGGTGTCAGAGACTTTCAGTTTCATTTCTCCTCCCCTGTCAGCAATGGCGTCTGGTGATCTGAGAGCTGAGCTGAAATGTTCCGTCTGTCTGAACATTTATACCGATCCTGCAATGCTGAGATGTGGACATAACTTCTGCCGGGTCTGTATTGATCGTGTGCTGGATACACAGGAGGGGTCTGGAGATTTCTTCTGCCCTGTATGCAGAAAAAGGTTCAGGAGTCGTCCTGAACTGCACAGGAACATAACACTACGTAACATAGCAGAGACTTTCCTGTCTGCTCACCCAGATCGGGAGGAGTCTGGGGTCTTCTGTACTTACTGTGGGGACTCTACTGTACCTGCTGTTAGATCCTGTCTACACTGTGAGGTTTCTCTGTGTGATAAACACCTGAGAGTCCACAAAAAGTCCCCAGAACACGTCTTATGTGACCCCACCTTGTCCATGGAGAGCAGGAAATGCTCCATCCATAAGGAAGTTTTGAAGTATTTTTGCACCAAAGATAACGCCTGTATCTGCGTGTCCTGTAGTTTGGCTGGAGAACATCGGGGACACCAGGTGGAGACACTGGATGAGGCTTCTGAGAAGAAGAAGGAGACACTGAGGAATGTTCTGCAGAAACTTCTGACAAAGAGAGAGGAGATGGAGGAAAAAGTCCAGAGTCTGCAGGAACACAGGAGGAAAGTAGAAGAAGAAGCAGCTGGTGATACCGAGAGAGTCCCTGTCTTGTTTAGAGAACTCAGGAGACGTCTGGAAAACCTGGAAAAGAGAATCCTGAGAAACATCTCCAGGAGGGCAGAGCAGATCTCCATCTCCATCCGGGATCTGGAAATAAAGAAGGAGGAGCTGTCCAGGAAGATACGTCACATTGAGGAGCTGTGTAACATGACGGATCCACTGACTGTCTTACAGGAATCAGACACAGGTGACTTGTGTGATACTGAGGATGGAGATAATGAGGACAGAGAGAGACATGAGGAACTCCTCCATGAAGGAGGGGGTCTGGATGTGGCGGGGGTCTTACACGCAGGTTTATCTGGTATAATAACAGAGGTATATGTATACTATATACAGGGAGCTGCAGACATATTACTGGATGGAAACACAGCTAATAATAATCTACAGATATCAGATGACAGGAAAACTGTATCCAAGTCAGATAGGAACCAGAATCACCCAGAAACACCAGAGAGATTTCAGGATTGTTCTTTTCAGGTGTTGAGCAGTCAGAGTTTCTCCTCAGGGAGACATTACTGGGAAGTGGATGTCGGGGGATCAGATATATGGAGAGTAGGGATGTGTTACCCCAGTATAGAGAGGAGAGGGGGGGAGTCAGTGATTGGAAATAATAAGAAGTCCTGGGTATTGGACAAGGATGAAGATGATGATGAGTATTCAGTGGCACATGACAGTAAATGGTCCCTCTTACCCACCAGTCCCTCAAGTACCAGAGTCAGAATATATCTGGATTATGAGGCCGGACGGATCTCCTTTTATGATCTGTGTGACCCGATCCGACATATCCACACCTTCACCACCACCTTCACTGAGCCCCTCCATGCTGTGTTAGGTGTATGGAGAGGTTGTATAGAGATATGTGGGGGGAGGCGGGAGATGTGAGAACTCCGCCCACAGTCTGGTGATGTCAGACGAAGGAGGGGAATTCATTTAATATTCATCCAATAGTATATAGCAGTGGGTGGGGCTTCCTGCAAGTTTTATCTTCCATGACAATCTGACATAATACTTTCTGTGTTTTGTCACAGTATGTGACATCAGCCATCTCCTCCCCCTGCCCCTCCCCCTCTCTGCCCCTCCCCCTCTTCTCCCTTCCTGCCCCTCCCCCACATGTGGTCCCTCTGTTAGGGGGGCAGCCATGATCAAACATAGAGGGGGGTGGGGTCGCTGTGAAGGGATAGGATGGGGTCACCTCTCCTCTCTGCCCCTCCCCCTCCATACAATCTATACTACAAAGAGATGGAAATAAATGGTACAATCGTAGAGGAAATCTATGAAGACGTCATCTAGAGATTTATTACTGAAAGAAAATAATGTGATCAGAGAGTCAAGACTGTTTTTTAGGCAGAGTGGGTCAGGATTAGATCCCCTGTCAGCTTTTTTCTTCTATCCGGAGCTCCATTACAGAGATTTCCCCTCACTTCCTGTCCCGGTGACAACATTTATCTAGACAGGAAATGAGGGAACTCTCCAACAGGAACACAGACTGAAATAAGAATGATATGTTTAGTATAGTAAGGAAGGGGAAGGTTTAGAGCCCCTGTCAGATGTTTATATGTCTGTGTCCCTGTACAGATTTCTCTCACTCCTTGTATTGTTGTCACCAGGACAGGAAGTGAGAGGAAATCTCTCTAAGGCTGGGATCACATTGCTGTGCAGATCACATGTCATGTCTGTGTGATGTGAATTCAGCCGTACAAACTGTGTGACTGAAATCACATTCACACCAAAATGGTGCCGGACCCTTTTTTTGGTCCTCACTGGAATCGGATCACATTGGGTGTCACATCTATACAATTCAATTCCTGCGCCATTTCAGCGTTTGCACTGCGATCTGCGAAGTGATCTGGGGGTGTCATTAACTTTCCATTGACCCCCTGCAGCGGTTCTCAGATGTCAGTGTGAACGTCCGGTGATTGAGGTGTGATGAGGGAACCCGCACAGGAATCGCACTGGTTCCCGCATCCCACAAGTCTCATCCCAGCCTAATGCTCCATACACACGATCGAAATTTCCGTCAGAAAAAACTTGGATGGTTTTTCCGACGGAATTCCGCTCAAGCTTGCCTTGCATACACACGGCCACACAAAAGTTCTCTGAACTTTCGACCGCCAAGAACGCGGTGACGTACAACACTACGACGAGCCGAGAAAATGAAGTTCATTGTTTCAGAGCATGTGTCATTTTTTGCGTGTCCGAATTGCATACAGACAAACGGAATTTCCGATAGGAACTTTTTCCAATGGGAAAATAGAGAACCTGCTCTCAATCTTTTGCTGGTGGGAATTCCGCCAGCAAAAGTCCGATGGAGCAAACACACGGTCGGAATTTCTGACCAAAAGCTCACATACGATTTTTGCTGGCGGAATTTCCGATCGTGTGTACGGGGAATTAGGCTCCATTCACACCTATGCAGTTTGTGTTTCAGCCTTCCTTTTCACTGTGCTTTCCACAGGTTTTTTTTTTTTTTTTTTTAGATAATTTGCTGTTTGAGCAGAATTCAAAATGCAAATTGTGGCAAAATTGAAGTAAAAACGCTGTAAAAATGCACTACATGCTTTTCTGCAGCTTCTCCATTGAAGTCTATTGAACCATAAAAAGTAAAAACCTTTTTGCGTTGAAGGCTCCATTCAGGCCAATGCATTTTTTTCATTTTTTTTAACATGGATCCCTATGGAACACGTTCATATCAATGCATTTTTGTGCCTCTGCATTTTTGAAGAGTTTTCAATTGTCAAAAGTGTGATTTTTTTTGGCTCGATTCACATCTATGTCTGTTGCTTTTTAGTGTTTCTGCAGTGTTTTTTGTGTTTTGAACATGTGATTTTACCGCGTTTTTGCCGCGCTTTGTGTTTTGCGTTTTTTTTATGCTCTTTTTATCTAGGAAAATTTGTTGTTGGGTAGAAAAATGTAAAACACAAATTGTGGCAAAAAATGCGGTAAAATCACACTAAATGCTACATGCTCACTTAAGGCAGTCATAGCCCCTCCCCCCGACCAATTTCTATCCCCTTTCATAGCCCCCCATCAATCCATGTCAGATCCCAGAGTACTCACCTGTGTAAGATACATGGTGGGTTATGTCGGAGAACTGATGATGTCACCCCTCCATCATGTGACAGTATGTAAGTCCTGTGATTGACTGCTCAGGTCTGATCACTGCATGTTGGGAGAACATCACATGATCCCTCATACCCAGGAAAATGGGGACTTATTGAGAACTTAGATGGAGGAACAACAAAGAAAAGTATAAGTGGGTGTGTATGGCTCTTGGATCACCTATAGAATGGGCGGGGCATTTGTTCTAATGGCTCCTCCCAGTAGATGAGCACTGTGTATAGTTACATACATAGTTACATAGTAGTTGAGGTTGAAAAAAGACACAAGTCCATCAAGTTCAACCTAGTGAGATGGGACGGTGAAGAATTGTACTTTATAGAGTTCCGGAGCTGAGAAAGAGCACAGAGTGTAATATGACTTATTGTCTGTGTCCGAGCTGTGATGTCATAGTAGAGAAATGGCTGCCGAGGGACCCAATGTGGAAAGTACAGATAGAGGCATACTGGCCTTTTAGGAACAAATCTATCTATCTATCTATCTATCTATCTATCTATCTATCTATCTATCTATCTATCTATCTATCTATCTATCTATCTATCTATCTATCTATCTATCGGTTTATAATGTGTAGACGGGTCTCATTCCTTTATATTAATACATTTACAATTAGTTTATTCTATTGATTATTTTATTGTGTGAAGAAATAGAAATGTATAATAGATCTACAAATAAATAGAAAGAGATGAAAATCGATGGAAAAATCTCAGAGGAAATATATGAAGAAATTATCCCGAGATTTACTAATGAAAGAAATAATGGGATTTATCACTAATATAATGATATCACTATAATAACGCATGATTACTAGAACTGGAATGTGATCCCATTATAATGTGTCCCCATAGAATGGATCACCAATAGAATTCTGTGTGATCACTTTTATAATGGATCCTAATATAATGTATCATGTGATGGTGTATCTTATAATCACTAGTTGTGTCCCGGTGATGGAGGAGGAATTTGGAAAGATGTTAATGTGAATAAATTTTTTCTCAGTTGTAGATGTGAAGTGTTAGTGTTATACTTACCTGCTCTGTGTAATAGTTTTGCACAGAGCATCCCGGATCCTCCTCTTCTCAGGGTCCCTCCCCTACTTGGCCCTCCCTACAATTGAGTGCCCCCACAGCAAGCAGATTACTATGGGGGCACCCCAGCCGAGCTATAGCTTCCTGTTTCAATTCAGATATGGAGCCGAAGCCCGGTCCGCCTCTTTCTCTCCTCACTGGCTGACTGACTTTAATTGACAGTAGCAGGAGCCAATGGCACTATGCTGCTGCTGTATCAGCCAATGAGGAGGGGAGGTCCGGATGGGCGAGACACTCCTGCAACATTGCTGGATCTAGAGGGACCTCAGGTAAGTATTAGGGAGATGAGGGGGCTGCTGCACACGGAAGGCTCTTTATCTTAATGCATAGAATACAATTACATTTCTAAATAAAATAATGCTAAATACTTTGCAACAATTTACAAAGAGTGGCAAAACGTGTTTCATAGCACAGCACATGGTATTCATTTAATGCAGTACCACACTGTATTGTCTGCAGACCTTAATCAAATGTCATCACAGAGTGTACAAAACACCTCAATAGATAGAGTTACACGTTCCATAGATGAGGCAATTGTTATGAAGAAATAAAAATGACACAGCCGTATTTCAGAGACAATAGTCAGACAAATAACACAGTGGCTGGATAGTATGTAAGCAGCTTGATTGGCAGCAAATTAAGATGGAGAGACAAGGCAAGTTTTGAAAAAAATGTATAAAATAAAAATTACAGTGATTATGCCGAAATATTGCAGAGACATGCTGCAAATCATGTAAGCCTTTTAAGTGGGTCTAATTTGAAGAGGGAGAGAATCAAGGAGGTTTTTTTTTAGCAAGAAATAAATATTACACTGATTATGTTAAAGACATAAATAAGGAGTATTACAGGGACATGATGAACATCCTGTAAGCCTTGGTGGTAGGTCTCTTTTGAAGAAGGAGAAATGAGGCATTTTTTATCCAGAAATAAAAAATGCATTGGATTAAATCAGAGTCAAGAGGCAGAAATCCTACAGAGACACACTGCACATCATATAACCCTTCTAGTAAGCTGCATTTGAATATCGAGAGATGAGAAATTTTTACCCAGAAATAAAAGTCAGTTTGCTAGGTCAGAGACATGCTGCACATCCTGTAGTCCTTTGTACCGGGCTTCTGTAGAAAGAGAGAGACATGAGACACTTTTTTAACCCAAAAAAAGGAATTGCATTGGACTATGTCGTGGACAAGAGGCAGAAATTTTACAGAGATCCTTTGCCCATCACGTAAGCGTGTTTTAGTATTCCGCAATTGAATATGGGGGGGCACTTTTTTTTACCTGAAAATAAGAATTACATTGAATTAAGTCATTTTATATTATAGAATTGGAAGAAATATGGCAGATACTGCATGTGTAATGATATATTTCCGGAAAGCCTCCTTTGATTAAATTAATCTCATGCAGATTTTAGGACAAAGAACAAAAAACCTGTTTATTTTTGTCCACTTTAAAAGGAAAGAATGAATATTGTACATATTGCACAGACAGTATTGCTATTTTATTTTTCTTGTCCGCATTTTATAAAGTACAGAACGCGTGCATTTTTCCAGATAAAAAATATATACAGTATACTTCACATAGAGATTGAATAAATAACTGAATCATTCCATAGACACCATTTAAGCTACATAGTTATGTTGCATTTGGAATATAGGGACCACAGTTTCAACCTTAGAGTGTTTTTTCCCTGGAAAGAAGGTTAGCATTAAAGGGTTACTAAACCCTTGTTTTTTTTAATAACAAACATATCATACTTACCTCCACTGTGCAGTTCATTTTGCACAGAGTGGCCCCAAACCTTGTTTTCTGGGGTCCCCCGGCAGCGCTTGCGGCTCCTCCTGGCATCTGGAAACCCCCTAGAAAAAGAGCTCTTCCAGGGGGTTACTGCCGGTTCACTCCTGAATCCAGCATTTGCGTCTATAGACACAGAATGCCAGACTCGGCCCCGCAGCCCCAGTGGCCCGCGTCAGTGGATTTGATTGACAGCAGAGGGAGCCAGTGGCTGCGCTGCTATCAATCTGTTCAATCAAGAGCTGAGACAACGGGCAGATAGGTAGAGCGCGTCTCTACCATGGGAATGAAAGGGCTCAGGTGAGTAAAATGGGGGGGGGGGGCTGGGGGGTTGCTGAGTGACAGAAGTTGTTTTCACCTTAATGCATCAGTGCTGCCTTTTAGTACCCATCAGTGCCGCCTATTCGTGCCACCTATCATTGCCCATCAGTGCCACCTATCAGTACCCATCAGGCTGCATTCACACTACAGCACTTTGAATTGCAGGCAGATCTGCCCGCGATCTGACAGCGCTGATGTGTGAATGACAAAACACGGACCTCGCATTTGAGATGCCATTCATTTGAACGACACCTCAAATTGCGGTGTGGATCTGCTGCTATTGTCGCACGATAAAATGTGCTGCAATCGTGGCAACCAGCATCGCGGGATGCACATCACCCCAAAGTAGCTCCTGACTGTTCTGTCTCTCTTGGGAATGATCGTCGGCTTCCAGCGAACATTGGGTCTGCCTGACCCACTGATTGGCTCCCGCTGCGTCCAATCACATCGGGAGCGGGTCGCTGGAGGCGCGCATGCCCACCCCAGCCCTGGAAGTGCAGAATCACGTACAGGTAAGTGAATCTGCACAGGAGAGCCGCCTTGCCGCTGTATATATACGGTATACGGTCGGCAAGAGGTTAAAGTCTATGGACACAAGTGGGATAGAAGTCGCCTTGAAGTAGTACAGGAACCTTCTCTAAAGTTGGAGTGACTACAGTAGTACTAATTAGGAGATCGCTCTCATTGACTAAAATGGGATTTCACATGTCTTGGGGTCTTACAAGTCAGATCCCAAGTCACGGTAATGTGAACCGAGCCTAAAAGGAAGAGGATGCCTTATCCAAAAATAATGGAAATTTGTTTAATTAAAAATCAATGCACCATCACAATATATCATGGATGATATCAGCAACTGTGCAGTTTTTAGCAACCTTGTTCTTCCTCAATATAAAGTGAAATAATCCTGAAGTGCTCCCTCTTTATAGTATTGTGGTCAGTGGCGGCACGTCCATTAGGGGCACTGCCCCCCTAATCCATGTGTCCATCCCCCTAATCTACATTCAGGGCACCGGACGCATGGATTCCAATGTTTTTTTTTTTTTAGAAGCACGTGATTAAAGCCTGAAGCTCTAATTGGCTTCAAAAAAGGGTGGGCTCGGGAGCGCAGTGAGCCCACCCAGTTGTGTGACAATAGCGAAATAATATTCAATATGGTCTTCCTGATTCTCCTCCATGCCAATCAGGAAGCCGGTCCCAATTGGCCGAAAGGAAAGGCGATCGTATTGGTCACCAAAGAGGAGGAGAAGACACAGGGGAAGCCACCATTAAGCCGAGGAGGAGAAGACGCAGGGAAAGCCAACGAGGAGGAAGTGCTGCACGCAGCCTGGATGGGATAAGTGCGGGGGGGCTGGTGGTCTGATGATCGAGTGACGGCGGTCGGGTGTGTGACCAACCTACCGAACCGGGGGTATTGGGCAGTTTTGCCGTGCCCACCCCTCAAAATGGATCACCAGCCGCCACTGATTATGGTTGATAAAAGTGTTCCAGCGGCTGCTCACATCGGCACAGTGTGTCCCCACATGTATACATAGGAAAGAATAGAAGATAGATGTGGTGCTTTGCTAATAGTGTGCTATACTAGATAAAAAACATAAAGTGTCTCAATGTTGCAAAGAAGAGAGTGGAAAGAGAGTGGAAAGTGAAAAAAGTGCATTTTGCGCCCAATCATGGCTCAGTATAAGCTGTTTGTTAGGGAGCAGGGTCAGGAAGCTGGCCGTGGCGTACCCAACAACCGATGAGTCATCAGCTGTCAATGGGTTTCCCCCGCTGACAGCTGAATAAAGAAAAGAAAATTGCCAGCAAGAAAAAAAGAAAAAAAAAATGGCGTGGGGTCCCTCTCAGTCCATACCAGGCCCTCATCCAAGCATGCAGCCTAGCAGGTCAGGAAAGGGGGGATAAGTGTACGCCTCCCCTCCTGAACCATATCAGGCCACATGCCCTCAACATGGGGGTGGGCTCTGCCCCAAAGCGCCCCCCCAAAGCACCTTATCCCAATGTTGATGGACAAGGGTCTAATCCCCACAACCCTGGCCGGTGTTTGTGGGGGTATGCTGGTAGGAGGCATATCAGAATCTTGAATCTTTAACGAGGGGGCCCCCAGATCCCGTCCCCCCATGTGTCAAAAAGTAATAAAAATAAAGAGACAGTTTGACAGTTATTGAGCGAGCATTCCCCCTCCCCACCCCTTTCCTGATCTGCCAGGCTGCATGCTCGGATAAGGGTCTGGTATGAACTGGGGGGGACCCCACACCATTTTTTTTGTTTCAGTTTTTTTGCCAGGTGCTGGAAATTGCAACCACAAGTCAATTTAAATGTGATTTGACTTTTGTTTTTTTCCTTACAGGCACATTAAAGGGACCCCCCAGGCACTACAGTGGGACAAAAAAAGTATTTAATCAGCCACCAATTGTGCAAGTTCTCCCACTTAAAAAGATGAGAGAGGCCTGTAATTTTTGAAAGAATTTATTTGCAAATTATGGTGGAAAATAAGTATTTGGTCACCTACAAACAAGCAAGATTTCTGGCTCTCGGCGCATGCGCGGCATGGGACGGAGCGGCCGCTTCTAATCAGAGCTCCGGTGCCTTCAGGGCTTAAAGCCACTTAAACGGGGCCATAAACTCATAAAAACAGCCTGAAAGTAAGATACCCCCCGCGGACTATCATCTGTGCATGCCGAATTCTCGGAAAAAGAGACGGAAGAGCCAACAGAACTCTCTCACTCACTATCTGCTCAGATGAAAGGAGAAAAGCATGGCTAAATATGGCGCTGGCACCCTGCCTACATCATCTGCCGCCCATCCCCCCTGCTAAAGAACTACAACAGACAGACACAGGATCTTCAAAAAGCAGCGAGTACTCACCCTTATCTAAATCAGATTTGGGCAACAGCTTAGAAGCTTTATACTCTAAACTGCTCACTAAATTCCAAACAGAGATACAAAAATCCACTTGTACCTTATCCCAGGAAATTGCAGCAACAGGAACACGTACTGACCTGCTAGAGAATAAGCATGATGAACTATCAATTGCTTATAATGATCTCTCCAGAGAACATGAATCTCTTGCATCAGCTTTTTCCCAGTTGCAGGCGCATGTGGAGGATATGGACAATAGAAACAGAAGGAATAATCTTAGAATAAGAGGAGCCCCAGAATCTGTCACAGATTTAATCGCATACTCCACAAAATTATTCCAGTCTCTATTACCAGAGCAAAACCCCGAATCCTTCAAATGTGACCACATACATCGTGCACTTAGAGCTAAACCTCCGCCTGATAAACCCCCCAGAGATATTGTACTTTGTATGAAAGACTTCCTAATTAAAGAAGAAACAATGCGTGCCGCACGGAGCATCAGAAACATCACGTTAGATGGAGTCCAGCTACAGATCTATCCGGACATCTCGCAGGCAACGCTTGATAGACGCAGAAAAATGAAAGAAATCACCTCAGTTCTCTCTACAGCAAGGATCCGCTACAGATGGGGTTTCCCCTTCAAGCTAATAATTCCTCATAATGGTACCACCTACATAGCCACCAACATCACCGAAGGTCAAGACATCCTGATAACATTAGGTCTTCTAAACCCCAGCAACCTCCCACGTACTCCCTCTACAAACAGCCCAGCGCCTATCTGGAACACCCCGGCTTCACGTGGAAACAGACGCAGATACAGACACGATCCCGCTCAATGGAGCTAGACAAGAGCTACTAAAACTTTTTAGTTCCCCTTTTCTTTCTCTCATAAAGCTTTAACAGGAAGACAATTATTTTACATTTATTATTTTTATTCTTTTATATTTTTATTTTATTTTTATATATATATATATATATATATATATATATATATATATATATATATATATATATATATATATATTTTTTTTTTTTTTTTTTTTTTTCTGGAGTTTTTTGAGTTTTTTTTTCTACTTCCTCAGTACACTGCTTATTATAAGTCATTGAGCATCTGCTACTATATTTATGCAGAAGTGGGAATTTTGATACATGCATTTTTATGTATTTTTGCAAACTCCATATTATTTTATTTTATTTCATTTTATTCAAATTTACTTAAATTTCTTTTTTCTTTTTTTTTTTTTAACCACTTCCCTACCCACCTATAGTCAAATGACGTCCACAGATGGGATCTCCCATCCTGGGTGGACGTCATATGACGGCCTCGGGTTCCCGGCCGCCTAGGGGGAGCGCGCGCACCTGCCGCGTTGCTCGGGACCCGGTGCGTGTGCCCGGCGGCCGTGATGTCCGCCGGGCACCCGCGATTGCCCATTAACTGGGCCGGACTGTGGATGTGTGTGTGTAAACACACACATCCACATCCTGTCAGCTCAGAGGAGAGCGATCTGTGTTCCCAGAACAGCGGAACACCGATTGGTCTCCTCCCCTTGTGCGTCCCCTCCCCCTACAGTTAGAAGCATTCCCTAGGAAACACATTTAACCCCTCCCCGCCCCATAGTGGTTAACCCCTTCACTGCCTGTCACATTTACACAGTAATCAATGCAATTTTATAGCATTGATCGCTGTATAAATGTGAATGGTCCCAAAAATGTGTCAAAAGTGTCCGATGTGTCCAATATGTCGCAGTCATGAAAAAAAATCGTGATCGCCGCTATTATTAGTAAAAAAAAAAAATTTTTTTTTTAAAAAATGCCATAAATCTATCCCATATTTTATAGACGCTATAACTTTTGCGCAAACCAATCAATATACGCTTATTGTGATTTTTTTAACCAAAAATATGTAGAAGAATACGTATCGGCCGAAACTGAGGAAAACATTTGTTTTTTTTAAAAAAAAATTGGGATATTTATTTTAGCAAAAAGTAAAAAATATATATATATTTTTTTTTAATTGTCGCTCTGATTTTGTTTATAGCGCAAAAAATAAAAAACGCAGAGGTGATCAAATACCACCAAAAGAAAGCTCTATTTGTGGGGAAAAAAGGACGTCAATTTTTTTTGGGTACAACGTCGCACGACCGCGCAATTGTCATTTAAATTGCGACAGCGCTGAAAACTAAAAATTGGTCTGGGAAGGAAGGGGGTGAAAAGGCCCGGTATTGAACCGGTTAATATATTTCAGTATTATTTACAGTTTAGTACATAACTGGTATGTGCCTACTCACCCTTACTAATTATTGAGGCCTTGCAATCACATACATCTATGAGTAACTAATGGTAATTCTGTATTAATTCAATATATGTCTTCATAATAAGGCAAATATATTCAGATGGACTTTCTAAGCTTATCTGAATAATGGCACTACACTGACATCTACTGTCGCTACATGGCACTACATGCCTTAAATATCTTTCTTCACACAGGCTTTTAATAATCTCAATGCAGTTTTGTTATATGTTATACCATACCACAACACTGCCATCTTGTGTCATATACTGGAAAGACATACCAATTAAAAGAACCAGACCATAGTCACTTTTTGCTCTTTTACAGGTATGCTTCGCTCAATCCTCACTAGACATGTGCCCATGCAGCAACATGGTTTGCATCTCTTATACTAATTAACAATTTGGCCTGACCTTCAGTAGATCAATATACCTATTGGGTATAACAGATAATACTTCTATTACATGCTTCATTCTCTGGTATGGTAGTATTATTGCATACTATTCATTACGTATTAGTATACAACAGTACAATGAATCTAAAGTTTGATCTATATGTGTGTGTTCTTCAACATCACTAGACTTTTGGATCTATTCCTAGTTTTTTTTTTTTTTTTTTTCTCTTCCTTAGCTCCCTTTCCCTCAGGTATCAATAATAGATACAATTAAACCGTCTTTAAGCTCTAGAATACTAGACATAAGCTGCACAGTTATACTTTCCTATGACATTGGATTTGGCGTCCCACCTATGCCAACATGATTGACCCCCCTCTCAGTCTCTACATATTTTCTCACTAGAGAAATTTTTTCTATTTTTTCTAAAAGATTATTCATATATCTTTTTATGTTCTTATTAATGTTATCTCTTGTTATACACAAAAATTTTGTCTCATATACTCAAAGACTGAGTTTAAATTCTAGGGTTCGATTTAACTTTCTCGGTCGGTTGGAAAATGACTCTCTTTCCAACCCCATACAGTTTGTTCACTACAAATTTGGTTTACTCTTAATTAATGTTATGTTACTCTTAGACACTATACAGAAAAATGATGGTGCAATTTTTTTGTTATGCCTCAAGCTGCACTTGATTGTAAAGATTATTCACTGGATTAAATCCTTGTACGCCTATTTTACAGTATCTATCCCTATCACAATTCATCAATTATACACCATGTTTCCCTTATTTTATCAAATCTTATTACTTCCTGATGAGCCCCCAAATTTGTTTCCAACCACATGACTATAACAATCTTATCTCACAACGTCCAAGGATTTAATTCACCACACAAGAGGAAAAAAAGCATTCTTACAATATAAAAAACTAAATGCCAAAGTATTATTGTTACAAGAAACACATTTCATGAAAGATGGACACCCCACATATTTCCATAAAGCTTTTAATCAATCTTTATACCACATCCACCTCCAAAACTAAAGGTGTGGCAATTTTTATCCACCATTCTTTTCCATTGGAGGTTCAACAGGTTTACAAGGATCAAGATAGTAGGTACATCATCATAAAGGGATTGTTATCCGGTAGAGAACTAACGATTGCTAATGTATATGCACCAAATGATTCACAAACTACTTTTTTCACAAATTTCTTTAATATACTACAACAATACCACTCACCACATATTATTTTAGGTGGTGATTTTAACTCGGCCTACCAACCTAACTTAGACCGCAGCAAACAAAATCAAAACTCCAAAACTTTCTCAAAAACAACCATAAATAGTCTACAACTAATCGATACGTGGAGATCATTGAATTTAGGTGCTCGTGACTATACCTATTACTCTCACCCACACGATTCATACTCACGTATCGATTACATCTTTTGCACTCCAATAATCCTTGCCAACTCCCACGATGCCTCAATACACCCGTGTGCTTGGTCAGACCATCAAATCACAACGTTTAATACTCAATTTATAGGCCTCACTTCTACTCCATATTCGTGGAGAATTAACGAATCAATTCTAACAGACCCCATACACAACCAGGAGATCGCTTTAGAAATAAAAGACTATTTCAATCTAAATTCCACCCCAGAGATCTCCCCAACTTCATTATGGATAGCACATAAGGCTGTTCTGAGAGGCCTTCTCATTAAAAGAGCAGCAAGATGTAATAAACTAAAATGGGAAAAAATCCATACCCTTACTAAAGATCTTCACAATCTATACAAAATTCATACCAACACGCACGACCCAAACATATATTCATTAATATCCCAAAAACGTAATGAATTAGACTCATTACTCACATATAAAGCAGAAAAGTCCCTTAGATGGTCAAAAGCAAAATTTCTCCTGTCAAGTAATGCATATTCGTCAATGTTTGCTCGCAAGCTTAATCAATCTATAAAACCCACCCATGTATATAAACTTAAAAATAACTCAAACCAACTAGTCACTCATCCACAAGAAATATTATCTATCTTTAAAAAAATTCTACTCTGACCTACTTTCAGCCCCTAACTCATCGATCGCGCCCACAGCAATGTCCTGGTTGGAGAAAATCCCTTTCCCAAAGCTAACCCAAGCACAAATAGAAGCTTTAAACGCCCCATGTACAGAGGAGGAAATACATCATATAATAAAATCCCTTAAAAAAAACTCAGCCCCGGGCCCAGATGGTTTCACCTCATTCTATTATAAACAATATCAACAATTATTAACCAAATTTAGCAAAATGATATAACAACATTCTTAAAGGAGAACAGTTCCCAGAGGAAATGCTTCTTACAAATAAGTCTCTTATCCCAAAACCACACAAAGACCACACATTGCCACAAAACTACAGACCAATTTCTGTAATAAACAATGACCTTAAGATATTCTGTAGATTATTATCCAATAGACTTGCATTAATAATTCCCTCACTAATCTCCCCCTACCAATCAGGGTTCATACCTGGTAGACAAATTACAGACAACATTAGATTAGCCACTAACATAATACAAGACGCAAATATCAACTCCAAATCTGTTTTACTTCTTAGTCTCGATATCAATAAAGCATTCGATAGTGTATCCTGGGATTTCCTTGACTTAGTTCTGAAAAGATACGGCTTCTTAGGAGAATTTCTCCACGCCTTTCACGCTCTTTATCATAACCCATCTACTAGGATTAGATTACCAGGCTGTAATTCAGACTTTTTCAGACTAGGTAGAGGAACAAGACAGGGTCGTCCCCTATCTCCCTTATTATTCGCATTAGCGCTTGAACCCTTAGCTACAGCAATACTGCACAACCCAGATATAAAAGGTTATAACTCTAACAATAATACCTATAAATTGAGTATGTATGCAGACGACATGGTATTATTCCTCACACAACCCAATATTGCTTTACCAAATTTACTACACACTCTTAAAACATTTGCCTCACTATCTGGCCTAACAGTGAATGTCACCAAATCTATAGGAATGCCAATTAACATCCCATCATCCCAATTAGACTCCTTACGTTCCTCATTCAATTTCTCATGGTCAATGGATTCTCTCCCTTATCTTGGTATATTTCTTACACCAAATATTAATGACCTTTCCTTAAAAAACTACACCCCATTAATACAAAAAATGAGATTGATGCTCAAATTATGGAAATCATTTAAAATATCGTTTCTTGGCCGAATTACGATTAAGATGACAATCTTACCAAAAATGTTATACCTATTTAGAGCCCTCCCAATCAGATTAAATAAAGTAACTATTACTAAATTCCAAACAGAAATCGATAAATGTATCTGGTCAGACTCCTGTCCATGTCTATCTAGATCAGTATTACACAATCCACAGAAAAACGGTGGTCTGGGTCTCCCAGACTTCTGGCTTTATTACCTATCCGCCAGATGGTCACAAATAGCACAATGGCACATTCCCAACCCCAAAGTCCCATGGGTTAGATTTGAAAAAGACTCCATCCAACCATATTCTATCTCAAGTATATTATGGGGTAATAAAGTATCAACTCACATCCTAGACAACCTTAATCAATTAGTCTCACATTCATATCAATTATGGAAACTACATAACAAAAAATACAAATTAACCTCTAACACACCTCCACTTGCATCTTTTATTGGTGACCCAAAATTCCCCCTTACCTCCAATGAGAGAGGAGACTTTTCATGGTGGACAAATAATAACCTAATATCCCTCTATCATTTTATAGAAAACAACAACTTCACTTCATTCTCTTCATTGAAATATAGACATCAGATCCCCAATACTGAGTTTAATAAATTTCTCCAAATTAGACATTTTTTTAGTACATATTTCCAAACAGTAAACTCACTCCCACCATCATTTTTTGAAAACATTTGTCTAAAAACACCTAGGAGAGCAGGCCTGATATCTGAAATCTACTCTAATCTAGTCAATAATGCAGAACAATCCAAACTTCCCTATATGCTCAAGTGGGAACAAGAATGTGATTTCTCATTTACAATAGAAAATTGGGACAAATGTATCTCTAACTTACACAAATGCACAAGATCGATCACGATCAAAGAAACTGCAATCAAACTTTTTACAAGGTGGTATTATACTCCAGTTAAAATTCATGCTATTTTCCCTGACACCCCTCATACATGTTTCAGAGGTTGCAATTCAGCAGGATCCTTTTCTCATATCTTCTGGGATTGTGATAGAGTTACTCAGATATGGAAACAGCTGGAAAAATTTGCCTCCAAAATCTCAAATAGCAACATAAACCTCACTATATATAACTGTCTCCTATTTTCCCCGATCATCGGTCTTTCCATACATAATATGAGATTGATCCACACAATATGTGTTGCTGTACACTGGTTGATAGCATACCATTGGAAATCCCCCACAGTTCCTCTTTCACATTTGAAAACCAGAATTAACAATATTAATTTAATGGAAAACATTCCACACAATACAAAACACTAACCAATTCTACACAAAGAAATGGGACCCATGGTTTAACCGTGCTAATCTCTTCTTTAACCCTGAATAATTCTACTAAATACTGAAGTTCACTGAAGAGTATTATATGAATATAGAGTTTAATGTATAATAGGAATTGCTATATTTATATATAAATGTATACTCCATTCAAGAACCGCTTAATATATATTGTTATTCCTTTTTGTAGAAATTACTTTGATTGTACATTTTATGGCATATGTCAATGAGCTTTTTGTACTATTTATTTGTACCAAATAAAAAAGTTTGTAAACAAAAAAAAAGAATATCACAGTTCATTATTACCTTACTACTGCCACCTTCTGTCCTAAATATGAACTGCAGTTATTTTTGTAACAATTCTGTAACTATTCACAATCTTTTTTTTGGCACCTCTCTAAAAACAATAAATTATAGTAGAGCCATTAATAACTGAAGATATAATCTGTTCATCATCAAACCTTCTCTAGAAACAACTCCAGAGTTAACTACTTTATATGCAATTTAATGTTTTTCGGTTATATCTAAAATATAAGAATATTATTCTTGAGGGATTAGACATCAAGGGGAGTTTATATCTACAAGGTATTCTAGAGTCTAACACAACCCTGTGGTCATCATTCTTTCAAAGAAGTTATACATAACATGCACTATAGTATTAAAACATGAGTTTAAACCCAACTAAACTTATTATGGCCTCAGTGGATCTATCAAACTCTCTTGATGTCTAACTCTCCACCATTGTTCACCAAGTTCATAATAACTTCAATAGCTGAACCATTTACAACTTCTTTAGTTCAAAATGTAATAGATATTATAGCACAGCTAATAAGATATACGTTAACCACTTCCGGACCGCCCGCCGTCGTTTTACGTCACTACTTTGAAGAGGAATATTGTTGTTATGGTAGAAGCTAGCTACCATAACCCCGGTACCTTCTTCAAGAGTGGGTGGTCCAGTTTCAGATAAAAGTGGTCTCTGCAGCAGATTCGCCGCAAGATCACTTTTATCGACGGTTGGAGAGGGGGGCCCCCTCCTGCCGCTCTCCGGTGCCCTCCGCCGCTTACCGGAGCCATCAGCGGCAGCGGAGGTGATGGGATCCTCTCACATCTGTGGCATGGAGATGAGTGAGGAGAAGATGGCCCCCACCCATCTCCATACTACTGCAGGGCGGAAGCGACGTCAAAACGTCACTTCTGCCCAATGCTCTTACAGAGACATTTTTTTTTAAATGACATTCAATTTTTTATTTTTCATTTTTTTATTGCATTTTAGTGTAAAAATATGAGATGTAAAGTCTTTTTGACCCCAGATCTCATATTTAAGAGGTCCTGTCATGCTTTTTTTCCATTACAAGGGGTGTTTACATTTTTTTTTTTTAAATTGTGAAAGATGATGATACACCGAGTAAATTGATACCCAACATGTCACTCTTCAAAGTTGCGCCCGCTCGTGGAATGGCGACAAACTTTTACCCTTACAAATCTTCATAGGCGACGTTTAAAAATTTCTACAGGTTGCATGTTTTGAGTTACAGAGAAGGTCTAGGGATAGAATTATTGCTCTCGCTCTAACGATGGCGGCGATACCTCACATGTGTGGTTTGAACACCGTTTTCATATGCAGGCACTTCTCACATATGCGTTCGCTTTTGCACGCAAGCTCGGCGGGACGGGGCATGTTTCAATTTTTTAATTTTTTATTATAATTTATTTTATCTTTTATTTTACTTTTTTTTTTTAATTGTGTCACTTTTATTCCTATTACAAGCATGTAAACATCCCTTGTAATAGAAAAAAAGCATGACAGGTCCTCCTAAATATGAGATCTGGGGTCAAAAAGACTTTACATCTCATATTTACACTAAAATGCAATGTAATGTCATTTGAAAAAATAAAAAATAAAAATGCCCCTTTAAGAGCTATGGGCGGAAGTGACGTTTTGACGTCGTTTCCGCCCTGCAATGTAATGGAGACGGGTGGGGGCCATCTTCTCCTCACTCATCTCCATACCAAGCCAGGGAGAGGACACAATCGCCTCTGCCGGCAGCTCCGGTAAGCGGTGGAGGGCACCAGAGAGTGGTGGGAGGGGAGGGGGCCCTCTCCTGCAGTCGATAAAAGTGATCTTGAGGCGAATCCGCCACAGAGACCACTTTTATTTTGAAGCGACCGCCTGCTGAAGAAGAGGATATCTGGGTTATGGTAGCTGCTGCCATAACAACGGTACTCCTCTTCAAAGTACCAACGTAAAACGAACGGCGGGCGGTCAGGAAGTGGTTAAATTCCACCCCAGATATATCTCCCACAACACTATGGCTAGCGCACAAAGCGGTCCTGAGAGGTCGCCTCATCAAAGCTCAAGTGAAGAAGAAAAAATGGGAAAAGACTCATTCCCTCACAACAGATCTCCATAAACTATATAAAGACCACACCAATATACATGACCCCAACATCTTTAACATGATCTCCCAAAAAACGTAATGAATTTGATTCATTATTTACAATCAAAGCGGAAAAAGCGATTCGCTGGTCAAAAGCAAAATTTTTCCTGTCTAGCAATTCATATTCTACAATGTTTGCCCGTAAGATCAATCAATCAATAAACCCACTCATGTTTATAAACTCAAGAATAACGCCAATCAGCTGATCACTCACACCCAAGAAATACTGTCTATATTCCAAAAATTCTACTCAGACCTTCTTTACACCAACCTCTTCAATCTCACCCTCCGCACTGTCCTGGTTAGACAAACTTCCTACCTACACTAACCTCTACACAAACTGATAAATTAACCACTTCCCACCCGACACATCTACGGCGGGGTGGGCACTTCCTCCTTCTGAGTGGATGTTCAGGAATGTCCCTCAGAAGGAGGGGGATCACGCACGCGCGTTCCCGCATACTGGTGCGATCCCGATGCATTCGTGTCACCCGGACCCGGCGCATCTCCGATCGGCAGGAGGGCTCTGTGATTGGCCCTCCTGATCACATGACGGCTGTCTCCAATAACAGCCGTCATGTGATGTAAATAGAGAGCTGGTTGCTAGGTGATCGGCTCTCCTCTCACAGAAGTTGTCAGTGAGGAGAGGAGAGCGGATCGCTGCAGCCAGCTGGTGATCAGTAAGTATCAGATGATTTTTTACAGCTTTTTACACACTGATCACCGGCCCAGTGTCCCCACACATGTCCCCACACATGTCCCCACACATGTCCCCACACATGTCCCCACACATGTCCCCACACATGTCCTCACACATGTCCCCACACAATGTCCCCACACATGTCCTCACACACATGTCCCCACACATGTCCCCACACATGTCCCCACACATGTCCCCACACATGTCCCCACACAATGTCCCCACACATGTCCTCACACACATGTCCCCACACAATGTCCCCACACAATGTCCCCACACATGTCCTCACACATGTCCCCACACAATGTCCCCACACATGTCCCCACACAATGTCCCCACACATGTCCTCACACACATGTCCCCACACAATGTCCCCACACAATGTCCCCACACATGTCTCCACACATGTCCCCAAAATAGTGTCCCCACACATGTCCCCACACATGTCCCCACACATGTCTCAACACATGTCCCCACACAATGTCCCCACACATGTCCCCACACAATGTCCCCACACATGTCCCCACACATGTCCCCACACATGTCCCCACACAATGTCCCCACACATGTCCCCACACAATGTCCCCACACATGTCCCCACACAATGTCCCCACACATGTCTCCACACATGTCCCCAAAATAGTGTCCCCACACATGTCCCCACACATGTCCCCACACATGTCTCAACACATGTCCCCACACAATGTCCCCACACATGTCCCCACACAATGTCCCCACACATGTCCCCACACATGTCCCCACACATGTCCCCACACATGTCCCCACACAATGTCCCCACACATGTCCCCACACAATGTCCCCACACATGTCCCCACACAATGTCCCCACACATGTCCTCACACATGTCCCCACACATGTCCCCACACAATGTCCCCACACATGTCCTCACACAATGTCCCCACACAATGTAAACACACAAAGTCCCCATAATAGTGTCCCCAAAACACTGTCCTCACACACATGTCCCCACACAATGTCCCCACACATGTCCCCACACAATGTCCCCACACATGTCCTCACACATGTCCCCACACATGTCCCCACACAATGTCCCCACACATGTCCTCACACAATGTCCCCACACAATGTAAACACACAAAGTCCCCATAATAGTGTCCCCAAAACACTGTCCTCACACACATGTCCTCACACATGTCCTCACACATGTCCCCACACATGTCCCCAAAATAGTGTCCCCACACACATGTCCTCACACAATGTCCCCACACATGTCCTCACACAATGTCCCCACACAATGTAAACACACAAAGTCCCCATAATAGTGTCCCCAAAACACTGTCCTCACACACATGTCCCCACACAATGTCCTCACACATGTCCCCACACATGTCCCCAAAATAGTGTCCCCACACACATGTCCCCACACATGTCCCCACACATGTCCCCACACAATGTCTTCACACATGTCCCCACACATGTCCCCAAAATAGTGTCCCCACACACATGTCCCCACACATGTCCCCACACATGTCCCCACACAATGTCCTCACACATGTCCCCACACATGTCCCCAAAATAGTGTCCCCACACACATGTCCCCACACATGTCCTCACACATGTCCCCACACAATGTCCCCACACGTCCCCACACATGTCCCCACACATGTCCCCACACATGTCCTCACACATGTCCCCACACATGTCCCCAAAATAGTGTCCCCACACACATGTCCCCACACATGTCCTCACACATGTCCCCACACAATGTCCCCACACAATGTCCCCACACATGTCCCCACACATGTCCTCACACATGTCCCCACACATGTCCTCACACATGTCCCCACACATGTCCCCAAAATAGTGTCCCCACACACATGTCCCCACACATGTCCTCACACATGTCCCCACACAATGTCCCCACACAATGTCCCCACACATGTCCCCACACATGTCCTCACACATGTCCTCACACATGTCCCCACACATGTCCCCACACATGTCCCCACACATGTCCTCACACATGTCCCCACACATGTCCCCAAAATAGTGTCCCCACACACATGTCCCCACACATGTCCTCACACATGTCCCCACACAATGTCCCCACACATGTCCCCACACATGTCCCCACACATGTCCTCACACATGTCCCCACACATGTCCCCACACATGTCCCCACACATGTCCCCACACATGTCCCCACACATGTCCTCACACATGTCCCCACACATGTCCCCAAAATAGTGTCCCCACACACATGTCCCCACACATGTCCTCACACATGTCCCCACACAATGTCCCCACACAATGTCCCCACACATGTCCCCACACAATGTCCCCAGACAATGTATACACACAAAGTCCCCATAATATTGTCCCCAAAACACTGTCCTCACACACATGTCCTCACACATGTCCTCACACACATGTCCTCACACATGTCCTCTCACACATGTCCTCACACACATGTCCTCACACATGTCCCCACACATGTCCTCACACACATGTCCCCACATATGTCCCCACACATGTCCTCACACACATGTCCCCACACATGTCCCCACACATGTCCTCACACATGTCCTCACACACATGTCCCCACACATGTCCCCACACATGTCTCCACACATGTCCCCACACATGTCCCCAAAATAGTGTCCCCACACACATGTCCCCACACATGTCCCCACACAATGTCCCCAGACATTGTAAACACACAAAGTCCCCATAATAGTGTCCCCAAAACACTGTCCTCACACACATGTCCTCACACACATGTCCCCACACATGTCCCCACACACATGTCCCCACACACATGTCCTCACACACATGTCCTCACACACATGTCCCCACACAATGTCCCCAGACATTGTAAACACACAAAGTCCCCATAATAGTGTCCCCAAAACACTGTCCTCACACACATGTCCTCACACACATGTCCCCACACACATGTCCCCACACATGTCCCCACACACATGTCCCCACACACATGTCATCACACACATGTCCCCACACACATGTCCTCACACACACGTCCCCACACATGTCCCCACACACATATCGTCACACACATGTCCTCACACACATGTCCCCACACATGTCCCCACACACATGTCCTCACACACATGTCCCCACACATGTCCCCACACACATGTCCTTACACACATGTCCTCACACATGTCCACACACATGTCCTCACACACATGTCCCCACACATGTCCTCACACACATGTCCTCACACACATGTCCTCACACACATGTCCTCACACATGTCCCCACACATGTCCTCACACATGTCCCCACACATGTCCCCACACATGTCCCCACACATGTCCTCACACACATGTCCTCACACACATGTCCTCACACATGTCCTCACACATGTCCCCACACATGTCCCCACACATGTCCTCACACACATGTCCTCACACATGTCCTCACACACATGTCCTTACACACATGTCCCCACACATGTCCTCACACACATGTCCTTACACACATGTCCCCACACACATCCCCACACATGTCCTCACACACATGTCCCCACACATGTCCCCACACATGTCCTCACACACATGTCCTTACACACATGTCCCCACACACATCCCCACACATGTCCTCACACACATGTCCCCACACATGTCCTCACACACATGTCCCCACACATGTCCTCAAATACGTCCCCACACATGTCCTCACACACATGTCCTCACACACATGTCCCCACACACATGTCCTCACACACATGTCCCCACACACATGTCCTCACACACATGTCCCCACACACATGTCCTCACACACATGTCCTCACACACATGTCCTCACACACATGTCCTCACACACATGTCCCCACACATGTCCTCACACACATGTCCTCACACACATGTCCTCACACACATGTCCTCACACACATGTCCCAACACATGTCCCCACACATGTCCCCACACATGTCCTCACACACATGTCCCCACACATGTCCTCACACACATGTCCTCACACACATGTCCTCACACACATGTCCCAACACATGTCCCCACTCATGTCCCCACACATGTCCTCACACACATGTCCTCACACACATGTCCCCACACATGTCCTCACACACATGTCCTCACACACATGTCCTCACACATGTCCTCACACACATGTCCTCACACACATGTCCCAACACATGTCCCCTCACATGTCCTCACACACATGTCCCCACACATGTCCTCACACACATGTCCTCACACACATGTCCCCACACTCGTGTCCTCACACATGTCCCCACACTCGTGTCCTCACACATGTCCCCACACACGTGTCCTCACACACATGTCCCCACACATGTCCCCACACATGTCCCCACACATGTCCTCACATACATGTCCTCACACATGTCCTCAAACAGTAAAAACACCTGTCCCCCACATATGTAACAGTAAAATCATGTGTCCCAATGATTATCTGCGCACATCTGTACATGATAATCTGCGCACATCTGTCTGGTCACACAAACCAATTATTTTATACTTAACGGGATTTTTTTACCAAAGACATGTAGCAGAATACATTTTGGCTTTAATTTATGACAACATTTGATTTTATTGGATTTCTTTAAAAATAGAAAGAAGAAAATATTGTTTTTTCTGTCAAATTTCCACTCGGAGTCATTAATAAATACCACCAAAAGAAAGCTCTATTTGTGTGAACAAAATGATAAAAATTTCATTTGGGTACAGCGTAGCATGACCGCGCAATTGTCATTGAAAGTGTGAGAGCGCTGAAAGCTGAAAATTGGTCTGGGAAGGAAAGGGGTGAAAGTGCCCGGTATTGAGGTGGTTAAAAGCACCATACACTGATGAAGAAATCCTCCAAATAATTCAATCTATTAAGAGAGGTTCAGCTGCCGGCCCAGACGGGTTCTCCTCCTTTTATTATAAACAATTTCACCAACTTCTAATCCCGAACCTGAGAACATTATATAACAACATTCTAAAAGGAGAGCAATTCCCAGAGTTACTAACATGACCTTCATCCCAAAACCAAATAAAGACCATACATTACCCCAAAACTATAGGCCCATCTCAGTAATAAACAATGATCTCAACCACTTCAGCCCCGGAGGGATTTACCCCTCTTCCTGACCAGGCCCTTTTTTGCGACACGGCACTGCGTCACTTTAACTGACAATTGCGCGGTCGTGTGACGTTGTACCCAAACAAAATTTATGTCCTTTTTTCCCCACAAATATAACTTTCTTTTGGTGGTATTTGATCACCTCTGCGGTTTTTATTTTTTGCGCTATAAACAAAAATAGAGCGACCATTTTGAAAAATAAGCAATATTTTTTACTTTTTGCTATAATAAATATCCCCCAAAAAAATATATAAAAAAAACAAATTTCTTCCTCAGTTTAGGCCGATATGTATTCTTTTACATATTTTTGGTAAAAAAAAAAAATCGCAATAAGCGTATATTGAATGGATTGCACAAACGCTATAGCATCTACAAAATAGGGGATAATTTATGGCATTTTTATTATTATTTATTTTTCTAGTAATGGCGGCGATCTGAGATTTTTATCGGGACTGCGATTTTGCAGTGGACACATCGGACACTTTTGACACATTTTTGGGACCATTGACATTTATACAGCGATCAGAGCTATAAAAATCCACTGATTACTGTGTAAATGTCACTGGCAGGGAAGGGGTTAACACTAGGGGGCGATCAAGGGGTTAACTGTGTTCCCTATTGTGTGTTCTAACTGTAGGGGGGAGGGGAGTGACTAGGAGGAGAGAGAGATCGCTGTTCATACTTAGTATGAACACATGATCTGTCTCCTCTGCCCTGAGAGAACCGGGATCTGTATGTTTACACACACAGATCCTGGTTCTCGTTCTGTCACAAGCGATCGCAGGTGCCCGGCGGCCGTCGCGCCTGCCGGGCACTCACATCGGGGACGAGCCGTGGGCGTGCGCCCCCTAGTGGTCAAAAGGCGAAGCGACATAAGGTAACGTCGTTCTGCCCAGAGGAGCCAACCTGCCAGAGTACAACTGCGGCGGCTGGTCGGGAAGGGGTTAAAATGTGGGACTCTTTCAATGTATCATTTATAGGCAGAAAAAAAGCAATTAAAATGACAATTCTATCAAAGTTATTCTACTTATTTAGGATCCTCCCAATTAGAATAAATCAAATAATGATAACTAAATTCCAATCGGATATTAATAAATTGATTTGGCCAGATTCTCACCCTGGTCTATCTAGAATAGTGTTCTTCAATTCACAGAAGAGCCGAGGTCTAGACCTCCCAGATTTCTGGTTCTATTATTTACCTTCCAGATGGTCACAAATGGCCCAATGGCACATCCACAATCCTAACATCTCCTGGGTCAGATTGGAAAAAGACTCAATCCTTCCATATTCTATCTCAGGTCTTTTATGGGCCAACAAGATCTCAGAGCAAACTTTAGAGACTCTCAATCAATTAGTCTCACAATCATATCAACTGTGGAAGATACACAATAAGAAATACAGAAAAAATTTGGATTGTGAGTATAATTCATTCCGGAAACATGCTTGTAATCCAAAGCACTCGTATATCAAAGAGAATTTCCTCATAAGAAATAATGGAAACTCAGATGATTCGTTCCACAACCATTTATTCCTAAATCCTTCAGTTTATAGTCCATATAAATAGATTATAGCAATGTGATCAGGTTGTGTAACCATAAAATGTCCATCTACAAATGGAAGCCTCCACAAGGGGATTAGAAGAAAAATCCAGCAGAAGCTCCAGAGTATAAAAGAGAAGAGAGGAGCCTCTAAGTGCAGTAATATGGTTACATTTAATGAAGGTACAACATTTAGCAACTCACATGGTTGATGAATAAAACATACACATCTAAGTATTCAGACATCCGGGGTAAAGCTGTCCACATAGACTATCCCCCGCACCGCCGCCTCTCACCGCTGTCAGTCTGCAATCCTGACCAGGAAGACCACCCTGCAGTAGAGCGATTGAAGCGCTCGTGGAAGGGATGATGATGATGGCGGTGCGGGGGATGGTCTATGTGGACAGCTTTATACCGGATGTCTGAATAATTAGATGTGTCTGTTTTATTCATCAACCATGTGAGTTGCTAAATGTTGTACCTTCATTAAATGTAACCATATTACTACACTTAGAGCAGCCCTCTCTTCTCTTTTATACTCCGTTGTGACGTGACGCTACTTGTATATCAAGACATCGCTTGTATATCAAGGCAAAATTTATTTAGAAAAAGTTGCTTGTCTTGCAAAACTCTATCAAAGCAAGTTACTCTCAATCCGAGGTTTTACTGTATAAACTTATTTCTACCAAACCCCCCACACCCCTCCTTCATAGGAGATCCAAAATTCTCACCAAACCTCCATGAAACCGAGGAATTCACATGATGGTTTGACAATAACTTGTCGCCCCTCTGAAAATGGATTGAAAACATCACTTTTACTTCATTCGCTTCACTAAAAAACAGATATCAGATCCCTAATAATGAACTCAGGAATTTCCTACAAATAAGACATTTCTATAACACAAATTTCCAAACAACAATAACAAAATCAGCCACATTTTATGAGGACAAATGTCTAAAAACACCTAGAGGAACAGGACTGATATCAGAGATATATTCAAACCTGGTTAATAATATTAAACAAGATAAACTTCCCTATATGTATAAATGAGAGCAGGAATGTGATGTTCCATATTCAACTGAAAACTAATGACTAAGCCTATTTCTCACATTTGTTGCTTACAAGTTAAAATCTGTATTTTTTGCTAGAAAATTACTTAGAACCCCCAAACATTAAATATATATATAAGCAGAGAATCTAGAGAGTAAAATGGCGATCGTTGCAATATTTTATGTCACACGGTATTTGCAGCGGTCTTTCAAATGCAATTTTTTAGGAAAAAAAGACACCTTCATGAATTAAAAAAAGAAAAAACTAAACACTAAAGTTAGCCCAATTTTTTTATATAATGTGAAAGATCATGTTACGCCGAGTAAATAGATGCCTAACATGTCATGTTTTAAAATTGCGCACACCCGTGGAATGGTGACAAACTACGGTACCTAAAAATCTCCATAGGCGACGCTTTAAAAAAACAAATCACGGTTACCAGGTTAGAGTTACAGAAGAGGTCTAGTGCTAGAATAATTGCTCTTGCTCTGACAATCTCGGCAATACCTCACATATGTGATTTGGACACCGTTTACATATGTGGGCGCGAGTTACGTGTGCGTTTTCTTTGCTGCGTGAGCTCGTGGGGACGGGGGCGCTTTAAATTTTTTTTTTCTAATTTATTTTATATATTTATTTATTTTTATTTTTTTGCCACTTAAAAAAAAGATCCCTTGTGAGAGTAATAGGTGGTGACAGGTCCTCTTTATGGAGGGATCTGGGTCTATAATTAATGTACACATCCCATGTGACAGTAATAGGTGGTGACAGGTCCTCCTTATGGAGGGATCTGGGGTGTATAATGAATGTAAACATCACGTGTGACAGTAAAAGGAGGTTACAGGTCCTCTTTATGAAGAGATCTGGGGTCTATAATGAAAGTAAACATCCCTTGTGACAGTAATAGGCGGTGACAGGCCCTCTTTATGAAGAGATCTGGGGTCTATAATGAATGTAAACATCCCATGTGACAGTAATAGGTGGTGACAGGTCCTTTTTATGGAGAGATCTGGGGTCTATAATAAATGTAAACATCCCTTGTGACAGTAATAGGCGGTGACAGGTCCTCATAATGGAGAGATCTGGGGTCTATAATGAATGTAAACATCCCATGTGACAGTAATAGGCGGTGACAGGTCCTCTTTATGGAGAGATCTGGGGTCTATAATTAATGTAAACATCCCATGTGCAAGTAATAGGAGGTGACAGGTCCTCTTTATGAAGAGATCTGTGGTCTATAATGAATGTAAACATCCCATGTAACAGTAATAGGAGGTGACAGGTCCTCTTTATGAAGAGATCTGGGGTCTATAATGAAAGTAAACATCCCTTGTGACAGTAATAGGCGGTGACAGGCCCTCTTTATGGAGAGATCTGGGGTCTATAATGAATGTAAACATCCCATGTGACAGTAATAGGCAGTGACAGGTCCTCTTTATGGAGAGATCTGGGGTCTATAACGAATGTAAACATCCCATGTGACAGTAATAGGTGGTGACAGGTCCTCTTTATGGAGAGATCTGGGGTCTATAATGAATGTAAACATCCCTTGTGACAGTAATAGGCGGTGACAGGTCCTCTTTATGGAGAGATCTGGGGTCTATAATGAATGTAAACATCCCATGTGACAGTAATAGGCGGTGACAGGTCCTCTTTATGGAGAGATCTGGGGTCTATAACGAATGTAAACATCCCATGTGACAGTAATAGGTGGTGACAGGTCCTCTTTATGGAGAGATCTGGGGTCTATAATGAATGTAAACATCCCTTGTGACAGTAATAGGAGGTGACAGGTCCTCTTTATGGAGAGATTTGGGGTCTATAATGAATGTAAACATCCCATGTGACGGTAAAAGGGGTTTGACTGGTCCTCTTTATGGAGTTATCTGGGGTGTATAATGAATGTAAACATCCCATGTGACAGTAATAGGAGGTGACAGGTCCTCTTTATGGAGGGATCTGGGGTCTATAATGAATGTAAACATCCCATGTGACAGTAATAGGTGGTGACAGGTCCTCTTTATGGAGAGATCTGGGGTCTATAATGAATGTAAAAATCCCTTCTGACAGTAATAGGTGGTGACAGGTCCTCTTTATGGCGAGATCTAGGGTTTATAATGAATGTAAACATCCCATGTGACAGTAAAAGATGGTGACAGGTCCTCTTTATAGAGAGATCTGGGGTCTATAATGAATGTAAACATCCCATGTGACAGTAATAGGTGGTGACAGATCCTCTTTATGGAGGGATCTGGGGTCTATAATGAATGTAAACATCCCATGTGACAGTAATAGGTGGTGACAGGTCCTCTTTATAGAGAGATCTGGGGTCTATAATGAATGTAAACATCCCATGTGACAGTAATAGGCGGTGACAGGTCCTCTTTTTGGAGAGATCTGGGGTCTATAATGAATGCAAACATCCCTTCTGACAGTAATAGGTGGTGACAGGTCCTCTTTATAGAGAGATCTGGGGTCTATAATGAATGTAAACATCCCATGTGACAGTAATATGGGGTGACAGGTCCTCTTTATGGAGAGATCTGAGGTCTACAGATAGCTGCCATCACCCGTCTTGGCTCCGGTCTGTTCCACGTAGCCAATTCCTGCGGTTACGTAGAAACTGTACAAGTATAGAAACTTTCAAAGCACAGGCCAATATATTCAAAACTCGTTTATTGGATAAAGGATACAGCCATTTGGACATTGACTGGGAACTTTCACATACTATGGAAGTGGAGAGAGAATCTCTATTGGCCATTAGGGATGAGCCGAACACCCCCCTGTTCGGTTCGCACCAGAACATGCGAACAGGAAAAAATTTCGCTCGAACACGCGAACACCGTTAAAGTCTATGGGACACGAACATGAATAATCAAAAGTGCTAATTTTAAAGGCTAATATGCAAGTTATTGTCATAAAAAGTGTTTGGGGACCCGGGTCCTGCCCCAGGGGACATGAATCAATGCAAAAAAAAGTTTTAAAAACGTCCGTTTTTTCAGGAGCAGTGATTTTAATAATGCTTAAAGTCAAACAATAAAAGTGTAATATCCCTTTAAATTTCGTACCTGGGGGGTGTCTATAGTATGCCTGTAAAAGGGCGCATGTTTCCCGTGTTTAGAACAGTCTGACAGCAAAATGACATTTCGAAGGAAAAAACTCATTTAAAACTACCCGCGGCTATTGCATTGCCGACAATACACATAGAAGTTCATTGATAAAAACGGCATGGGAATTCCCCAAAGGGGAACCCCGAACCAAAATTAAAAAAAAAAAAATGACGTGGGGTTCCCCCTAAATTCCATACCAGGCCCTTCAGGTCTGGTATGGATATTAAGGGGAACCCCGCGCCAAAAAAAAAAAAAAAAAAAAAACGGCGTGGGGTCCCCCCAAAAATCCATACCAGACCCTTATCCGAGCACGCAACCTGGCAGGCCGCAGGAAAAGAGGGGGGGGACGAGAGTGCGCCCCCCCTCCTGAACCGTACCAGGCCACATGCCCTCAACATTGGGAGGGTGCTTTGGGGTAGCCCCCAAAACACCTTGTCCCCATGTTGATGAGGACAAGGGCCTCATCCCCACAACTCTGGCCGGTGGTTGTGGGGGTCTGCGGGCGGGGGGCTTATCGGAATCTGGAAGTCCCCTTTAACAAGGGGACCCCCAGATCCCGGCCCCCCCCTGTGTGAAATGGTAAGGGGGTACTTACCCCTACCATTTCACTTAAAAACTGTCAAAAATGTTAAAAATGACAAGAGACAGTTTTTGACAATTCCTTTATTTAAATGTTTCTTCTTTCTTCTATCTTCCTTCATCTTCTGGTTCTTCTGGCTCTTCTGGTTCTTCCTCCGGCGTTCTCGTCCAGCATCTCCTCCGCGGCGTCTTCTATCTTCTTCTCCTCGGGCCGCTCCGCACCCATGGCATGGGGGGGAGGCTCCCGCTCTTCTCTTCTTCATCTTCTTCTCCGGGCCGCTCCGCAACCCATGCTGGCATGGAGGGAGGCTCCCACTGTGTGACGGCGCTCCTCGTCTGACAGTTCTTAAATAACGGGGGGCGGGGCCACCCGGTGACCCCGCCCCCTCTGACGCATGGGACATGACAGGACTTCCCTGTGGCATTCCCCGTGACGTCACAGGGAAGTCCCGTCAAGTCACCGTGCGCCAGAGGGGGGCGGGGTCACCGGGTGGCCCCGCCCCCCGTTATTTAAGAACTGTCAGACGAGGAGCGCCGTCACACAGCGGGAGCCTCCCTCCATGCCAGCATGGGTGCGGAGCGGCCCGGAGAAGAAAATGAAGAAGAGAAGAAGAGAAGAAGAGAAGAAAAGAAGAAGAGAAGAAAAGAAGAAGAGAAGAAGATGAAGAAGATGAAGAGAAGAGCGGGAGCCTCCCCCCATGCCATGGGTGCGGAGCGGCCCGAGGAGAAGAAGGTAGAAGACGCTGGACGAGAACGCCGGAGGAAGAACCAGAAGAACCAGAAGATGAAGGAAGATAGAAGAAAGAAGAAACATTTAAATAAAGGAATTGTCAAAAACTGTCTCTTGTCATTAACATTTTTGACAGTTTTTTAGTGAAATGGCAGGGGTAAGTACCCCCTTACCATTTCACACAGGGGGGGGCCGGGATCTGGGGGTCCCCTTGTTAAAGGGGGCTTCCAGATTCCGATAAGCCCCCCGCCCGCAGACCCTCACAACCACCGGCCAGGGTTGTGGAGATGAGGCCCTTGTCCTCATCAACATGGGGACAAGGTGTTTTGGGGGGCTACCCCAAAGCACCCTCCCAATGTTGAGGGCATGTGGCCTGGTACGGTTCAGGGGGGGGGCGCACTCTCGTCCCCCCCTCTTTTCGTGCGGCCTGCCAGGTTGCGTGCTCGGATAAGGGTCTGGTATGGATTTTTGGGGGGACCCCACGCCGTTTTTTTTTTTTTTTTGGCGCAGGGTTCCCCTTAATATCCATACCAGACCTGAAGGGCCTGCTATGGAATTTAGGAGGACTCCCACGTCATTTTTTTTTTTTAATTTTGGTTCGGGGTTCCCCTTTGGGGAATTCCCATGCCGTTTTTATCAATGAACTTCTATGTGTATTGTCGGCAATGCAATAGCCGCGGGTAGTTTTAAATTAGTTTTTTCCTTCAAAATGTCATTTTGCTGTCAGACTGTTCTAAACACGGGAAACATGCGCCCTTTTACAGGCATACTATAGACACCCCCCAGGTTCGAAATTTAAAGGGATATTACACTTTTATTGTTTGACTTTAAGCATTATTAAAATCACTGCTCTTGAAAAAACGTCTGTTTTTAAAACTTTTTTTTGCATTGATCCATGTCCCCTGGGGCAGGACCCAGGTCCCCAAACACTTTTTATGACAATAACTTGCATATTAGCCTTTAAAATTAGCACTTTTGATTATTCATGTTCGTGTCCCATAGACTTTAACGGTGTTCGAACAAACTTTTTTCCTTTTCGCATGTTCTGATGCGAACCGAACAGGGGGGTGTTCGGCTCATCCCTAAACCCCACTATACCTTCAGTCCTCTCTGAGACCTGCACTGAGAGGAATGAAGGTGTAGAATTAGGTGTGTCACAGCCAAGTACTTGTGGGCAATCTGCTTTTGGTACACCGACGTCAGATTGTACCAGGCAAATTTCCCTGCCCCAGCTGCTGCACCGCCGAAAGAAGTTTGCCCCCAGCCATCCACATGCCCAGCGGTTGAATGCTAGCTTGGCAAAATTGCTAGCACTTCAACTGCTGCCTTTTCAGTTGGTAGACTCTGCCCCCTTCCGTGAGTTTGTGGAATGTGCGGTTCCTCAGTGGCAGGTACCTAAATGCCACTTTTTCTCACGGAAGGCAATTCCAGCTCTCTACCGCATGTGGAAGGCAATGTCCATGCCTCGCTGGACAGGGCGGTCAGCGGTAAGGTGCATATTACCGCTGACTCATGGTCCAGCAGGCATGGACAGGGACGTTACCTAAGTTTCACTGCGCATTGGGTGACTTTGCTGGCAGCTGGGAAGGATGCAGGACAAGTTGCAGTAGTGTTGGAGGTTGTTCCGCCACCACGCCTCCAAAATGCTAATGATTGTGACACACCTCTCTCCTCCACCCCTCCTCTTCTTCTTCCTCCATGGCCTCTTCCTGTGCTTTGTCCTCGGAACCAGCAGTGCTCCGTAGCTGTTCAAGGGGCCACGCAAGTACGCAGGCCAAAAGATGCCATGCGGTGCTTGAGCTGGTGTGCTTGGGGGACAGGAGCCACACTGGGGCAGAGGTTCTGTCAGCTCTGCAGGGGCAGGTTCAGAAGTGGTTGACGCCACGTCAACTTAAGGCAGGAATGGTGGTTTGCGACAATGGCACCTACCTGCTCTCTGCCCTCCGACAGGGACAAATGACCCATGTGCCCTATTTGGCTCACATCCTTAACTTGGTGGTGCAGCGGTTCTTGGGCAGGTACCCGGGCTTACAGGATGTCCTGAGGCAGGCCAGGAAAGTCTGTGTGCATTTCCGCCGGTCATATAATGCCAGTGCTCCAAAAAGGAGTTTAACCTGCCCAAGAACCGCCTAATCTGTGACATGCCCACCATGTGGAACTCAACGTTGGCCATGCTGCAGCGGCTGCACACGCAGCAGAGGGCCATCAATTAGTACCTGTGTGACTATGGCACCAGGACAGGGTCAGGGGAGCTTGTTTTTTTTCCCCACGCCAGTGGGCCATGATCAGGGATGCATGCACTGTCCTGTCACCATTTGAGGAGGCCACGAGGATGGTGAGCAGTGACAGTGCATGCATCAGTGACACTGTCCCCCTTGTCCACCTTTTGGAGCACACGCTGCGTGGAATAATGGACAGGGCACTTGAGGCAGAACAGAGGCAGGAAGAGGTGGACTTCCTTAGCTCTCAAGGCCCCTATTATCCAGACAGTGTTCTTGCGTGCCAGCCAATCACACAGGAAGAGGACGAGGAGGAGGAAGATTGTGTCAGTATGGAGGTGGAGCCTGGCACTCAGCATCAGCAGCAGTCTTTAAGGGATCAGTCCCAAGAAACACATGGACTTGTACATGGCTGGGAGGAGGTGGCTGCGGACCATGTCGTCCTTAGTGACCCAGAGGACTCCGGACCGAATGCCTCAGCATACCTACGCTGCATGGCCTCCCTGATCCTGCAAAGCCTGCGTAAGGATCCTCGTATTCGTGGTATCAAGGAGAAGGACCAATACTGGCTGGCAACCCTCCTTGATCCACGTTACAAGGGTAAGGTTGCGGACCTTATCTTGCCGTCGCAGAGGGAGCAGAGGATGAAACATCTTCGGGAGGCCTTGCAGAAAGGTCTGTGCAACGCGTTCCCAGAGCCTGGGAGGTTACAAACTCCTGTTTCTGGACAATGTGTTGCTGTGGCTTCGGTCAGTCAAAGAAGGAGCGGTGGAGAAGGTGGCCGTCTGACCGATGCGTTCAGAAAATTTTTTGGTCCGCAGCCCCAAGGTATGATCGGTTCCAGCAACCATCGCCAGCGTCTGTTTTACATGGTGCAGGAATACCTAGGGGCAAGATCAGACTTGGAGACCTTTCCCACCGAAAAGCCTCTGGGTTACTGGGTCTTGAGGATGGATCACTGGCCAGAGCTTGCACAGTATGCAATTGAGCTACTGGCCTGTCCTGCATCCAGCGTTCTTTCGGAACGCACATTCAGTGCTGCTGGAGGCTTTGTAACCGATCACAGGGTGCGTCTGTCCACCGACTCGGTCGATCGACTGACCTTCATAAAAATGAATCAGTCTTGGATCACCACCAGCTACCAAGCACCTGATGCTGATGTAACCAAATAATTTTTTTTGAAATCTCAGA
This sequence comes from Aquarana catesbeiana, assembly GCF_042186555.1. Taxonomy (NCBI): domain Eukaryota; kingdom Metazoa; phylum Chordata; class Amphibia; order Anura; family Ranidae; genus Aquarana; species Aquarana catesbeiana. Next base: position 730,152,072 of record NC_133326.1, on the reverse strand, counting down.
TCCCTTCAAAGACTGCCTATGCTGATGCTGAGTGACTATCCCTGAGTAATTATCCTCTTCCTCCTCAATGATCACGCTGATAGCTTGTAAGAACATTTTTGGTTCTGGGCGCCACATTTCAGCCCGTTTAACAGGGGCGTGTAATTACAATTTTTGATGCAATACTTTGCAGCAGGGCTCGTTTCTGCGTTACAACTAGAGTATCTGTGAGGGGTTGCAGTGTTGTGGCACCAGCACCAGTGCCTAAGGCCCAATTTTTCAGCCCCTGTTTAACAGGGGCGTGTAATTACAATTTTTGATGCAATACTTTGCAGCAGGGCTCGTTCCTGCGTTCCAACTAGAGTGTCTGTGAGGGGTTGCAGTGTTGTGGCACCAGTGCCTAAGGCCTAATTTTTCAGCCCCTGTTCAACAGGGGCATGTAATTACAATTCTTGATCTAATATTTCACAGCAGGGCCCATTTCTGCACCCACCAAGAGCGAGTGAGGACTTACAGTGTTGTGGCACCAGCACCACCAAAGGCACAATTTTTCTGCCCCTGTTCAACAGGGGCATGTAATTACAATTCTTGATCTAATATTTCACAGCAGGACCCTGTGAGGGCTTACAGTGTTGTGGCCACAACAACACCTAAGGCCCAAATTTCTGCTGAGTATATAGGGCAGGCCCCTACTTTCAAACATCTAACTTACAAACGACTCCTACTTGCAAACGGAAGGAGACAACAGGAAGTGAGATGAAATCTACCCCTAGGAAAGGAAATTCTCTCCTGTAAGAGTTAATATGGGAAAAACATTTCTCCTTTCCACTGATGCTTTCCAATCCTTGTTCCACAAAAAAACCCAAATTTTCAAAAAACATTTGTCATTGGGACAAAAAGTGAGGTGAAATCTTCTGAAGAGGAGGAAAGACAGCAAAACAAATGTCACAGGGGTGATAACCCTTCCCTATGTTTTCCAAAAAGCTTAAAAAAGATTTTTTGGCTGGAGCTAAACACGTTAAAAATGTTCAAAATTACAAACAGATTCTACTTAACAACAAACCTACAGTCCCTGTCTTGTTTGCACCACCTGTATGCTGCTGTTCAGAGGGCCTGGGGCCCCACGTCTTTCCTTTTTTTTAATTTGGGTGCGGGGTTCCCCTTAATATCAATGCAAGACCCAAAGGGTCTGGTAATGGACTGGGGGGTACCCACGCCGTTTGTCTCACTGATTTTCATCCAATTTGCCAGGACCCGACATGACATTAAACCCGCAAGCAGTTTTAAATGAGATTTTTTCCTTTAAAAATGACATTTTGTTGGGACCCTTGGTTTAACCATGCTAATCTCTTCTTTAACCCTGAATAATTCTACTAAATACTGAAGTTCACTTAAGAGTATTATATGAATATAGAGTTTAATGTATAATAGGAATTGCTATATTTATATATAAATTTATACTTCATTCAAGAACCGCTTAATATATATTGTTATTCCTTTGTGTAGAAATTACTTTGATTTTACATTTTATGGCGTATGTCAATAAGCTTTTTGTACTATTTCTTTGTACCAAATAAAAAAGTTTGTAAACAAAAATAAAAATGACATTTTGTGCAGGGACTGTTCTAAACACAGGAAACACGCGCCACTTTACAGGCATACTATAGACACCCCCCAGGTACGATATTTAAAGGAATATTTCACTTTTTTATTTTTACTTTAAGCATCATTAAGATCACTGCTCCCGAAAAAACTGACGTTTTTAAAAGTTTTTTTTGCATTGATACATGTCCCCTGGGGTAGGACCCGGGTCCCCAAACACTTTTTAGGACAATACCATGCAAATTAGCCTTTAAAATGAGCACTTTTGATTTTGAACGTTCGAGTCCCATAGACGTCAATGGGGTTCTAACGTTCGTGCAAATTTTCGGTCCGTTCGCAGGTTCTGGTGCGAACCGAACTGGGGGGTGTTCGTCTCATCCCTACCCTCTACACATCTGTGGATTTCTGAGCATCGGTCCGCATGAGATGTTATTGTCCATATGCTTCCACCTGGCCGAGAATTGGGAATCTCTGTCCTAGGATACTGACAGCTCCAGAGTCCATCCACCTCAATACAAGCCTGTTTGGAACGCAGAACATATGCACTGGCGTTTCCAAACAATCTGGTAAGCCTCCTCTTCAGATGGTGGTGGTTTTGTCACAATCACACATCCCAGCCTTTGGAAATTATTCCTCACACTCGAGTTTTTCACTGATGAGTTTACATCCTCAATCATATAGACTGGGACTATATACACATCAAGTTTTTTTCTTTTTTTCCTTTTTTGCACTATTATCTGTATAGACGTCAATTGATTATATATATATATATATATATATATATATATATATATATATATATATATATGGTCGTGGCCCTAAGACCGAGACAAATGTGGATCACATAAACACGCGACAAGACTCACAACATAAATAGACCTGAGGTGTGGCTTTTGGTCGTCTGGTAGGTATGGCAAGAAAAGGGGCCAAAAATAACCAGGTAGGAAAGTATCTTTATTGCCTCTAACCTCATTGAGTGAGCTTGGAGAAAGGGCCATCTTGAGGGAATATATATCTGGTAAAGCAGGCAGACTTTCACCTGCCTAGCTTCTTGGTCACATGGTCTGGTACTCCTTGCTGAGATGTGGCTGAGGCTGCGCCGATCCAAAGGAATATCCAGAATACCGCCCGGGGTCTAGGCCTAAGTTGACCAGTAGGACCCAAACATGTTTAATAAACTGATTTCCACTCAGTGGGTTGACCTGAAAAGGCAGTAACGGGCTGGAGACTGGCTGGGTAGGTGAAAGAGCAGACGGTCAAAAGATCGTTGCTGGGCACCAGGCGTTGCTGGTTCAAAAGAAGTTTATATCCACTCCGGGTCCGGTTTGTTGCGTTTTCCGTAAGATAAAGGACATAGTGGCTTGGATACCGGCCAGGTACAGCCTGATAGGGGTATGAGGGAGAGCCAGCTGTGTGTGGCAATAAGATATAAAGGCTAGGACATGAGTGACGTCATCTACTGTGGTTCCGGGACAAGTGGCAAGGAACCTACGGTAGGTGTACCAGGCCGTGGGATAAGCCTTTAGTGTGTTGCTAGACAGTGAGTGGTTGATGAGCTGGGTTGCATTGGCAAGGTGTGGCTTCAATCCATTGTTAGTTGAGACCAAGGTGGGATAGGAGTGGATGATGGGTCGGCTCCGGGTTCCTGCTGGAAGAATGAGACAAAATTGGAGTGGGACAGTGCATTGGCTGCGGTATTGCACTTGCTAGGGATATGCTTACAGTAACTGTTAAATTTGGTGATGTAGTGACAATTGCAGCAGACTGCGCAGGAAGGACATGATGGGGAGTGACTTGGATCTACCCTTATTAATGATGTCAGCTGTAACCTGGTTGTCTGGTGAAGAGCTCTGTCTGATCTGTCCACGTGTGGCCCCAGACTTGGGCTGCTGCCACGATGGGGTACAGCTCGAACAATGACAAAGATCGAGGGAAGCCAGGAATCAGGCAGATTTCCGGGGGCCAAGGTCTGGAAAACCAGTGATGGCCAAAAATTGCAGCAAAGCCAGTGGAGGCTGCAGCATCTGTGACTACCTGGGGCGACTGAGCTGATACTGAGGGAAAAACATTGATATGTCATTCCAGTTGAAGAGGAACTCGTCCCACAAAGCCAAGTCTGCTATTGCTGCTGGGTCTAGTCTGAGGACTTGGTCGGGTCCTGCACTCGGGCAAGAAAGACTAAGAGCCTTGAGATGAACGACCGCCCCGGAGGAATTGTTCTCATAGCGAAATTGAGCATCCCTATCAAGGACTGCAGCTGTCTTTTAGTACATTCCTGTGACCGGGTAAACTCTTGAATGACTAACCTAACACAAGCTAATTTGTCAGAAGGCAGGCTAGGCTGCATGGCATGCGTATCCAGGACGATGCCTGAGAAACTTATGAAATGTGTTGGACCTTCCACTATGTGTCCATTGAGATTGTTGAAGACCTCTTAGCTTGTCTAGATCTACCGGGGGGGGGTATGTCTAGGTGTTCGATAAGCAGAAAATCGTCCGGATTATGGATAACCCTTTGACATTGGGCCTGGTGTGACAGGTTCAAGTGAGGGATTGGGCGAAACCGTCAGCTTTGTGGGCAAAGTGGCGACAAAAGAGTTCCGTGTCTGTGAGGCTCCAGTCAGAGCTTATCTGGAACTGGGCAAGTCTCGCTGCTGCTTTGGCTGAAAAATGGCCGATGGTCGTAGACGGCAAAACCTCCATATTTGTAAGCAAGATCTGTCACTGCGTGAAGGTATAAGTCCCGCTCCTCCCTCCTGCTGAGGGTGGCTGAACAAAGTACATCTCTGAACATCCCGAAGGCCAGGGAGAACTCAGTGGCTGACAGCTTACGACTGAGGCTGGGGTCTCCGACTTGACAACCACTAAGACATCACCCCAGGCGTATGATTTGTTGTCCGCCAAGTCATGGACTGAGATGAGCAGGGATGCCAAATGACATCTTTGCCCTCCAATATATCCTCCCTGATGCTGGTCGGGACAAGATGAATGGGGAGGACGATAGGTGCAGAGCCTGGTGTACCTGCAGAAGGAGAAGCTGTCATCGGGACCATGACCAGGTCCGGGAGGGCCATGGATGGGCGAACTTTCAAAGTTGTTACTCTGGTCTGGACGTCCGAACTGTTGTGGCTAAGGGGGAGACCAAAGAGTGCAGCTGGGCCCCGTGGATGAATTGTAGGGATGTCTGTTGGGCCCAGCTGCAGCTGGAGGCGGGAAGAGGAGCCTGAAAAGCTTTGCCTTCCTGGCCGTTAGCAGGAAAGGGAATATCCCTGCGACTCAGCTATGAGTTTGGGGATGTTCCGTCCCCTGAGGGACTGCAGGCAGCCGTGCTCTGAGACGTTTGGGGGGGTAACAGAGGGGCGGGTGTGAAGTCCTCGCTGCCAGAAGACAAAAAGGGGGCTGGGTGCTCATATTTAAGAGGAGTCATAGCCATAGGATAGAGAGCGGAGTGGTAAAGAGAAAACTCAGAGAGGAGGAAAAAGGAAGAAGTACAGAAAAAGGAATGAGAGGCATAGACAGGAGCTGACAGAGTTCTGTTGTGCAGAACTTATGTTGAGTGGAAATTTAGAAAACTCAGAAGAGTGCGTGGCGACCGAGGTGGGCCAGGAGGTGACTGGCCAGATAACCGATAGCTCGGGTGCCTGTCTGTGGCAAGCACAAACCTGAAGACCAGAAGCCCAGGGCGTACTGGAGCAAGAAGTAGAAGTCTAGTACGGCCTACGTAGGAATGTTGCAGTCTGTAGGGGGTGACGTGTGCTCGGCCTGCTAACACTTGCCCTGCCAGCAAGTCTACTGTTAAGCGACCTTGTCTGCGAGGTGAAGGGTCGCCCTTCGAAAACAGAGTGTCATGTATAGACATATGTGACAGAACTAGGGCCTGGAGATCAAGTCCAATGATGTATGTGAATTAACAGTATAGTGAAAGGGTGCTGCAGAATGATGTGATAGAAAAGCCCATGAACTAGACCCTGACTGACGCTATAGTAGCGAGGTCCTGGTTATGATCGAAACTCGGTCAACCGGGAACACCTGCAGTAGGGGTGACATGAGTGCAACAAGATTTCTTTACTTTTTTTCTTTTCTTTTTTTTTTTTTTCATGTGTCCCCCTTGTATGCGACTGGCCCTGGTGAAGATGCAAACATAGCGTTTTTTTTTTTTTTTTTTTTTTACCTGGGAAATAACGTCCAACCTGGTACAGGATGGAACCTGAACTCGACTGACCTGAGGGAGAAAAGATAGACGAAAACAATGAGTGGCTCGTATGAATGCCACTGGAGACCGATTAAGTGCCACTAAAAAATGAAGTGGGCTGTATGAGCACCACTGAGTGTGCTTGCAGGGATTGCAAGGAGTATATGTTGAGATGCATGTTTGCAGCGATTGCAAATGGGTATATGCTGAGATGCATGTTTTTGCAGCGATTGCAAGGAGTATATACTGAGATGCGTGTTTTGCAGTGATTGCAAAAAAGGGTAAATGCTGAACTGCGTGTTTTGTAGCGATTGCAAGGAGTTTATACTTAGATGCGTGTTTTGCAGTGATTGCAAAAATGGGTAAATGCTGAGATGCATGTTTTGCAGCGATTGCAAGTGGGTAAACACTAAGATGCGTGTATTTGCAGCAATTGCAAGGAGTTTATACTGAGATGCATGTTTTGCAGTGATTGTATACGGGTAAATGGTAAGATGCGTGTATTTGTAGCAATTGCAAGGAGTTTGTACTGAGATGCATAATTTTACAGAGATTGCAAAATGGGTATATGCCGAGATGCGTGTTTTTTGCAGCAAATGCAAGGAGTTATGATGAGATGTGTGTCTTGCAGCGATTGCAAGGAGTTATGATGAGATGCATGTCTTGCAGCGATTGCAAGGAGTTATGATGAGATGCGTGGATTGCAGCGATTGCAAGCAGTTATGATGAGATGCGTATCTTGCAGCGATTGCAAGGAGCTATGATGAGATGCGTGTTCTTGCAGTGATTGCAAAATGGGTATATGCTGAGATGCGTGTATTTGCAGCAACTGCAAGGAGTTTGTACTGAGATGCATGTTTTGCAGAGATTGCAAAATGGGTATATGCTGAGATGCGTGTTTTTTGCAGCGATTGCAAGGAGTTATCATGAGATGCGTATCTTGCAGCGATTGCAAGGAGTTATGATGAGATGCGTGTCTTGCAGCGATTGCAAGGAGTTATGATGAGATGCGTGGATTGCAGCGATTGCAAGGATTTATGATGAAATGCGTGTCTTGCAGCGATTGCAAGGAGTTATGATGAGATGCGTATCCTGCAGCGATTGCAAGGAGCTATGATGAGATGCGTATCTTGCAGCGATTGCAAGGAGCTATGATGAGATGCGTATCTTGCAGCGATTGCAAAGAGCAATGATGGAATGCGTGTCTTGCAGCGATTGCAAGGAGTTATGATGAAATGCGTGTCTTGCAGCGATTGCAAGGAGTTATGATGAGATGCGTATCTTGCAGCGATTGCAAGGAGCTATGATGAGATGCGTATCTTGCAGCGATTGCAAGGAGCTATGATGAGATGCGTATCTTGCAGCGATTGCAAAGAGCAATGATGGAATGCGTGTCTTGCAGCGATTGCAAGGAGTTATGATGAAATGCGTGTCTTGCAGCGATTGCAAGGAGTTATGATGAGATGCGTATCTTGCAGCGATTGCAAGGAGCTATGATGAGATGCGTATCTTGCAGCGATTGCAAGGAGCTATGATGAGATGCGTATCTTGCAGCGATTGCAAAGAGCTATGATGAGATGCGTATCTTGCAGCGATTGCAAGGAGCTATGATGAGATGCGTATCTTGCAGCGATTGCAAGGAGCTATGATGGGATGCGTGTTCTTGCAGTGATTGCAAAATGGGTATATGCTGAGATGCGTGTATTTGCAGCAATTGCAAGGAGTTTGTACTGAGATGCATGTTTTGCAGAGATTGCAAAATGGGTATATGCTGAGATGCGTGTTTTTTGCAGCGATTGCAAGGAGTTATCATGAGATGCGTATCTTGCAGCGATTGCAAGGAGTTTATACTGAGATGCATGTTGCAGCAATTGCAAAAATGGGTAAATGTTGAGATGCGTGATCTTGCAATGATTGCAAGGAGATTATACTGAGATGCATGTTTTTGCAGCGATAGCAAATGGGTAAATGTTGAGATGCGCGATCTTGCAATGATTGCAAGGAGATTATACTGAGATGCATGTTTTTGCAGCGATAGCAAATGGGTAAATGTTGAAATGCGTGTTCTTGCAGCGATTGCAAGGAGTTATGATGAGATGCGTAGCTTGCAGCGATTGCAAGAAAGGTCACCTACTGATAGGCGAAAAAGAAAAGGATAGCAGAAATTGTATATGTAGGAAGGAACTGCGAAGTGGCATACGTAACGAATCGTAGATTTGTTATAGGGACTGTTAAGTATTGGTGTGTGGGATACTCGTGACGCGAACTGTTGTGCAGCTTGTGCGACTAGGTTCGGAGTGGACTGTGATGCATGTAGCTGCTAAGGTGATGTGAATCGGACAAAAAATAAATAATGAATTGTAGGGTATGGTAGGAACCACTAAAAATTGGTGTGCAGGATAAGACCGATGCAAACCGTTGTGCCGCCGAGGCGACTAGGCTTGAATCCGGCTGATTCGTATGACATGAAAGCAATACGAAGCAGTCAGTAGAAAATTACATAAACAACGAACCATTTGTGGGGTACAACAGGGACTAATAAGAATCAGTGAGCGGGATGCATCCGATGCGAACCATTGTGCTGCCGATGCGACTAGGTTCGAATCGGATTGTAGCAGGTATGCAATATGAATCGGTTGTAAAGAGATGGCACTGATACAAATCGGTTGTAAGATGTATGAAGTGAATCCAATACAAATCGGTTGCAGCGTGTATACCACACCTTACTTCTAAAACCGAACACATTCCAACCACCCAGCCCCCCAGGCTAATCAAAGTGCAGGCAAGGCCCCATGTGGGTCTAATTACCAATTCAATCAGACACAAAACCCATGCAAATAATACATGCTGATCTCCAAATGGATGAGATGGCAACCCCATAGACAGTGAATCCTATGAGAAAATGAAGCCTGTATCGAGTGATATCAGAGAACAACCGACAATGGCTCAGAGCCTTGGATCTACGAACGAATCGTATGTTTGTGGATAGGATGACAAGCAAGGCAGAGCGAGCCTGCAAATATAAGTTTGCAGGTATAGGAAACATATCCAATGGTAACATTGCATATGAACAAAAAGGTTTGAACCCTACCTGCAACGGCAAGCGAGAACCGCCGACGAAGACGCCGCAACCCACTTGTAATCGAACGCACAGACTTATGAACACAAGGTAAGCTGGGAAGAGTCAGCACAGTGACATGTAGTATCGTGCACTGAAACTGACAAAGAGGAAGGGGAAGTGGTCAGCTTAAATACCCTCCGGGCTCCTCCCATAAATTCAGGCCAGCACACTGGCCTTCTAACATATACATATATATGTTTGCCATAATTATTTTATTCATTTTTTGAGGTTTTTTAGTGCCATCTGGACTCATTGTCCATATTGTCTTTGGCACATCACTTTTTAGCTCTACACTTTTTGTTTTTGTTTATGTTTGCCATTTATCCAATTTGGTGTGTCAGCTGCTAGGTTTGCGAGCTGCGCCAAATTATTTGTTTACACTTTTCTACTAGTATTTGCCAATGGTCCAGAAGACTACGGGTTCACCAAAGCCACTGACTACCCGATCCACACAGGGCATGCTCCATTCATTAGGGAGCGGTGCTGTCACATTCCCCCAACCCTGTGCAAGGAGGTCCAAGATCTACTCCACAATATACTACAAAGCGGGGTGATACCGGAGAGTACGGGATTCTGCTCTAGGGGGCATGTGCACATGGGGGGTGCGCACGCCGCTTGTGCTGTGATTACTAAAACCACAAGTTGATCAGTGGGTGCCAGCCAATAGATGACCACCGGCACCCGCTGATCAGCGAGGAGGATGACAGGACAGATCTCCATCTATGTAAACAATGAGGAGTTCTGTCCTGTCAGCGGGGGATGTGCTAGTTTTTTTCCCCTGCAAATTACATTCCTTAGTAAAAGCAGCACACTGTACACACAAAAACACTGGCTAGGCACACATTTAACCCTTTAATTGCCCAAGATGTTTAACCCCTTCCCAACCAGTGTCATTAGTACAGTGACAGTGCATATTTATAGCACTAATCACTGTATTAGTGTCACTGATTCCTAGAAAGTTTCAGATTCACTCATATCGCAGTCCCGCTATAAGTCGCTGATCACCGTCATTAATAGTATAAAAAAAAAAAACTCCAGTATTTTTCTTACAGTTTTTTAGACACTTTAACTTTTCTGCAAAGAAATCAATATACGCTTATTGGGATTTTTTTTCACCAAAAACATGTAGCAGAATACATATTGGCCTAAATTGATGAAGAAATTTGATTTTTTTTTTTGATTTAAATGTTTTTATTGGATATGTTTTATAACAAAAAGTAAGAAAAAATATATTTTATCCAAACTTGTTTATTTTTGTTTTTAAAGCGCAAAAAAATGCAGAAGTGATCAAATACCACCAGAAGAAATCCCTGTGGGAAAAATTATATAAATGTAATTGTGAGTTAAAGTAATGCAGTGTTGTATCGGAAAAAATGGCCTGGTCATGAAGGGGGGTAAATCTTCCGGAGGTCAAGTGGTTATATAACCAATTTCCTTTTCATCATGATGTAGTCATCTCCACTTTTCATGTCATTGTACTTAGTGCTCCGCATGTCTTCTCCACATCCGTCTTTCCCTCTTTCTCTCTTCTAATGTTGGGAGGTATAATTATCATTACTACTGCAAAACAAATCTTCTCCCTTCTGTACTCTGATCTCCGTGTCCTATAATATTCATCCAGCCTCACCCTGTGTAGGAGGATGTCACCCCTCCCCCATCCACATTCCTCTCCGGTGTCAGAGACTTTCAGGTTCGTTTCTCTTCTGCTGTCAGCGATGGCGTCTGGTGATCTGAGAGCTGAGTTGGAATGTTCCGTCTGTCTGAACATTTATACCGATCCTGTAACCCTGAAATGTGGACACAACTTCTGCCGGGTCTGTATTGATCGTGTGCTGGATACACAGGGGGGATCTGGAGGATATTCCTGTCCTGAATGCAGAGAGGAGTTTCCGGATCGGCCTGCACTGCACAGGAACATAACACTACGTAACATAGCAGAGACTTTCCTGTCTGCTCAGCCAGATTGGGAGGAGTCCGGGGTCTTCTGTACTCACTGTGTGGACTCTCCTGTACCTGCTGTTAGATCCTGTCTGCTCTGTGAGGTTTATCTGTGTGATAAACACCTGAGAGTCCACAAAAAGTCCCCAGAACACATCTTATGTGACCCCACCTTGTCCATGGAGAGAAGGAAATGCTCCATCCATAAGAAGATTCTGGAGTATTACTGCACTGAGGATGAGACCTGTATCTGTGTGTCTTGTTATGTGATTGGAGAACATAAAGGACATGAGATGAAGTCACTGGATGAGGCTTCTGAGAAGAAGAAGGAGACACTGAGGAATGTTCTGCAGAATCTTCTGACAAAGAGAGAGGAGACGGAGGAAAGAGTCCAGAGTCTGCAGGAACACAGGAGGAAAGTAGAAGAAGAAGCAGCTGGTGACACCGAGAGAGTCACTGCCCTGTTTATAGATCTCAGGAGACGTCTGGAAGACCTGGAGAAGAGAATCCTGATGGACATCTCCGGGAGGGCAGAGCGGATCTCCATCTCCATCCGGGATCTGGAAATAAAGAAGGAGGAGCTGTCCAGGAAGTTGCGTCACATTGAGGAGCTGTGTAACATGACGGATCCACTGACTGTCTTACAGGAATCAGACACAGGTGACTTGTGTGATACTGAGGATGAAGATAATGAGGACAGAGAGAGACATGAGGAACTCCTCCATGATGGAGGGGGTCTGGATGTGGCGGGGGTCTTACACACAGGTTTATCTGATATAATAACAGAGATAAATGTATACTTCTATATACAGGGAGCTGCAGACATATTACTGGATGGAAACACAGCTGATAATAATCTACAGATATCAGATGACAGGAAAACTGTATCCGGGTCAGATATAGACCAGAATCTCCCAGAAACACCAGAGAGATTTCAGAATTATCCTCAGGTGTTGAGCAGTCAGAGTTTCTCCTCAGGGAGACATTACTGGGAAGTGGATGTCGGGGGGTTAGATGAATGGAGAGTCGGGATGTGTTACCCCAGTATAGACAGGGGAGGGGGGGAGGAGTCAGAGATTGGATATAATAAGAAGTCCTGGGGATTGGACTGGGATGATGATAATAATCAGTATTTGGTGATACATGACAGTAATAAGATCCTCTTACCCCCCGATCCCTCCAGTAACAGAATCAGGATATATCTGGATTATGAGGCCGGGCGGATCTCCTTTTATGATCTGTGTGACCCGATCCGACATCTCCACACCTTCACCACCATCTTCACCGAGCCCCTTCATGCTGTGTTATATGTATGGGAAGGTTGTATAAAGATATGTGGGGGGAGGCGGGACATGTGAGAACTCCGCCCACAGTCTGGTGATGTCAGATGAAGGAGGGGAATTCTTTTAATATTCATCCAATAGTATATAGCAGTGGGCGGGGCTTCCTGCAAGTTTTTCTACTATAAATAAATGTGAGATTTCTTACTGATCGTTGTGATTGGGTAGAATATCTGTCCAATTATTGGAGTAACAATAACATGTTCCTATTGGTCATTGAGATATCTATCTATCTATCTATCTATCTATCTATCTATCTATCTATCTATCTATCTATCTATCTATCTATCTATCTATCTATCTATCTATCTATCTATCTATCGGATTATAATGTGTAGACGGTCTCATTCCTTATTATTATTAATACATTTACAATTATTTTATTCTATTGATTATTTTATTGTGTGAAGAAATAGAAATGAATAATAGATCTACAAATAGAAAGAGATGAAAATCGATGGAGAAATCTCAGAGGAAATATATGAAGAAATTATCCCGAGATTTACTAATGAAAGAAATAATGGGATTTATCACTAATATAATGATATCACTATAATAATGTATAATTACTAGAACTGGAATGTGTCCCCAATATAATGTGTCCCCATAGAATGCATCACCAATAGAATTCTATGGGATGACTTTTATAACGGATCCTAATATAATGTATCATTTGATGGTGTATTATATTCGCTAGATGTGTCCTGGTGATGGGGGAGAATTAGGAAATGAAATGTTAATTTTAAATAAAGATTTTACTCTATGAAATTATTATCATTATTATTACTATTATTATTATTATACGGGGTTTATATAGAGCCAACAGTTTACGCAGCACTTTACAACATGAAGGCAGACAGTACAATAATGCCCCGTACACACGGTCGGATTTTCCGATGGAAAATGTGTGATAGGACCTTGTTGTCAGAAATTCCGACCGTGTGTGGGCTCCATCACACATTTTCCATCAGATTTTCCGACACACAAAGTTTGAGAGCAGGCTATAAAATTTTCCGACAACGAAATCCGTTGTCGGAAATTCCGATCGTGTGTACACAAATCCGACGCACAAAGTGCCACGCATGCTCAGAATAAATAAAGAGATGAAAGCTATTGGCTACTGCCCCGTTTATAGTCCCGACATACGTGTTTTACGTCACCGCGTTCAGAACAATTGGATTTTCACGACAACTTTGTGTGACCGTGTGTATGCAAGACAAGTTTAAGCCAACATCCGTTGGAAAAAATTCTAGGATTTTGTTGTCGGAATGTCCGATCAATGTCCGGCCGTGTGTACGGGGCATTAGAGTGTAATACAGGAGGAATTAGAGCCCTGATCGTTAGAGCTTACAATCTAAGAGGGAGGGTCAAGAGATACAAAAGGTAATAATTGTGGGGGATGGGCTGATGGAGAAAATAAATGTACAGTTGTTAGGTGGGGACAGGATAGGCCTCTCTGAAGAGATGAGTTTTCAGGGATCGTCTGAAAGTTGACAGAGTAGGAGAAAGTCGGACTGATGTGGGTAGCAAGTTCCAGAGGATAAGAGAGGCTCGGGAGAAGTCCTGGAGGTGAGCATGGGAGGAGGTGATGACGGAGTTAGAGAGCAGGAGGTCTTGCGAGGAACAAAGAGAACGGTTTGGTTGGTATTTTGAGACTAGCTTAGTGATGTAGCTGGGGGCCAAGTTGTGGGTGGCTTTGTAAGTTATTGTTATGCCCCGTACACACGGTCGGGTTTTCCGATGGGAAATGTTTCGATGGAAGCTTGTTGTCGGAAATTCCGACTGTGTGTAGGCTCCATCAGACATTTTCTGTCGGAATTTCCGACAAACAAAATTTGAGATCTGGATCTTAAATTTTCCGACAATAAAATCCGTTGAAAAAATCCGAAATGAAGGAAGTAATGTGGGAGTGAAAGAGTTGGTAGGAGCAGTATTAGGGGGAGGACAGGAGGGAGGGTGATATATACAGAGTGGAGAAGAGGGGTGATGGAAAGAGAGGGGTTAAGTTTGCACACATCTGCAAATACATGAGTAATCTACAGAGTTCCATCAAGGCACCCCAATATTTTCTGTACTCATAACTCATCTAATTTAAGAGCCTCCGCAGTGGAAGCACATGCATTATAATAAATAGGCAGAGGGCAAGTGAGCCTGGAGGGAGCCCACCCCTCATTAAAGGCACAGGGGTGCATACCCCCAACATAGACAGGACCCCTCTGATATGACAACAATTTGCTCGCAGATCTTAATTTTATACTTTAGAGATTTCAATGAAGTTGCCACCCTCCCAGCCTCTCCAATTTAATTAAAGGGGATGGCCACTGCATCTTACCTAATTAACCACCTTCCACCCGGCCACTTTTTATAAACGGCCAGATGGTTCACTCCTAGGGGCGGGGAGGCTTTTGCTGCTTGTGCACACCCTCTAGGTCAGGCAGCAGTGCATGCTGTGTCCTTCATTAACAATGAGATTGTACCATGTGATCACTGAGACCAACAGGGCTGTCTTTATCGTGAGGCGAATGGGGAAGCTGCCCCAGGCCCAGTCACTGTTTTGGGGCCCGAAACAGCTGCCCCTGGAGCCCACGCTGTCTGAATATTGGGGGGCTGCCCCCACACCCCACACCCCACGATGCCCCCAGACCAGTTAAAGTCAGTAACAGTGTTCCTGATCACCTACCACACCAGTCCCAGTGTCACCAGACCAGTGTAGCCATCAACAGTGTTCCCGATCACCACCACACCAGTAGGGTGTTAATAGACCGGTGTACTCCTTTAACAGTGTTCTGTCACCGCCACACCCGTATACTTGTAGTGCAACAAAGTCTATCAATCGACTTCAGTACAATCAGCATGTCAGGTATTTCTGTACACTGTGGCCATACATTAGCGCAGGAGAAGGGATTCCACCAATAACATGGACTGTTCTGTTGGGGTATCAAGTAAATTTCTTCTGACCTGTGAAGGAAAGAAAATTGTAATTGTAAAGGAATACGACAAATCAATACACAGCAAACAACCAATGCAGGGGGAGAATGAGGGGAGTTGGAGCTTCAGTGAGACTTCCTCTGATGAAGAGTGAATGGTAACAAGCCCTGATCAGAGCGCCCCCAGCAGGGCTTCTTACATTTATCTCATTGCATGCTCCGGATCCAGCGGTGTTACTAGGAATATAGAGGGGGGGTAAAAATGTGACACAGCCACAAGTGGTTGTAAACAAACCAATGGTCTCTGATCACTCGCCACAGCAGTACAATGTCACCAGACCAGTGTAGACATTAACAGTGTTCCTGATCACTAACACACCAGTACCAGTGTCAACATACCAGTGCAACCAGTCAGTGTCCCTGATCACCATCCAACCAATCCCAGTGTCACCACACCAGTGAAGCCATCAACAGTGTTCCCGATTACTGCCACACCAGTCCCAGTGTCACCAGACCAGTGTAGCTATTAACAGGTTTCCTGATCACCTACCACACCAGTCCCAGGGTCACCAATCACAGTGTAGCCATCAACAGTGTTCCTGATTATTGCCACACCAGTCCCAGTGTCACCATACCAGTGCAGGCAGTCACAGTGTCCCTGACAACCATCACAGTGTCACCAGACCAGTATAGCCATCAACAGGGTTCCTGATTAGCACCATACTAGTCCTAGTGTCACCATACTAGTGAAAGTCAGTAACAGGGTTCCTAATCACCTATCACACCAGTCCCAGTGTCATCAGACCAATGTAGCCATCAACAGGGTTCCTGATCACCATCCCACCAATCCCAGTGTCACCAGACCACTGTAGCCATCAACAGGGTTCCAGATTACTGCCACACCAGTCCCAGTGTCCCCAGACCAGTGTAGCCATCACCAGTGTTCCTGATTATTGCCACACCAGTCCCAGTGTGACCACGCCAGTGCAGGCAGTCACAGTGTCCCTGATCACCATCACAGTGTCACCAGACCAGTATAGCCATCAACATAGTTACATAGTTGGTCAGTTTGAAAAAAGACACATCCAGTTCAACCATAAAAAAATACAAAAATAAATAAAATAAAAAATATTGTACAATCCAATATACCCAATTCTATACCCACAGTTGATCCAGAGGAAGGCAAAAAACCCCAGCAGAGCATTCTCCAATTTGCTACAGCAGGGAAAAAAAATCCTTCCTGATCCCCCAAGAGGCAATCGGAATTTCCCTGGATCAACTTTGCCTATAAATGTCAGTACCCAGTTATATTATGTACATTTAGGAAAGTATCCAGGCCTTTCTTAAAGCAATCTACTGAGCTGGCCAGAACCACCTCAGGTGGTAGTCTATTCCACATTTTCACAGCTCTTACTGTGAAGAAACCTTTCCATATTTGGAGATGAAATTTCCTCTAGACGTAAAGAGTGCCCCCGTGTCCTCTGTGTTGACTGTAAAGAGAATAACTCAACACAAAGTTCACTATATGGACCCCTTATATATGTGAACATGTTAATCATATCCCCCCTTAATCACCTCTTCTCAAGAGTGAATAAATTCAGTTCCTCTAATCTTTCCTCATAGCTGAGCTCCTCCATGCCTCTTATCAGTTTGGTTGCCCTTCTCTGCACTTTCTCCAGTTCCCCGATATCCTTTTTGAGAACTGGTGCCCAAAACTGAACTGCATATTCCAGATGAGGTCTTACTAATGATTTGTACAGGGGCAAAATTATATTTCTCTCTCTGGAGTCCATACCTCTCTTATAAAAAGCAAAAATAAAAATTAAGTACAGCGCTACGTTTAGAAAAAATGAAAAAGCAGCCAACACACCTATAGATTCAAGGCAAAGAAATATAAAAAAATTAATAAAAGTGTGGCGCTATATATCACATCCACACCAGTGTGTGTTACAGTGAGTATGTATATCAATGGTGAATACTACCAAAATATGTATGACCATAATATGGATAGTGCCAAATAATTAATCAGTGTTGATCACATATAAAGTAAATAAACATAAATACTTAGTTATCAAATGTGTCAGTGATTGGTAAAAACCCATGCTGGTTCCATGAACCAAACACCAAAAAATCACAAAACATAACAGTCCATATTAGGTATATAAAGAAGTGTAGGAAAATAGTGAAGAGAACATCAACAGAGTTCAATGGGGGTGATGAATGGCCAGATGGTAGAAGGAAACTCCCAAATTCACAGATGGATGGTTACACCAAATATGGCGAGTCGGTAGAAGGAAGACCATGAATGTGCATAGGTTGTACATCAGTGCTGGGGCCAACACCAGAAGTAGAGGAGGCTTACCGGAAAAAATCGACCTGAAAAGGCGTACGCCAGACAAGTCAAAAAGGCTCAATGACCACTGGTTCTGAGAAGTGCGTCTTGTCAGATGTCATCAACAGATGGTAGGAAAAAGGGGTAACTGCACGGCTTTCTCACCCATGGACAATCCAGCATAAATCAATCGTGTAGTTCATACATCCACCAGCCACTATATGATGTTTTTTGAGCTTTGTGTCGTTCTTCCAAAATGTGAGTCTGTTTTTATTATTTTAATAAATTAGTGTTTTTTAAAACGTTATTACGCTATGTGAGTTTTGTTTGCCCCTTGCATGGCATATGACCTACACGATTGATTTATGCTGGATTGTCCATGGGTGAGGAAGCCGTGCAGTTACCCCTTTTTCCTACCATCTGTTGATGACATCTGACAAGACGCACTTCTCAGAACCAGTGGTCATTAAGCCTTTTTGACTTGTCTGGTGTACGCCATTTCAGGTAAATTTTTTCCGGTAAGCCTCCTCTACTTCTGGTGTTGGCCCTGGCACTGATGTACAACCTATGCACATTCATGGTCTTCCTTCTACCCACTCGCCATATTTGGTGTAACCATCCATCTGTGAATTTGGGAGTTTCCTTCTACCATCTGGCCATTCATCACCCCCATTGAACTCTGTTGATGTTCTCTTCACTATTTTCCTACACTTCTTTATATACCTAATATGGACTGTTATGTTTTTTGATTTTTTTGTGTTTGGTGTTTGGTTCATGGAGCCAGCATGGGTTTTTACCAATCACTGACACATTTGATAACTAAGTATTTATGTTTATTTACTTTATATGTGATCAACACTGATTAATTATTTGGCACTATCCATATTATGGTCATACTTATTTTGGTAGTATTGACCATTGATATACATACTCACTGTAACACACACTGGTGTGGATGTGATATATAGCGCCACACTTTTATTAATTTTTTCATACCTCTCTTATACAAGAAAGGACTTTGCTCGATTTGGAAACCGCAGCTTGGCATTGCATGTTATTATTGAGCTTATGATCTACCAAAACCCCCAGATCCTTCTCCACTACGGATTCCCCCAGTTGTACTCCCCCTAGTATGTATGATGCATATTCTTAGCCCCCAAGTGCATAACTTTACATTTCTCAACATTAAAACTCATCTACCACATAGTCGCCCAATTAGACAGTGCATTGAGGTCAGCTTGTAAATTGGAGACATCCTGTAAGGACGTTTTTCCACTGCATCGCTTGCTGTTATCTGCAAAGACAGAAATGTTACTTTTGATCACAGACCCAATATAATTTATAAAGATATTAAAAAGTAAGGGTCCCAGCACTGAACCTTGGGGTACACCACTGACATCCTTAGACCATTCAGAGTAAGAGTCATTAACCACTACTCTCTGAACTCTGTCTTTTAGACAGTTTTCTATCCATTTACAAACTGATATTTCCAGGCCTGTAGACTTTACCTTACACATGAGGCGTGTGTGGGGAACTGTGTCGAATGCTTTTGCAAAATCCAAGTATACCACGTCCACCCCTCTGTCCAAGGTTTTACTTACCTCATAAAAAGAAATCAGGTTTGTCTGACAACTTATGTCTTTCATGCTGTCTGTTGCTTAAAATGTTTATTTCCAGCAAGAACCCTTCTATGTGGTCTTTTATTAAATGCTCCAGTATCTTCCCGACTATAGAAGTTAAACTAACAGGTCTATAGTTACCGTATTTATCGGCGTATAGCACGCACCGGCGTATAACACGCACCCCAATTTAGGAGGGAATTTTAAGGAAAAAAAAACTTTTAGGAGGGAAATTGAAGGGAAAAAAACTTACATTTAAATGCCCATCATTGCAGCCTTCTCAGTGCAGCCTTGCCCCAGTGCAGCCATGTCAGTGCAGCCATGTCAGTGCAGCCTTGTCAGTGCAGCCTTGTCAGTGCAGCCTTCCCCAGTGCAGCCTTCCCCAGTGCAGCCTTCCCCAGTGCAGCCTTGTCAGTGCAGCCTTCCCCAGTGCAGCCTTGTCAGTGCAGCCTTCCCCAGTGCAGCCTTGTCAGTGCAGCCTTCCCCAGTGCAGCCTTGTCAGTGCAGCCTTCCCCAGTGCAGCCTTGTCAGTGCAGCCTTCCCCAGTGCAGCTTGGGCTTCAAAATCGCCGACCGCGATTTGAAAATGGCGCCGCCGGCGCCGAAATACACAGAGCCGATCCTCGGCTCTTCCCGACGGCTCTCGTTCACTTTCGGCTCCACTCGTAGTCCCGAGCGGAGCTATCCGAACCTAGCCGAGTAGGTTCGGATAGCTCCGCTCGGGACTACGAGTGGAGCCGAAAGTGAACGAGAGCCGCCGAGAAGAGCCGAGGACTGGCTCTGTGCATTTCGGCGCCGGCGGCGCCATTTTCAAATCGCGGTCGGCGATTTTGAAGCCCAAGCTGCACTGGGGAAGGCTGCACTGACAAGGCTGCACTGGCCATTTTCAAATCGCGGTCGGCGATTTTGAAGATGTGACAGCTCGGGATTGGCGTATAACACGCACCTGCGATTTTCCCCTGATTTTAATGGGAAAAAAGTGTGTTATACGCCGATAAATACGGTACTTGGTAAAGACTTTGTTCGCTTTTTAAATATAGGCACCACGTTCGCCCTGCGCCAATCCAGTGGTACTATTCCCGTCATTAATGAGTCCCTAAAAATTTGATACAATGGCTTTGAAATTTCAGTGCTCGATTCTTTTAGGATCCATGGGTGGAAGCCATCTGGTTCAGGTGATTTATCCATCTTTATTCTGTCTAAATATTTCTGGACCCTATCACTTTTGAGCCATTGTGGATCATTTGGGGCTGTGTCACTACCGCCCCCATTATGGACATGAGCTCCCCCATGCTCTTTTGTATACACAGAGCTGAAGAAAGTATTTAATAAATTAGCCTTCTCTTTGTCCCCAGTCACCCACTCTAGATTATTTTGTAAAGGGCCTACATGCTCAGACCTGGCTTTTTTACTATTAATATATTTGAAGAATTTTTGGGGGGTTTGTCCTACTATCTTTTGCAATCTGTCGTTCGTTTTGAATTTTTGCATCCTTGATCAGGGTTCCTGATCACCACCACACCAGTCCCAGTGTCACCAGATTAGTGTAGCCATCAACAGTGTTCCTGATCACCTACCACACCAGCCCCAGTGTAACCAGACCATTGCAGCCATCAACAGTGTTTCCAATCACCATCACACCATTCCCAGTGTCACCAGACCAGTGAAAGTCAGTAACAGTGTTCCTGATCACCTACCAGGGGCGTGTCTGGACGAGCACCGAGGAGGATATGAGCTAGCTGAGCTCCTCAAAAGCACAAGGTATCCGTTGCCATCCGGATACTAATCCACCTTTTTGAGCCTCCATCACCCCTTTACAGCCTTCTGGACTCCCCCTGCTATACTCCGGGAGGGGTCTTTCCTGGCTCCAGCTAAATATTCTGATCCGGGCCTACGGATCGTGCCGCGCCGGGGTCCTGGTCGCCATCTTGGGGCCCACTGCCTGCACGGAGCCTCCGGCCTGGTGTCCCTGCGACCCGAGCGCTGAGCGGACATCTGCCCTGGGTTGGCAGCCCCCCGTCCTACCGGAGATTGACAGGGACCAGCAGCGGTGGTTTGCTTGTGAGCCCGAGCCCTCAGCCTTTCTTCCCTGCGGCCGGTCGCCATCTTGTGGCCTGCGGCTCGATCGGAGCCTCCGGCCTGTAGTATTCAGGTTCCGGACACCAATCTGGAGTTGATCAGCCCTCTCGAATAACTGGGACACAATGAGTAACAGCATTCCCCCTCCACCCACGCACCGCACGGATACTAGACTCTTTTTTAGAGACGGCGCCCACCCGGCTGGGTAGAGCCGCTAGGAAAGTCCGTGGCTTCGGCCTAATTCTGGAGGCCGGCGGCCATCTTGGTGCTCCAAATACACCCTTTTAGATTTTCTGCCTCACTAAACCTCATTGAAGTTCCCTTACTGCTTCCTGCAGCAAGATTCCCCCCTCAAAGAGCTGGGCTATATATCTTATGGACGATCCTGGATCCTCGGGCTCTGAAATGTCTACACTTATGAGCGGTTTCAAAAAAGAACTTGCAGGCATGTTTCACAGTTTGGAGAAATCCATTAAAAAAGAAATAACTGCAGTTAGATCTGATATGTCACATATCTTGGTCAGAATAGAGGAAACGGAGCAGCGACAAGACACGTAAGCATTAGCTATTAAAGAATTGCAGGACACTGTTACCCAGCTGGCGTTTGCCCACCGTGCATCTTTGTATAAGCTTGAAGACCTCGAGAACCGTAACCGCAGAAATAATATACGTGTTAGAGGTCTGCCGGAGGCCACTGGAGATACTGATCTTGAACCTTCTATAAGGGGCATTTTTAATACTATTCTGGGTAACCCTGTCACTGCACCGCTACGCTTCTACCATGTGCATCGTGCCCTACGACCCCGTAATGCTAACTCAGATCTGCCCAGGGATGTTATATGTCGCCTGCATTACTTTGAAGATAAAAATGCCATCATGGTGAAGATGCGGGACTGCCTAACATTGACTTTGACGGGGCTACTATCACCATCTATCCAGATCTTTCCAAGGATACTTTAGATCGTCGTAGAGCCCTAAAAACACTCTTTGACCGCCTACGCTCTGACGGGATCACATACAGATGGGGCTTTCCTGCCTGCCTGATTGCCACAAAAATTGGCCGCTCCCATATGCTGAGATTTCCTGAGGAACTCCCCACTTTTCTGCAGGATTTACATCTCTCGCCCATGGAACTTCCAGGCTGGCAGGACCCAATCCCTAAATTCTCCTGCCCTATGGACGCTCTTTGGAAAAAAACTCCCTCAAAGAAGAGGCGTACTTCTCTCCCGGGTTCTGCACAAAAACATGGTTGAACCATTTATTTTTTCACCCACGCCTTTATCATTAATGTGAACAGTCTCTCTCCTACAAGGTTTTTTTTTTTTTGTTTGTTTTTCTGTTTTTTATAGAGTCCGATTATGGCTGCTATGTTTTTCCTACTTTTACTTGCCTACATATGACTAAAGCGGACTCGCCATTGATCTGACCAGTGTTTGATCTTCCCTTTTTCTTTTCTTTTGGGTTTTTTGGTTCAAGCTCTAGGTTGGTCTACATTTATGATATCTTGTAGGATGTACACTGTTTATACTGATTCTGGTTCTATTTGTATGGTTTTTCATATTTCTAACTGGAACTTATTGTTTTCTTGCTGGTTGCAAGTTATTTGTTAATCTTTTACAGGCCGTGTGCTGTCAGGGCACACTCCCCTCACTACCTCCCTCCTACAGCGTAACCCCGCCCCCATCTCCTTCTGGGGTAGGCGAGTGCGAACGGCCCTGAAGTTGTCCTATTCCACCCCTGCTCAGGGATTGGGATGGCCTTTCGCTCTCTCTTTCCCCAACGGGACCACTGCAGATTTCTGTGTGACATTCATTCATTTCCCACAAGTTCTTTGATTTACATGTATATTTTCTGTATATGTTTATCCTTTTCCATCCCTCCTCATCTCTCTCTTTGCTTACTTTTTCTTCCTTCTTTCCCCCCACTTTCTCCTCCCTGCTGGCATGCCTGGCAAGCTTGTTTGAAGGTTCACATCTTATTTTTAAATGGCTAAGGTAAAGATAGTATCCTATAATGTTAGGGGTCTTAATGTTGCTGCTAAACGACACCAAGTATATCGGGAACTGAAACAAGCTACATGTTCCATTGCCTTTCTTCAGGAAACCCATTTAACTCACACGACACCCGTTAAACTAACGTCACCTAACTTTCCACAGTGGTATTATAGCCTATCGGACACCAATAAAGCTAAGGGGGTAGCAATTGGTTTTTTGCAGAAACATGTCCTTTAGGTTATCTGAAATGCTTGCAGATGATCATGGTCGCTTTCTTTTTCTTAGGGGATTTATTGGAAATACTCAATGCACTCTTGCGAATATCTATTGCCCGAACCATAATCAACCAACCTTTCTCTCCCAAATACTGACTAAATTGTCACATTTCGCTAAAGGACTTACTATCCTAGCAGGGGATATAAACATGCCATTAGACCCCACTATTGATACATCACAAAATCGTTCTAATATCTCTTTTAAACGACTGAAATTTGTGAAAAAACGGCTTCTTGATCTTCAATTAATGGACGTATGGCGCCTTCTTCACCCCAAGGAGAAGGATTTTTCACATTACTCCTCAACACATCAGTCATACTCTAGAATAGACAATATATTCATAGATCACTTTCATCTCCCCCTCTTACACTCTTCTCACATAGGCACCGCATCTATTTCAGACCATGCACCTGTGTCGATGACATTGACCATGCCTTCCCTACCCCGACGCACCACCAATTGGAAGCTGAATGACTCCCTTCTCTCTGATGAAGTGGAGGTTTCCATGTTGGCTTCTCATTTATCGCAGTATTTTAAGGAAAACAAACCTTCTGACACCTCCCCCTCTATTGTATGGGAAGCTCACAAGGCTACTATTAGAGGCCGACTCATTGAGCTTGGCGCTCGGAAGAAAAGGGAGCATGGTCAACAAATTGACAAGGTCTTACAACAGATAGCGGCTCTTGACAAGCAACATAAACTTTCTTTACACATTGCACACCTTCAATCCCTCACACTTAAACGAGAGGAATTGAAATCCCTCCTTAATTTAGATACCAAGCGAAAGTTCCAACGCCTGTCACAGAAATTTTACGAATGGGGGAATAAACCTAGCAGATTGTTAGCTAGATCATTAAAGACTAAGCAATCGAAATCATTTATTCCCAAAATCAAACTCCCGTCAGGTTCATTAGCTTATGCAACTCCAGACATCGCTAAAGCCTTCAGAGATTATTATTCGGACCTGTATAACGTCAAAAACGACTTAGCCTCTCTTCCTTATAAGGAGAGACGGAATCGCATGCTTTCCTACTTGACAGAAGCTAATCTTCCTAAATTGCCCATGTCTGTCCTTAAAGAATTAGAAGAAGACTTCTCGGTTGAGGAATTTCAAGCAGCATTAAAGTCTTCCTCCCCTGGTAAAGCCCCTGGACCTGACGGGTTCACTATTCTTTATTATAAAACATTCAGTGACATCTTACTTCCTCGCCTCTCTGCATATGCAAATTCTATCTCTCACTCCTCAGGTCTACGCCCGGAATCACTTTCAACTCATATCACTGTCATTCCCAAATCAGATAAGGACCCTACCCTTTGTAACAGTTATAGACCAATATCATTAATTAACGTTGACACTAAATTATTCGCCAAAGTCATGGCAAACCGCTTACTTCCCCTTATACCCAAATGGATCTCGGCAGACCAATCAGGTTTCATACCCACTAGAGAAGCAAAAGATAATTCCCTTTGTGCAATCTCCTTAATTCAATATGTTCAGCGCTACTCCCAGCCCACCCTACTCCTTTCTACTGATGCAGAAAAAGCTTTTGATAGGGTGGACTGGGAGTACCTTAAATTGACCTTACGCCACTTTGGCCTGGGACCTAAAATGTTCCATCGTATCTCATCCCTATATTCTGATCCCTCAGCACAAATTAGAATTAATGGGACGCTAAGTGACCCCTTTGTTATACATAATGGAACCAGGCAAGGATGTCCCCTCTCCCCTCTCCTTTTTGCTATTACCTTAGAACCCCTCTTAGCTACAATTAGGAACAATGCATTTTCCTCGTTTCATTCAATTTCAAACTTCAAAATAAACCTAAATCTAAATCCGAAATTTTAAACATTAACATCCCTAAGTCTGAGGCTCTTTCTCTTAAACCCCTCTTTCCATTTAAATGGGAACCAAAATGTATGAAATACTTAGGAATTTATCTTACTTCTAATCTCCACTCCCTTTTTCGATATAATTATATTCCCATGCTAAATAGGATCAGAAATGACTTACAAAATTGGTCCAACTTGTCTCACACCTGGTTAGGGAAAGTAAATATAATTAAAATGAACATTTTACCTCGCATCCTCTTTCTCTTTCAAATGCTGCCATTGAGTGTTCCAGTGTGGTTTTTTTCTATTTTACAATCCATGGTTTCCCGCTTCATCTGGAAGGACAGACATCCTAGAATATCCAGGGAGTCATTGTTTCATTCCAAATGCTCAGGTGGTCTGGCACTTCCCAATTTCAAAGCATATTACCAAGCGACTGTATTGGCCAGACTAGCTGAGTGGAAATATGCTCTTAACTCGAAGTTATGGGTACAAATTGAGTACTCCTTAAGTGGCATGGATCTTTCAATGGCTCCCTGGATACCCAGATCCCACAGGAACCTTGCCCGTACTACCTCGGCTCTCACCATATCCTCTTTAGATGTATGGGACGCCTTACATAAAAAACTTTCTTGGGCTTATGACTCCCCCCTATTACCTCTTCTCAATCATACATACTTTTTGCCGGGTCTTCTGGATCCAGGTTTTAAGTCATGGAGGCCGGAAGAGCCTCTTTTGCTCCATCGTATTCTTAATGGCAATGTACTAAAACCATTACCTACGATCCTCGCCCCTAAACCTGCCACGTTTCTAGATAAATGGAGATACCACCAGATACAACACTTCCTAAGCTCTCTTGCTACTCCACTTAGGGGCGTTAGTGAGTTAAACGCTATAGAAGTTATATTTCATCCAAAAGATCCTCCTCTACATAGCATTTTGTTATTTTATAAAGCCCTTATCACTCTTCAAAATCCCGGATTCCCACATTACTTGACTAAATGGGAAGCTGAATTTGATCTTTCCCTGACTGACAATCAAAAGGATAGGATCCTACAATTAGCCCACACCTCATCCCTAGCCTCAAAAATGTCAGAGGTCAACTATAAATTGCTTACTAGATGGCATTACACCCCAGTTAGACTGCACCAAATGTTCCCCGCCAGTTCCCCTTTGTGCTGGAGGAACTGTGGGAACAAAGCTACCCATGCACACATATGGTGGTTTTGTCCACTTATCCGTCCATATTGGGATGTCATTCGTGATCTGATTGTTCAGATTGCTGATGTTCACATACCAAACGACCCGTGGGCTATCCTTTTTCATGTTACAAAAACTCCCATAAGGTCGTACAAACGCTCAATCATTCCTCATCTACTGAATACTGCCAAGGCCTTGATTCCCACTTTATGGGGTCAACCAGTAATTCCTTCTATAAAAAACTGGCTACAAATGGTTGACAACGTACACCTCATGGAGAGTATCACCCACAATATCAGAGGGACCTCTCAGAAACATTCTCTCATATGGGATTCTTGGAAAAAATGTCAGATCACTTCCTCATATAAAAATTTCATTACAGAAACCCCTTAAACTAATCAATCAGACTTAGCCACCTAGCATTGTCTTAACTTCACCAATGCAAACCTCTTTTCAATACATGGCCCTGCATGCCGGCAGCCTCCCACCTCCCTTCTCCTCCCTTTTCACCTTTCTCCCCTCACTTTTTTCTCTTATATTCCTTTTTATTTTTTTTCTCTTCTATTCTCTTTCTCTCTACATTCTTTCCCCAATAATCTCTTTTAAGTGTCTATTTTCAATAAACCAAAGCATTATGTTTTTACTCAATTACGTTTGATTCATGGTACTCACATAGTTTATATCCTTTGCCTAGTCAGTGCGCTGATTTTATGTATCTTCCTAGAGGCAATTACAGAATTATACTAACTGGTACGGTATGTGAGTACTGTTTTTCTTTCTTTGTGTTATTGTAAAAATGGAAATGTTCTCTATTTTGAGTTATAATTGTATCTGTTATATTTTTCTTTAATAAAAATTTATTAAACATAATGATCACCTACCACACTAGTCCCAGTGTCACCAGACCAGTGCAGCCATCAACAGTGTTCCCGATCACCACCACACCATTCCCAGTGTCACCAGAGCAGTGAAAGTCAGTAACAGTGTTCCCAATCACCACCACACCATTCCCAGTGTCACCAGACTAGTGTAGCCATCAACAGTGTTCCTTATTACTGCCACACCAGTGTGGTGTTAATAGACCAGTGTACTCCTTCAAAAGTGTTCTGAACACCACCACACCCGTATACTTGTAGTGTACCAAAGTCTATCAGTCAACTTCTGTACACTCATCCTGTCCGGTATTTCTGTACACTGTGATGATACATTACCGCAGCAGAAAGGATTCCACCAATAACACAGACTGTTCTGTTGGGGAATCAAGTGAATTTCTTCTAACCTGTGGTTGAAGGAAAGAAAATTGTATAATCTGTGGCCTGCCTTAGAGGAGAGCACACTGCTGCCTGTTCCATAGAAACTTAGAAAAGTGCCTGCAGAAAAAAGAACGACTTGATGATTGTGAGATATATTACAGGAATGTTCACCCTCCGTGTCTCTCGGTGTCACTGAAAACCCTTCATGATACAGAGAACCGGTCATACAGGACAGACACACCCTGAAAGATTAAGGAGATACTGAGAGGAATGCAACAAATCAATACACAGCAAACAACCAATGCAGGGGGAGAATGAGGGGAGTTGTAGCTTCAGTGAGACTTCCTCTGGTGAAGAGTGAATGGTAACAAGCCCTGAGCAGAGCGCCCCCAGCAGGTGACACAGGAGAAGTGTGGGCTCCTTACATTTGTCTAATTGCATGCTCTAGATCCAGAGGTGTTACTAGAATGTAGAAGACCTGGGGGGGTAAAAATGTGACCCAGCCACTAGTGGTTGTAGACAAACCAATGGGAGAGGATACAGGGACATAAATAAAACTCAAGTCTCCTGGTACTCAGAAGTTATACTTTAATTGCTGGGCCATCAGCAAGAGTCTGATAGACATGAATACTCCTCATCATCAATATTTTCTATCTAATATTCCCCTCTCAGCACAAATCTTCTTTCCCACCCAAATCCCTCCTTAAAACATCAATCCCCTCTTTCCCAAATCCTCCCTCCAATCACAAATTATTTCCTTTGCCCAAATCCCACCTTCCTTCAGAAATCCTCTCCAACGCCCAAATCCCCCCTCCTAGCACAAGTCTTTGCCCCATCCGAATCGCCCCTCAGGCTCGGTGGGGGCCGTGCATTACCGTTGCAGGTGTGGGAATCGCTTTGATTATTTTTGTCCCAAATCCACCCTCCTGGCTCAAATCCTCTTCCTCGAACCAATCCCCGACAGCACAAATCCTCTCTCTCATGAAATCACTCGTCCCAACACAAACCTTTTCCTATACCCAAATCTCTCCTCCCAGCACAAATCCCTTAACCCCCAAAAACCCTCCTAGCACAAATCCTCTCCACAAAATCTGCTGCCCTAACACAAAATGTGTCCCCCACCCAAATTCCACCACAAAGCTCTATTCCGGGCACAAATCTCCTCCTCCAGCACAAATCCCCTCTCCCTAAATTTCTTCTCCCAGCATGAATGGTCTCCCTCACAAAATCCCCCATCCCAGCAAGAAAGTTTGTCACCCAAGAAAAACTCTCCACACAGGACAAATCCTTACCCTATCAAATTCCCCCTGCCAGCACAAAACCCCTTCCCCTATTCAAATAATCCTTCCCAGCACATATAACCTCCCCCACCACACAAATACTCTCCCCCATCCAAATCTCTCCTCCCAACACAGATCTGTGTCCCCCACTCAGTTCTCTCTTCCCAGTACAAATCCTTTACCCCTTAAAATCCCCACTACCAGCACAAATCATCCCCCCAAAAATCCCTCCTCCACCCAAGTCCTTCCTCCCGACGCAATCTCCCCTCTAATCTCTCCTCATTGCACAAATGCTCCCCCATAACCCCCCATCAAATCAACTTCTCCCCAAATCCCAGTCCCATCAAAAATTCTCCCCCCAAATTCCCTCTCCTTGCACAGATCTTTATCCTCTGCTCAAATCCTCCCTTCAAACACAAATCCTCCCTCTAAACTCTCCTCCCAGCACAAATCATAGTTACATAGTTACATAGTAGGTGAGGTTGAAAAAAGACACAAGTCCATCAAGTCCAACCTATGTGTGTGATTATATGTCAGTATTACATTGTATATCCCTGTATGTTGCGGTCATTCAGGTGATTATCTAATAGTTTCTTGAAGCTATCAATGCTCCCCGCTGAGACCACTGCCTGTGGAAGGGAATTCCACATCCTTGCCGCTCTTACAGTAAAGAACCCTCTACGTAGTTTAAGGTTAAACCTCTTTTCTTCTAATTGTAATGAGTGGCCACGAGTCTTATTAAACTCTCTTCTGCAAAAAAGTTTTATCCCTATTGTGGGGTCACCAGTACAGTATTTGTAAATTGAAATCATATTCCCTCTCAAGCGTCTCTTCTCCAGAGAGAATAAGTTCAGTGCTTGCAACCTTTCCTCATAACTAAGATCCTCCAGACCCTTTATTAGCTTTGTTGCCCTTCTTTGTACTTGCTCCATTTCCAGTACATCCTTTCTGAGGACTGGTGCCCAGAACTGGACAGCATACTCCAGGTGCGGCCGGACCAGAGCCTTGTAGAGTGGGAGAATTATCGTTTTATCTCTTGAGTTGATCCCCTTTTAATGCATGCCAATATTCTGTTTGCTTTATTAGCAGCAGCTTGGCATTGCATGCCATTGCTGAGCCTATCATCTACTAGGACCCCCAGGTCCTTTTCCATCCTAGATTCCCCCAGAGGTTCTCCCCCCAGTGTATAGATTGCATTCATATTTTTGCCACCCAAATGCACTATTTTACATTTTTCTACATTGAACCTCATTTGCCATGTAGTCGCCCACCCCATTAATTTGTTCAGGTCTTTTTGCAAGGTTTCCACATCCTGCGGAGAAGTTATTGCCCTGCTTAGCTTAGTATCGTCTGCAAATACAGAGAAAGAACTGTTTATCCCATCCTCCAGGTCGTTTATAAACAAATTACATAGGATTGGTCCCAGCACAGAACCCTGGGGAACCCCACTACCCACCCCTGACCATTCTGAGTACTCCCTATTTATCACCACCCTCTGAACTTGCCCTTGTAGCCAGTTTTCAATCCATGTAATAACCCTATGGTCCATGCTAGGGATGAGCCGAACACCCCCCGGTTCGGTTCGCACCAGAACCCGCGAACGGACCGAAAGTTCGCACGAACGTTAGAACCCCATTGACGTCTATGGGACTCGAACGTTCGAAATCAAAAGTGCTCATTTTAAAGGCTAATTTGCATGATATTGTCCGAAAAAGGGTTTGGGGACCCGGGTCCTACCCCAGGGGACATGTATCAATGCAAAAAAAAACTTTTAAAAACGTCCGTTTTTTCGGGAGCAGTGATTTTAATGATGCTTAAAGTAAAAAAAAAAATATTCCTTTAAATATCGTACCTGGGGGGTGTCTATAGTATGCCTGTAAAGTGACGCGTGTTTCCCGTGTTTAGAACAGTCCCTGCACCAAATGTCATTTTTAAAGGAAAAAATCTCATTTAAAACTGCTTGCGGGTTTAATGTCATGTCGGGTCATGGCAATATGGATGAAAATCAGTGAGACAAACGGCATGGGTACCCCCCAGTCCATTACCAGGCCCTTTGGGTCTTGTATGGATATTAAGGGGAACCCCGCACCCAAATTAAAATAAGGAAAGGTGTGGGGCCACCAGGCCCTATATACTCTGAACAGCAGTATACAGGCGGTGCAAACAAGACAGGGACTGTAGGTTTGTTGTTAAGTAGAATCTCTTTGTTAAGTAGAATCTGTTTGTAATTTTGAACGGGTACATTTTTAACGTGTTTAGCTCCAGCCAAAAAATCTTTTTTAAGCTTTTTGGAAAACATAGGGAAGGGTTATCACCCCTGTGACATTTGTTTTGCTGTCTTTCCTCCTCTTCAGAAGATTTCACCTCACTTTTTTGTCCCAATGAAAAATGTTTTTTGAAAATTTGGGTTTTTTTGTGGAACAAGGATTGGAAAGCATCAGTGGAAAGGAGAAATTGTTTTCCCATATTAACTCTTACAGGAGAGAATTTCCCTTCCTAGGGGTAGATTTCATCTCACTTCCTGTTGTCTCCTTCCGTTTGCAAGTAGGAGTCGTTTATAAGTTAGATGTTTGAAAGTAGGGTCCTGCCCTATATACTCAGCAGAAATTTGGGCCTTAGGTGTTGCTGTGGCCACAACACTGTAAGCCCTCACAGGGCCCTGCTGTGAAATATTAGATCAAGAATTGTAATTACATGCCCCTGTTGAACAGGAGCTGAAAAATTAGGCCTTAGGCACTGGTGCTGGTGCCACAACACTGCAAACCCTCACAGACACTCTAGTTGGAACGCAGGAACGAGCCCTGCTGCAAAGTATTGCATCAAAAATTGTAATTACACGCCCCTGTTAGACAGGGGCAGAAAAATTGGGCCTTAGGCACTGGTGCTGGTGCCACAACACTGCAACCCCTCACAGACACTCTAGTTGGAATGCAGGAACGAGCCCTGCTGTAAAGTATTGCATCAAAAATTGTAATTACACGCCCCTGTTAGACAGGGGCAGAAAAATTGGGCCTTAGGCACTGGTGCTGGTGCCACAACACTGCAACCCCTCACAGACACTCTAGTTGGAATGCAGGAACGAGCCCTGCTGCAAAGTATTACATCAAAAATTGTAATTACACGCCCCTGTTAAACAGGGGCTGAAAAATTGTGCCTTAGGCACTGGTGGTGGCGCCCAGAACCAAAAATGTTCTTACAAGCTATCAGCGTGATGATTGAGGAGGAAGAGGATAATTACTCAGGGATAGTCACTCAGCATCAGCATAGGCAGTCTTTGAAGGGATCTGAAAAAAATTATTCGGTTACATCAGCATCAGGTGCTTGGTAGCTGGTGGTGATCCAAGACTGATTCATTTTTATGAAGGTCAGCCGATCGACCGAGTCGGTGGACAGACGCACCCTGTGATCGGTTACCACGCCTCCAGCAGCACTGAATGTGCGTTCCGAAAGAACGCTGGATGCAGGACAGGCCAGTAGCTCAATTGCATACTGTGCAAGCTCTGGCCAGTGATCCATCCTCAAGACCCAGTAACCCAGAGGATTTTCGGTGGGAAAGGTGTCCAAGTCTGATCTTGCCCCTAGGTATTCCTGCACCATGTAAAACAGACGCTGGCGATGGTTGCTGGAACCGATCATACCTTGGGGCTGCGGACCAAAAAATTGTCTGAACGCATTGGTCAGACGGCCACCTTCTCCACCGCTCCTTCTTTGACTGACCGAAGCCTCAGCAACACGTTGTCCAGAAACAGGAGTTTGTAACCTCCCAGTCTCTGGGAACGCGTTGCACAGACCTTTCTGCAAGGCCTCCCGAAGATGTTTCATCCTCTGCTCCCTCTGCGATGGCAAGATAAGGTCCGCAACCTTACCCTTGTAACGTGGATCAAGGAGGGTTGCCAGCCAGTATTGGTCCTTCTCCTTGATACCACGAATACGAGGATCCTTACGCAGGCTTTGCAGGATCAGGGAGGCCATGCAGCGTAGGTTTACTGAGGCATTCGGTCCGGAGTCCTCTGGGTCACTAAGGACAACAACGTCCGCAGCCACCTCCTCCCAGCCACGTACAAGTCCATGTGTTCCTTGGGACTGATCCCTTAAAGACTGCTGATGCTGAGTGCCAGGCTCCACCTCCATACTGACACAATCTTCCTCCTCCTCCTCCTCCTCCTCCTCCTCTTCCTGTGTGATCGGCGGGCACGCAGGAACACTGTCTGGATAAAGGGGGCCTTGAGAGCTAAGGAAGTCCTCCTCTTCCTGCCTCTGTTCTGCCTCAAGTGCCCTGTCCATTATTCCACGCAGCGTGTGCTCCAACAGGTGGACAAGGGGGACAGTGTCACTGATGCATGCACTGTCAGTGCTCACCATCCTCGTGGCCTCCTCGAATGGTGACAGGACAGTGCATGCATCCCTGATCATGGCCCACTGGCGTGGGGAAAAAAAACCAAGCTCCCCTGACCCTGCCCTGGTGCCATAGTCGCACAGGTACTCATTGATGGCCCTCTGCTGCGTGTGCAGCCGCTGCAGCATGGCCAACGTTGAGTTCCACCTGGTGGGCATGTCACAGATTAGGCGGTTCTTGGGCAGGTTAAACTCCTTTTGGAGGTCCGTCAGCCGAGCACTGGCATTATATGACCGGCGGAAATGCACACAGACTTTCCTGGCCTGCCTCAGGACATCCTGTAAGCCCGGGTACCTGCCCAAGAACCGCTGCACCACCAAGTTAAGGACGTGAGCCAAACAGGGCACATGGGTCAGTTGTCCCTGTCGGAGGGCAGAGAGGAGGTTGGTGCCATTGTCGCAAATTACCATTCCTGCCTTAAGTTGGCGTGGCGTCAACCACCTCTGAACCTGCCCCTGCAGAGCTGACGGAACCTCTGCCCCAGTGTGGCTCCTGTCCCCCAAGCACACCAGCTCAAGCACCACATGGCATCTTTTGGCCTGCGTACTTGCGTAGCCCCTTGAACGCCTACGGAGCACCGCTGGTTCCGAGGAAGAGGCCATGGAGGAAGAAGAAGAGGAGGGGGTGGAGGAGAGAGGTGTGTCACAATCAGCATTTTGGAGGCGTGGTGGCGGAACAACCTCCAACACTACTGCACCTTGTCCTGCATCCTTCCCAGCTGCCAGCAGAGTCACCCAATGCGCCGTGAAACTTAGGTAACGTCCCTGTCCATGCCTGCTGGACCATGAGTCAGCGGTAATATGCACCTTACCGCTGACCGCCCTGTCCAGCGAGGCATGGACTTTGCCTTCCACATGCCGGTAGAGAGCTGGAATCGCCTTCCGTGAGAAAAAGTGGCGTTTGGGTACCTGCCACTGAGGAACCGCACATTCCACAAACTCACGGAAGGGGGCAGAGTCTACCAACTGAAAAGGCAGCAGTTGAAGTGCTAGCAATTTTGCCAAGCTAGCATTCAACCGCTGGGCATGTGGATGGCTGGGAGCAAACTTCTTTCGGCGGTGCAGCAGCTGGGGCAGGGAAATTTGCCTGGTACAATCTGACGTCGGTGTACCAAAAGCAGATTGCCCACAAGTACTTGGCTGTGACACACCTAATTCTACACCTTCATTCCTCTCACTGCAGGTCTCAGAGAGGACTGAAGGTCTAGTGGGGTTGGAAATCTCAGCTGATGAGGAGCAAGGAGAGATCCTCTTTGTTCTTTGGTGTGGGTCTTTTAGATATGCTTGCCAACGAACTGCATGGCAGGTCAACATATGTCTGGTCAAGCATGTGGTACCCAAGCGGGAGATGTTTTGGCCACGCGAGATACGCTTGAGACATATGTTGCAAATAGCAGCGGTGCGATCTGATGCACTCGTCTCAAAAAAGGCCCACACCAAAGAACTTTTTGAATAACACGCAGAGACTGCAGCGCCCTGCACATGTGGAGCTTTGGGGTGTGATGCAGTCAATGTGCTGCCCTTAGGCTGGCCCCTGGAGGGCATCCTGCCTCGTTGGTGATGTGCCGCCTCCTCCTCCTCCTCCTCCTCCTCTCTCCTATCAGGCACCCACGTTGAGTCAGTGACCTCATCATCCCCTCCCTCCTCATCACTGGAGCAAACCTGGCAGTATGCTGCAGCAGGGGGAGCATGACTGCCAGATTGCTGTCCTTCTTGGGCACCCCCTCTGTCCGTGCTCATGTTACTGCCTTCATCGAGCTCAGTA
Source organism: Aquarana catesbeiana (assembly GCF_042186555.1). Taxonomy (NCBI): domain Eukaryota; kingdom Metazoa; phylum Chordata; class Amphibia; order Anura; family Ranidae; genus Aquarana; species Aquarana catesbeiana. The sequence continues at coordinate 730,116,952 of NC_133326.1, read as the reverse complement.
TCATCATCAGAGCCTTCCAAACGCTGGGCATCCTCCTGGAGCATGTACCCAACACTGTGGTCAAACAGTTCGAGGAAATCCTCAGGAGGACATGGTGGAGCTAGGGAAGGAGTCACTGATGACATTGAGCTGAGGGAAGAGGCCGCTGCTTTGCCAGACAAAGCACCCTGGGCATGGGTGAGAGAGGATGAGGAGGATGAGGACGGCTTGGTCATCCACTCGACCAAGTCTTCCGCATGTTGCGGCTCAACACGGCCAGCTGCCGAAAAAAAGGCCAAGCGTGTCCCATGGCCACGTGCTGATGAGGATGCACCGTCTCCACGACCAGCACTAGACACAGAGCCTGCTTGCCCTCTCTTATTGGCTTGTGACTGTCTGCCTCTCCTTCTTGGCCTTCCAGACATACTAATGGCCTGTAGCTGCACTAAGCTGGGATAGAACACCTGTAATTTTCTTCAGGTAGCTTTATATACTGTAACCAGACAAGCCTGGCTGTCAGTAGGAAGATAACAGGAATGGATCTAGCTGAACACTGTGAGCAGGACGCACTGCACTAAATGTAAATAGCAGGAACGGATCTAGCTGAACACTGTGAGCAGGACGCACTGACTGCACTAAATGTAAATAGCAGGAACAGATCTAGCTGAACACTGTGAGCAGGACGCACTGCACTAATGTAAATAGCAGGAACAGATCTAGCTGAACACTGTGAGCAGGACGCACTGCACTAAATGTAAATAACAGGAACGGATCTAGCTGAACACTGTGAGCAGGACGCACTGACTGCACTAAATGTAAATAGCAGGAACGGATCTAGCTGAACACTGTGAGCAGGACGCACTGCACTAAATGTAAATAGCAGGAACAGATCTAGCTGAACACTGTGAGCAGGACGCACTGCACTAAATGTAAATAGCAGGAACGGATCTAGCTGAACACTGTGAGCAGGACGCACTGCACTAAATGTAAATAGCAGGAACGGATCTAGCTGAACACTGTGAGCAGGACGCACTGACTGCACTAAATGTAAATAGCAGGAACGGATCTAGCTGAACACTGTGAGCAGGACGCACTGCACTAAATGTAAATAGCAGGAACGGATCTAGCTGAACACTGTGAGCAGGACGCACTGACTGCACTAAATGTAAATAGCAGGAACAGATCTAGCTGAACACTGTGAGCAGGACGCACTGCACTAAATGTAAATAGCAGGAACGGATCTAGCTGAACACTGTGAGCAGGACGCACTGCACTAAATGTAAATAGCAGGAACGGATCTAGCTGAACACTGTGAGCAGGACGCACTGACTGCACTAAATGTAAATAGCAGGAACGGATCTAGCTGAACACTGTGAGCAGGACGCACTGCACTAAATGTAAATAGCAGGAACGGATCTAGCTGAACACTGTGAGCAGGACGCACTGACTGCACTAAATGTAAATAGCAGGAACAGATCTAGCTGAACACTGTGAGCAGGACGCACTGCACTAAATGTAAATAGCAGGAACGGATCTAGCTGAACACTGTGAGCAGGACGCACTGCACCAAATGTAAATAGTCTAGATAGAAGATAACAGGAACGGATCTAGCTAAACTGAATACAGTGTATATATATATATATGCAACACCTGGGATGCATATATATACACAATACACTGTAAGTGCAGCTAACTGACTGACTGTTCTGCCTAATCTATCTAACTCAAATCAAATGACACTGTCTCTCTCTCTATCTCTCAGCACACCGGAACACACTACACAGGGCCGCCGTGCAGGCGGCCTTATATAGTGTGGGGCGTGTACTAAATCCCCTGAGCCATAATTGGCCAAAGCCACCCTGGCTTTGGACAATTACAGCTCTCTCTACTGACGGCGCTGTGATTGGCCAAGCATGCGGGTCATAGTGCATGCTTGGCCAATCATCAGCCAGCAATGCACTGCGATGCCGCAGTGAATTATGGGCCGTGACGCGCCACACGAATTTGGCGCGAACGGCCCATAACGTTCGCAATTCGACGGACGGTCGAACAGCCGATGTTCGAGTCGAACATGGGTTCGACTCGAACACGAAGCTCATCCCTAGTCCATGCCAATGGACCTTTTTTTGTACAGTAAACGTTTATGGGGAACTGTGTCAAATGCTTTTGCAAAATCCAGATACACCACGTCTACGGGCCTTCCTTTATCTAGATGGCAACTCACCTCCTCATAGAAGGTTAATAGATTGGTTTGGCAAGAACGATTCTTCATGAATCCATGCTGATTACTGCTAATGATATCGTTCTTATTACTAAAATCTTGTATATAGTCCCTTATCATACCCTCCAAGAGTTTACATACAATTGATGTTAGGCTAACTGGTCTGTAATTCCCAGGGATGTATTTTGGGCCCTTTTTAAATATTGGTGCTACATTGGCTTTTCTCCAATCAGCTGGTACCATTCCAGTCAGTAGACTGTCTGTAAAAATTAGGGACAACGGTCTGGCAATCACTTGACTGAGTTCCCTAAGTACCCTCGGATGCAAGCCATCTGGTCCCGGTGATTTATTAATGTTAAGTTTCTCAAGTCTAATTTTAATTCTGTCCTCTGTTAACCATGGAGGTGCTTCCTGTGTTGTGTCATGAGGATAAACACTGCAGTTTTGGTTACTGAAGCCCCCGATTCACTCGTGAAGACTGAGGAGAAGAATAAATTCAATACCTTCACCATCTCCCCATCCTTTGTAACCAGATGTCCTTCCTCATTCTTTATGGGGCCAATATGGTCTGTCCTCCCTTTTTTACTGTTTACATACTTAAAGAATTTCTTGGGATCTTTTTTGCTCTCCTCCGCTATGTGTCTTTCATGTTCTATCTTAGCCATCCTAATTGCACCCTTACATTTCTTGTTGCATTCTTTATAAAGTCTGAATGCTGAGGATGATCCCTCAACCTTGTATTTTTTGAAGGCCTTCTCCTTTGCTTTTTGATTTTTGTTCGCTCTTTTAAATTTATTACCCAATGGGATACATTGGCTAATGCCCTTATTTAATATGCTCTTAAAGCAAACCCATCTCTCCTCTGTATTCTTTGTTCCTAATATTTTATCCCAATCTATGCCTTTTAGCAAGGTTTGTAATTTAGGGAAGTTTTCTCTTTTGAAATTCAGTGTCTTTGTGTTCCCTTTATGTTTCCTATTTGTGTGATTTATACTGAAACTAATTGACCTGTGATCGCTGTTACCTAAATTGCCCCGTATTTCCACATCCGTGATCAGGTCTGTATTGTTGGTAATCAGTAGATCCAGTAATGTTTTATACCTAGTTGGTGCGTCTACCGTCTGACCCATAAAATTGTCCTGCAAGACATTAAGGAACTGGCGAGCCTTAAATGAATGCGCGGTTCCCTCCGCCCAGTCTATGTCTGGATAATTAAATTCCCCCATTATGATAACACTTCCCATCCTTGCTGCTAATCCAATTTGTGATAGGAGATCCGTCTCCACTTCCTCCCTCAGGTTAGGGGGCCTATAGCATACTCCCAGTATTATTTTCCCCTTAGCTTCATCCCTTTGGAGCTCTACTCATAAGGATTCCACCTCCTCAATAGCTCCCTCAGTGATGTCATCTCTCACATTCGCTTGTACATTATTCTTGATATATAGGCATACCCCTCCCCCTTTTTTACCCTCTCTATCCTTGCGGTATAGGGTATACCCTTGAATCTTTGCCAGCCAATCATGAGAGCTGTTGAACCAGGTCTCTGAAATTTCCACAAAATCCAAATCCTCCTTGTACAACAGTATCTCTAGTTCACCCATCTTGTCCGCCATGCTCCTGGCATTGGTGAACATGCCACATAGTTTAGACCGGTCACATATTGTCCTCGTATTGGGTGTTTCGAGATTGCAACTAGGACTTGCTACTATACTCACCTTGTGTTTTTGTGCTTTGGTTAACCTACCACTAATGCCCCCAATACTACCCTCTGGAATATCTTCCGCGCTGGCTATCTCTGTCTCTGGACCCTCCCCCCCATCGCCTAGTTTAAAAACCCCTCTAACTTTTTGGCCATCTTCATTCCCAGCAGATCTGCACCCTCCTCGTTTAGGTGCAGTCCGTCCCTTCTATAGTACCGGTTACCGACTGAGAAGTCGGCCCAGTCCTCCAGGAACCCAAACCCCTCCTTACTACACCAGCTCTTTAGCCACTTGTTTACTTCCCTAATCTCTCTCTGCCTTTCTGGTGTGGCTCGATGTACCGGTAGTATTCCTGAGAATACTACCTTGGAGGTCCTTTTCCTCAATTTAGCTCCTAAGTCCCTAAAATCGTTCTTTAGGACACTCCATCTGCTTCTGACTTTGTCATTGGTGCCAACGTGCACCATGACAGCCGGGTCTTCCCCAGCCCCTCTCAGTAATCTGTACACAAGATCCGTGATGTGCTGAACCCGAGCGCCCGGTAGACAACATACTGTTCGGCGCTTCAGGTCTTGGTTACAGATTGCCCTCTCTGTCCTTCTAAGAATTGAGTCCCCTACCACCAGAATCTGTCTTTCCTTTCCCTTTGCTGCCCCCCCACTCTCACTGGAGGAGTTCTTCCCCTGGCAGCTAGCAGAGTCCCTCAGCTCCAGCAGTGCTGGTCCCTGACTGGTTTCACCAATGCCACTCAATGGAGCGTACTTATTGGGATGCTCCAGTCCTGGATCGGCCTCCCTGGCACTTCCCCCTCTACCCATCCTGACTGTCACCCATCTACTCTTTGCTAGTGCCTGCACCTCTTTGTCTCCACCTGCCTCTGTGCTGGCCCCTGCCGTAACCATCCGTGTACGTTCCCGGTTCTCCTTTAGTATGGAGGGACTTCTCAGTGCTGACAGTTGCTTCCCCAGATTCAGAACCTGTGCTTCTAGGGAAACAATGTGCTTACATTTTGCACAGCAGTATTCGCCCTCGATCGGATGATCAAGAAACGCATACATGCCGCAAGATGTACAAAGAGTCGCCTCTCCACACCCGCCGGGCATCGTACCTATTAAATTTAGTGAGGATTTGGGGATTTTACCCTGTCCAAATTACCTAACAGCTAGCTTCCTGGCACTAATACTCAAGACAATACACAGGTACACAACAAGACAATACACAGGTACTCACAGACCTACGTGCAATCGCAGAACAGTCGCAGACCTATGTGCACTCGCAATACTCAAGTATACAGTACACAATACACAAGTACTAACGATCCACACACACTACTCAGAAAACACTCAGGTACTCACACTACACAGGTACTATGACCCCTGTTATACTTGTTCACTCTAACTCTGGTTTTTAACTCACCACTTATACCAGTTCCACTTACACAGAGTTCCACAGCCTTAGACTAAGCAGGCTCAGAATGAGTCCTACACACAGTTATATAGGCACCTGTGAGCAATTAACCACCCCCCTTAATTGATAGCCTGAAGGAACCAGAGAAAAAAAAAAGCTATTTAAAAAGTGACAGAAAAAGGTGATTGAAAAACTAAAAAGAAAAGAAAGAAAAGCCCCAAAAATGCAACCCAGCAAACAAAAAGCAAGACTTGTTCACTCTAACTCTGGTTTTTAACTCACCACTTATACCAGTTCCACTTACACAGAGTTCCACAGCCTCAGACTGAGCAGGCTCAGAATGAGTCCTACACACAGTTATATAGGCACCTGTGAGCAATTAACCACCCCCCTTAATTGATGGCCTGAAGGAACCAGAGAAAAAAAAAAGCTATTTAAAAAGTGACAGAAAAAGGTGATTGAAAAACTAAAAGGAAAAGCCCCAAAAATGCAACCCAGCAAACAAAAACCAAGACTTGTTCACTCTAACTCTGGTTTTTAACTCACCACTTATACCAGTTCCACTTACACAGAGTTCCACAGCCTCAGACTGAGCAGACTCAGAATGAGTCCTACACACAGTTATATAGGCACCTGTGAGCAATTAACCACCCCCTTAATTGATAGCCTGAAGGAACCAGAGAAAAAAAAAAAGCTATTTAAAAAGTGACAGAAAAAGGTGATTGAAAAACTAAAAGGAAAAGCCCCAAAAATGCAACCCAGCAAACAAAAAGCAAGACTTGTTCACTCGAACTCTGGTTTTTAACTCACCACTTATACCAGTTCCACTTACACAGAGTTCCACAGCCTCAGACTGAGCAGGCTCAGAATGAGTCCTACACACAGTTATATAGGCACCTGTGAGCAATTAACCACCCCCCTTAATTGATAGCCTGAAGGAACCAGAGAAAAAAAAAGCTATTTAAAAAGTGACAGAAAAAGGTGATTGAAAAACTAAAAAGAAAAGCCCCAAATTGCAACCCAGCAAACAAAAAGCAAGACTTGTTCACTCTAACTCTGGTTTTTAACTCACCACTTATACCAGTTCCACTTACACAGAGTTCCACAGCCTCAGACTGAGCAGGCTCAGAATGAGTCCTACACACAGTTATATAGGCACCTGTGAGCAATTAACAACTCCCCTTAATTGATAGCCTGAAGTAAACAGAGAAAAAAAAACTATTTAAAAAGTGACAGAAAAAGGTGATTGAAAAACTAAAAGGAAAAGCCCCAAAAAATGCAACCCAGCAAACAAAAAGCAAGACTTGTTCACTCTAACTCTGGTTTTTAACTCACCACTTATACCAGTTCCACTTACACAGAGTTCCACAGCCTCAGACTGAGCAGGCTCAGAATGAGTCCTACACACAGTTATATAGGCACCTGTGAGCAATTAACCACCCCCCTTAATTGATAGCCTGAAGGAACCAGAGAAAAAAAAAGCTATTTAAAAAGTGACAGAAAAAGGTGATTGAAAAACTAAAAGGAAAAGCCCCCAAAATGCAACCCAGCAAACAAAAAGCAAGACTTGTTCACTCTAACTCTGGTTTTTAACTCACCACTTATACCAGTTCCACTTACACAAAGTTCCACAGCCTCAGACTGAGCAGGCTCAGAATGAGTCCTACACACAGTTATATAGGCACCTGTGAGCAATTAACCACCCCCCTTAATTGATAGCCTGAAGGAACCAGAGAAAAAAAAAGCTATTTAAAAAGTGACAGAAAAAGGTGATTGAAAAACTAAAAAGAAAAACCCCAAAATGCAACCCAGCAAACAAAAAGCAAGACTTGTTCACTCTAATGCCCCGTACACACGGTCGGATTTTCCGATGGAAAATGTCCGATCGGAGCGTGTTGTCGGAAATTCCGACCGTGTGTGGGCTCCATCGGACATTTTCCATAGGATTTTCCGACACACAAAGTTGGAGAGCAGGAGATAAAATTTTCCGACAACAAAATCTGTTGTCGGAAATTCCGATCGTGTGTACACAAATCCGATGGACAAAGTGCCACGCATGCTCAGAATAAATAAAGAGATGAAAGCTATTGGCCACTGCCCCGTTTATAGTCCCGACGTACATGTTTTACGTCACCGCGTTTAAAACGATCGGATTTTCTGACAACTTTGTGTGACCGTGTGTATGCAAGACAAGTTTGAGCCAACATCCGTGGGAAAAAATCCTAGGATTTTGTTGTCGGAATGTCCGAACAAAGTCCGACCGTGTGTACGGGGCATAACTCTGGTTTTTAACTCACCACTTATACCAGTTCCACTTACACAGAGTTCCACAGCCTCAGACTGAGCAGGCTCAGAATGAGTCCTACACACAGTTATATAGGCACCTGTGAGCAATTAACCACTCCCCTTAATTGATAGCCTGAAGGAACCAGAGAAAAAAAAAAGCTATTTAAAAAGTGACAGAAAAAAGTGATTGAAAAACTAAAAGGAAAAGCCCCAAAAATGCAACCCAGCAAACAAAAAGCAAGACTTGTTCACTCTAACTCTGGTTTTTAACTCACCAATTATACCAGTTCCACTTACACAGAGTTCCACAGCCTCAGACTGAGCAGGCTCAGAATGAGTCCTACACACAGTTATATAGGCACCTGTGAGCAATTAACCACCCCCCTTAATTGATAACCTGAAGGAACCAGAGAAAAAAAAAAGCTATTTAAAAAGTGACAGAAAAAGGTGATTGAAAAACTAAAAGGAAAAGCCCCAAAAATGCAACCCAGCAAACAAAAAGCAAGACTTGTTCACTCTAATAGGGCGTACACACGGTCGGACTTTGTTCGGACATTCCGACAACAAAATCCTAGGATTTTTTCCGACGAATGTTGGCTCAAACTTGTTTTATCTACACACGGTCGCACAAAGTTGTCGGAAAATCCGATCGTTCTAAACGCGGGTGACGTAAAACACGTACGACGAGACTATAAACGGGGCAGTGGCCAATAGCTTTCATCTCTTTATTTATTCTGAGCATGCGTGGTACTTTGTCTGTCGGATTTGTGTACACACGATCGGAATTTCCGACAACGGATTTTGTTGTCGGAAAATTTTATCTCCTGCTCTCCAACTTTGTGTGTCGGAAAATCCGATGGAAAATGTCTGATGGAGCCCACACACGGTCGGAATTTCCGACAACACGCTCCGATCGGACATTTTCCATCGGAAAATCCGACCGTGTGTACGGGGCATAACTGGTTTTTAACTCACCACTTATACCAGTTCCACTTACACAGAGTTCCACAGCCTCAGACTGAGCGGGCTCCTCAGAATGAGTCCTACACACAGTTATATAGGCACCTGTGAGCAATTAACCACCCCCTTAATTGATAGCCTGAAGGAACCAGAGAAAAAAAAGCTATTTAAAAAGTGACAGAAAAAGGTGATTGAAAAACTAAAAGGAAAAGCCCCAAAAATGCAACCCAGCAAACAAAAAGCAAGACTTGTTCACTCTAACTCTGGTTTTTAACTCACCACTTATACCAGTTCCACTTACACAGAGTTCCACAGCCTCAGACTGAGCAGGCTCAGAATGAGTCCTACACACAGTTATATAGGCACCTGTGAGCAATTAACCACCCCCCTTAATTGATAGCCTGAAGGAACCAGAGAAAAAAAAAGCTATTTAAAAAGTGACAGAAAAAGGTGATTGAAAAACTAAAAGGAAAAGCCCCAAAAATGCAACCCAGCAAACAAAAAGCAAGACTTGTTCACTCTAACTCTGGTTTTTAACTCACCACTTATACCAGTTCCACTTACACAGAGTTCCACAGCCTCAGACTGAGCAGGCTCAGAATGAGTCCTACACACAGTTATATAGGCACCTGTGAGCAATTACCAACTCCCCTTAATTGATAGCCTGAAGGAAACAGAGAAAAAAAAAACTATTTAAAAAGTGACAGAAAAAGGTGATTGAAAAACTAAAAGGAAAAGCCCCAAAAAATGCAACCCAGCAAACAAAAAGCAAGACTTGTTCACTCTAACTCTGGTTTTTAACTCACCACTTATACCAGTTCCACTTACACAGAGTTCCACAGCCTCAGACTGAGCAGGCTCAGAATGAGTCCTACACACAGTTATATAGACACCTGTGAGCAATTAACCACCCCCCTTAATTGATAGCCTGAAGGAACCAGAGAAAAAAAAAGCTATTTAAAAAGTGACAGAAAAAGGTGATTGAAAAACTAAAAAGAAAAACCCCAAAATGCAACCCAGCAAACAAAAAGCAAGACTTGTTCACTCTAATGCCCCGTACACACGGTCGGATTTTCCGATGGAAAATGTCCGATCGGAGCGTGTTGTCGGAAATTCCGACCGTGTGTGGACTCCATCGGACATTTTCCATAGGATTTTCCGACACACAAAGTTGGAGAGCAGGAGATAAAATTTTCCGATAACAAAATCCGTTGTCGGAAATTCCGATCGTGTGTACACAAATCCGATGGACAAAGTGCCACGCATGCTCAGAATAAATAAAGAGATGAAAGCTATTGGCCACTGCCCCGTTTATAGTCCCGACGTACATGTTTTACGTCACCGCGTTTAAAACGATCGGATTTTCTGACAACTTTGTGTGACCGTGTGTATGCAAGACAAGTTTGAGCCAACATCCGTGGGAAAAAATCCTAGGATTTTGTTGTCGGAATGTCCGAACAAAGTCCGACCGTGTGTACGGGGCATAACTCTGGTTTTTAACTCACCACTTATACCAGTTCCACTTACACAGAGTTCCACAGCCTCAGACTGAGCAGGCTCAGAATGAGTCCTACACACAGTTATATAGGCACCTGTGAGCAATTAACCACTCCCCTTAATTGATAGCCTGAAGGAACCAGAGAAAAAAAAAAGCTATTTAAAAAGTGACAGAAAAAAGTGATTGAAAAACTAAAAGGAAAAGCCCCAAAAATGCAACCCAGCAAACAAAAAGCAAGACTTGTTCACTCTAATAGGGCGTACACACGGTCGGACTTTGTTCGGACATTCCGACAACAAAATCCTAGGATTTTTTCCGACGAATGTTGGCTCAAACTTGTTTTATCTACACACGGTCGCACAAAGTTGTCGGAAAATCCGATCGTTCTAAACGCGGTGACGTAAAACACGTACGACGAGACTATAAACGGGGCAGTGGCCAATAGCTTTCATCTCTTTATTTATTCTGAGCATGCGTGGTACTTTGTCTGTCGGATTTGTGTACACACGATCGGAATTTCCGACAACGGATTTTGTTGTCGGAAAATTTTATCTCCTGCTCTCCAACTTTGTGTGTCGGAAAATCCGATGGAAAATGTCTGATGGAGCCCACACACGGTCGGAATTTCCGACAACACGCTCCGATCGGACATTTTCCATCGGAAAATCCGACCGTGTGTACGGGGCATAACTGGTTTTTAACTCACCACTTATACCAGTTCCACTTACACAGAGTTCCACAGCCTCAGACTGAGCAGGCTCCTCAGAATGAGTCCTACACACAGTTATATAGGCACCTGTGAGCAATTAACCACCCCCTTAATTGATAGCCTGAAGGAACCAGAGAAAAAAAAGCTATTTAAAAAGTGACAGAAAAAGGTGATTGAAAAACTAAAAGGAAAAGCCCCAAAAATGCAACCCAGCAAACAAAAAGCAAGACTTGTTCACTCTAACTCTGGTTTTTAACTCACCACTTATACCAGTTCCACTTACACAGAGTTCCACAGCCTCAGACTGAGGGAGCAATCCTCCCTGCCAATCCTCCCTCTCAGCTCAGATCCTTTTCCCACCAATACTTCATCCTAACATAAATACATTTCCTCCCAAAAATCCCTCCTCCAAGCACAAATCCTCTCATCCCCCAAATCTTGCTTCTCAGCACAAATCTTTTACCCCCCCCCCTTTCAGCACAGATCATCTCCTTGCAAGTCCACTTTCCCAGCACAAATTGCCTTCCCCCAATTCCCAATCCCAGTATAAATCCTCCCCCCCAAACCCACAATCCAGTAGAAATCCCCTGACACCCCAAAAGCTCAACTCTCAACACACATATCTTCCTAAATCCCCCAACCTATAAAAAAAACCCTTCTTCATTCACTCAATCCCATCTCCCAACACAAATCTCCTCTCTCCTCCAAATCACCCCTCCCAGCACAAATCCTCTCCTCATAAATCTCTCCTCCCATCACAAAATAATCTCACAAATCCTCCCTCCAGCACACATCCTTTCCTCACCCGAATCACCACCCCCCAGAAAACATCCCCACCGTCCGTCCATATTCCCATATTCCGCAAACCCTCTTCATGTGTGCCAGTCAAGCTGCTTTTGCCATGTCCCCCCATCATTGCAAAGAGTCTCTAGTCCTTTATTTGCCTTGCATTTCTGTTTTAAACTGAATTAGTAGTTTTACATGTAAGGGTTCACGTGTACTTCAACCAAATCCATACAGCTTACATGTTGTGTCTTAAAAAAATAAAATGTAATTTATTTTTTAATGCTGATAATAGGAATACTCCCTGTCTCCAAGATTGCCTCTTATTAAAACGGATGAGATTATTTTTAGTTAATCCATACTAGTGTCTTATAGTGTCTGTATAGAAAATACATTTGTTGTTCATATTTCTGGCTAAAATACATCCACTCTCTGCCTCCAAATGTTCTTTCTGTTAAAAAGGATGAGATTCTGTTTGGAAAATATGTGTCTGAAATAATGCAATTTTTCAGATAATATTTCTTTTCAGATAATATTTCTGTCTGAAATAGTCCTAATCCCTGCCTGGAAATTATTCTCAAATTAATAAGGATGCAGCAAATCTCTACAATGTTCATACTACATCCACCCAAAGATTCCATCTCTCTACATTAGTTGATGAAATCTGCCTGCTCTCTCCCTCAGAAATTGAGGTCTATCCAAAAAGACTTAAAGTGTGCCTCCGCTTTTGTGGCCAAATTAGGATAACACCTTTTATATATTTGTTACATATTGCCATTGACATAACATAACAATTTCCTCTTGTGTGAGTGGTTGACCACTCAGATTAAAAATGCCCTCTCCCTTTACTCTCTTTTTTGCTTGATGTCTCTTCCCCGATCGGCATCCTCTCCTCTTTCTGGACTTCTTCTCACCCCTCTTGTCTCTTCCATTCGTCTCATGGGTGATTTCCTGCACCCCTCCTTTAAAAAGACCTATCGTAATTGGGATCTTGATGTTGTGTCTGGTAATATCTATCTCCTCTTTCATCTTCATATCGATCTCTCAAGGGAGCATAGTAGTTATGTGTTGGTATTGGACTTCGTTCATAGGGGCGATATGGTCCTTGACATGGACCCCTCTATCTCTATGTCCGTGATCCCGATTAGGTGGTGGTGTTCTTCTACGTTGCCCGTATGACTCATGAGGAGGTCCCCTTGTATCTCTTTGTTCATAAGGTGGTCTATTCCAATTGTTGTTTCCATCATGTTTTTTTAAATTATTTTTCCGGTACTGGGGTTTTTTCCACCAATTTTGAAGCGTATGGTTATTATTTGGAGGTCTTCTTATGTTGTGGGGTATAATTATTAGAATTATCATATCTCTTATCATACCTCTGATGCCTTGGGGTTTCAAATCTATTTCTTTCCCTTGGGTCATTACCCGGGTGAGGTCTACTTTTCATATTACGGTCAGATCCTGTGTTTTCATATTGTGGGTAAACTCTGACTACCTTTTCTGGTGTGGAATACGTAAAGATAGGATCCAGCTGTCCCAGCTGGCTTTGCCATTAAAAAACTTGGTCTGACTTAAAGTCATTAATATCTCTGGTGTACTTCTTGCCTTTCCTTAATTGAACTTCTTTGTCTTTCTTCATCAGGTCATTACTTAATTGTGCTGTGAGAACAGTGAATTCAGCTGACTCCTTATGGGCTTCCAATTCTCCCCTAACTTCTCCAATAATTTAATAAATCTTCCTCATTTTTCTTTGTTTTCTTTCCAATAAAAATGTCAGTAACTCTAGGCCCTTCTTATTGAAGTATTTAAACCCTTCACAAATGGATTCCTGGTCCACCAGTCCATTGTTCGGTGGGATATTCCACCTCAGTTGTCTAGGGACCAGGCTATCTTTAACCACTTGACAACTGGGCACTTAAACCCCCTTCGTGACCAGACCAATTTTCAGCTTTCAGCGCTCTCACACTTTGAATGACAATTACTCAGTCATGTAATACTGTACCCAAATGAATTTTGTGTCCTTTTTTTTATACAAATAGAGCTTTCTTTTGGTGGTATTTGATCACCTCTGGGCTTTTTATTTTTTGCGCTATAAATGAAAAAAGACCGAACATTTTGAAAAAAACCGCATTTTTCTTCGTTTCTGTGATAAAGTTTTGCAAAATATTAATTTTTCTTCATAAATTTTGGCCACAATTTATACTGCTAGATATCTTTGGTAAAAATAACCAAAATTAGTGGATATTATTTGGTCTTTGTGAAAGTTAGAGAGTCTACAAGCTGTGGTGCAAATCATAAAAAATTGATCACATCTGATGTACTGACGGCCTATCTCATTTCTTGAGACCCTAACAAGTCAGGAAAGTACAAATACCCCACAAATGACCCCTTTTTTGAAAGTAGACATTCCAAGGTATTTAGTAAGATGCATGGTGAGGTTTTTGATGTTGTCATTTTTTTCCCACAATTCTTTGCAAAATGAAGATTCCCCCCCCCCCCCCCACAAAATTGTCATTATAATAGGTTATTTCTCTCACATGGCATGTATATACCACAAATAACACCCCAAAATACATTCTGCTACTCCTCCTGAGTATGGGGATACCACATGTGTGGGACTTTTTCACAGCCTGGCCACATAGAGAGGCCCAACATGCAGGGAGCACCATCAGGTGTTCTAGGAGCATAAATTACACATCTAACTTGTTGACTACCTATTACACTTTTGAAGGCCCTGGAGCACCAGGACAATGACACGTGACACTGATGTGGCACTGATGACAGATGGCACTGATACGTGGCACTGATGTGGCACCGATGACAGATGGCACTGATACGTGGCACTGACACTGATGTGGCACTGATGACAGATGGCACTGATACGTGGCACTGATGACAGATGGCACTAATACATGGCACTGAAAACAGATGGCACTAATACATGGCCCTGACAGATGGCACTAATATGTGGCACTGATGACACGTGACACTGATGACAAATGGCACTAATATGTGGCACTGATGACACGTGGCACTGATGACAGATGGCACTGATGACAGATGGCACTAATATGTGGCACTCATGACCAGTGGCACTGATGACAGATGGCACTAATACGTGGCACTGATGACAGATGGCACTAATACGTGGCACTGATGACACTGATGACAGATGGCACTGATACGTGGCACTGATGACACGTGACACTAATGACAGATGGCACGTGACACTGACAGGTGGCACTGATGACAGATGGCACTATGTGGCACTGATGACAGATGGCACTTATACGTGGCACTGGGGACAGATGGTAGTGGGGACAGATGGCAGGGACATGACAGCAGGGACATGATGACAGGGACAGATGACAGGGACATGATGACAGGGACAGATGACAGGGACATGATGACAGGGACAGATGACAGGGACAGATGACAGGGACAGATGACAGGGACAGATGACAGGGACATGATGGCAGGGACAGATCAGATGACAGGGACAGATGACAGGGACAGATGACAGGGACAGATCAGATGACAGGGACAGATGACAGGGACAGATGACAGGGACAGATGACAGGGACAGATCAGATGACAGGGACAGATGACAGGGACAGATGTCAGTGAGGACACTTTATTTTTATTTTTTTTTTCACTTACCGCCGCAGCGGTTTGCTCTCCCTCCTCACACGCTGTCTGTGTGAGGAGGCAGAGCCGCAAAACACCGGCGATGAGAGATGATCTCATATGTTTACATATGAGATCATCTCTCATTGGCACCGCCGATCGCGCTGAAAACGGCCGCTAGGATTGGCTGTTTTCAGCGATCTGTGACTGGCTGTGTCCAAGGGACACGGCCAGCACAGAACTTCCTTGATGCGCGCCCGCGGGAGCGCGCAAAGCGGAAGTAAACAGGAGGCCGTCCAGGGACGGCCTCCCGGCAATTAGCGTCCGCGCTGTAGCCGTCTTTCGGCTATAGCGCGGACGCCTAGTGGTTAAGATATCTCTCGAAAGTGGTCGTATCCCACCATAGACTCACTTTCTTCTCCATTTTGTGGCCCAACTTCCTCATAAGACTTTCTAAATCAACATTTTTTGTGTTAGTATTCGTGGCATTAAAAACGTCATCTAGATTGACTTTTCTTTTTCCATAAATGAAAAAACATCCATGGTAGCTGCAGGAATGGGTGGGTTGTAAAGAACTACAGAGAAACAAACAAGAGAGGGTATTCCTGTACTGTCTATATATACAGGGACAAGGACACTAATTGCAGCAAACACTGGATAGGTCAACCTTAACCCAAAGTAAAAGGAAATAAAAAATCAATAAATGGTGTTGCGCTCTAGGTAGTAATGAAATAGTGATAATATGTACACAGCTAAACGCATATGGAATCAATCCTAAATGCTAATAACTCAGTACTCAAATAAATATATATAACCACTATACATGGATTATGATATATAAAGTGCAAGTGATAAAGGTGACAGTAGTTAAAATTTGATCTTCAAATAAAGTAATATTAATGTGCTAGTGCTATTCGAAGCCACATGGGAACCCTGGGCTCAACATGTAGGCATCTCCCCTACAACTAGTACTAGGCCAGACTGAGATTCTCCCAAAACCTGATGATAAACAATCTCAATTCCTCTCTACCTCTCTTTTTTCTACTCTTCCTTTCTTTACTCTTCCAATTCTACTCTCCAAATGACTCTCAAATACATGGGGTAACAGAAGTTTATATGTAAGTTAAAAGTTTAGTTTCTCGGTTGCATAATTGGAATAACCTATCTATAGGACACCAACATTTCTCGAGAGGAGGGAGGGGGGTGAGGTTTGGGTGTGGAGACCCCCACCTGGCACAGCTAGATCCCCTTGGGGGTGCCGGGTGTAAAAGGGGACTCCCCTGGATCGCCCTGATATCGCCAGAGTAAGATTTTATATTTTGGTCTCCTGATGCCCAACATAACCTACAGGATGTATTTGGTTAGTGTTTTGGGCAAAGACAACAACTTTAGTTCTACACAATTTATTAATTAAGTCTTTGTAAGACTCATTAACTCAGCTCACCGAGTAATTGCTAATCTCAATGGAATTTATTACGATCTGTAACACAAAACACCTCTTCTGTTGTACCAATGTTCAGCCTGTATATGTATGTTATACTTCAAAATAAAAAATTTTTAAATAAAAAGTGCTAGTGCTAAAAAAACACATAGATACTATTTCAAATAAATCTTCAAGTGCTAATAGCAGAAAGCAATGTGCATATAAAGGAGAGCTGGAGCCGTGAAGTGCTGCTCCGAGTGACGCTTTGTGCAGATCAAATAGTAAATAAAGTGACTTTAATGGTTTGTTTCTTCAGTGTAATTACACCTCTGTGTAAGATGGTCTCTTACCTTCCCGCTGTAAGGTAACAGTGTAAAATAATATAGAGACACCAGAAGGATCCGGGCTCCTACAGTAGGTAAATATAGATCTCTCTTCTTGTATAATTCAACGATAAAAAATAGAGACGGAGCTCCAGTTCAAATGCAGTATATAGAGGAGAAGGAAGAAAGGAGGTCCCCAATCGTGAAGTATCTAAGGACTAAAATGTGTTTATTATAAAAACAGCCAATAAGGTACTCACATAAGGAGTATAAAACACAAACACAGCACCATGAGCGGCGAGCTCGCAACCTGACGTCACTTCCAAGGCCTATCTGTTCCGCTAAAGCTAATAAAGGGTCTGAAGGATGTTAGTTATGAGGAAAGGTTGTGAGCACTGAACTTATTCTCTCTGGAGAAGAGACGCTTGAGAGGGGATATGATTTCAATATACAAATACCGTACTGGTGACCCCACAATAGGGAGAAAACTTTTTCGCGGAAGGGGGTTTAACAAGACACGTCTCCACTCATTAAAATGAGAAGAAAAGAGGTTTAACCTTAAACTACGTAGAGGGTTCTTTACTGTAAGAGCGGCAAGGATGTGGAATTCCCTTCCACAGGAGGTGGTCTCAGCGGGGAGCATCAATAGTTTCAAAAAACTATTAGATAAGCACCTGAATGACCACAACATACAGGGATTTACAATGTAATACTGACACATAATCACACACATAGGTTGGACTTGATGGACTTGTGTCTTTTTTCAACCTCACCTACTATGTAACTATGTGACTTTGTAACAATGCTGAAACCAGCGTATTAATGATTCAACACTGACATCTACAGCTCTAAACTGGAACTGATAGTATCGCCTGTCTTTTATTTGAACAGTTCTATAATTCAACCAAAAAGAATATCACAGTTCATTATTACTTTACTACTGCCACCTTCTGTCCTAAATATGAACTGCAATTTTTTTGTAACAATTCTGTAACTATTCACAAACTTCTTTTTTTGGCACCTCTCTAAAAACAATCAATTATAGTAGAGTCATTAATAACTGAAGATATAATCTCTTCATCATCAAACCTTCTCGAGAAACAACTCCGGAGTTAACTACTTTATATGCAATTTACTATATTTTGGTTTTATCTAAAATATAAGAATATTATTCTTGAGGGATTAGACAGCAAGGGAAGTTTACATCTACAAGGTATTCTAGAGTCTAATGCCCCGTACACACGGTCGGATTTTCCGATGGAAAATGTCCGATCGGAGCGTGTTGTTGGAAATTCCGACCGTGTGTGGGCTCCATCGGACATTTTCCATCGGATTTTCCGACAAACAAAGTTGGAGAGCAGGAGATAAAATTTTCCGACAACAAAATCCGATCGTGTCAATTCCGACCGTGTGTGGCCTGTTCCGACGCACAAAGTGCCACGCATGCTCAGAAGAAATTCCAAGACAGAACAGCTCGTTCTGGTAAACTTAGCGTTCGCAATGGATACAGCACTTTCGTGCTGTACAGCACATTACGCTGCAATGTTCAAAATGGTTTAATACAGCGCACTCTCTTCTTCTTTATAATGTGACAAGAATATATTAGTTTTGCTGCTCATATTCACACACACTTCTCACAAACTTATTTCGTTACTATTTATCGTGATTCCCTCAATATATTTTGAATTCTCACATCTGACAACATATTTTTGTATATTTTTTATATATTTTTTGGCTTTAATGTAGATTCTTTTTTTGTGTTTGTATTTTATTTTTATTTTTTTTGCGATTTTGATTTGTACTCCTGAAAATTTTTGTGTGTGTTTTTTGTGTCAAGTTCCCACAACACCATTGATATGTTGTTCTATTTAATCTGTAGGAGATTGTTTGGTGTTGTTGTCCCTTGTTAATTTCACATTTTATGTTAGAAATGTATCTGAATCCTCACCAACAAACTGTCCTTTTTGGATGAAAACACACACAGGGGAGTATAATTTATATAAAATTTTTTATTAAGGGCTCACAACTAAACAAAGAGGGAGGCAACGCTGGAGAAACTGCAGAAATGGGTGAAGCCTTGGACCCCCAAGGCAGACATCAACTATTTTTAAGCAAAATTGGTGGCCTGAGGAGTCCATATCTTAGGGAGGGCAGTCTGGTCCAGAAGTCCCAGTGATCCGGAAAGCAGCAGATGACATCTGTGTCCCCAGGCTGTGGTCATACGAGAGACTGCATCTTCTGTCAGACCAGACTGAACCCAGGGCCATCACACTTTGGTCTTCCTTCCACGCTTCCTTCCATGCTGTGGCTCTGGTGGTGGAGTTGTGGCAGCAGGAGGAGGAGGAGGAGGATCGTCCATCTCAATGACATCCATCTTGGGTGTTAGTTCCCCACTCACCCCCTTACGTAGGACTTTATACAGAAGGTCCTCACAGAGCCTGCGTTGACCCTCCTGCATGCCCTGCAGTTTGGTGGCAGCCATGCAGGCAAAGGCCTCTTCAGGAGTGGGTAAGGCTCTGAGGGACGCAGAAGCCTCCTGGATCAGCCTGAACGCTGAATCCTGCACGGGACTCGGAGTGGCCTTCCTGGCTCGTTTATATGGCAGGCGGAGGGGAGGGACCTGAGACTCAGTCAGGCTGCGACTGGTCCCAGGCTTCTCTTGGCTGACACTTAGCCCCGCCTTCTCCTGGCTGCCACAAACCCCCGCCTCCTCCTGACTGCCACATTCCACAACCTCCTCCTGGCTGAGGTCTTCCTGTGTATGAAAAAGGGACATATTTTTAGTATTTTTTCTATCAATCACACACAATTTTCACCTCCTGACTGTTGCAAATTGAATGTTAACAAATATAACAGACTATCCTTCTGAGCCCAGCATTTTTCATTCTTGTCCCAATTTTTTGCGCCCACTACTGTCTATTGATATGTAAAACACTTTTTTTAATCAGCAATTAGTGATCAATAATAACATCTAGTAAACATTATTTATTTATTGACCAGAAATCTGTAGAAGAATGCTATACCTGGCTCCAGCTGGGCTCCTCCACTTCTTCCTGG
The DNA here is from genome assembly GCF_042186555.1 of Aquarana catesbeiana. Classification (NCBI taxonomy): domain Eukaryota; kingdom Metazoa; phylum Chordata; class Amphibia; order Anura; family Ranidae; genus Aquarana; species Aquarana catesbeiana. The sequence goes on along the minus strand of NC_133326.1, from coordinate 730,096,982 downwards.
CTGGAAGGCCCAGGTTGGACATCGGAAGCCTCAGCTGGGGTGGAAGGAAGAGTGGAAGGAAGAGTGGAGAGGGATTCCCTGACTTCAGTGTGGTCTGACAGAAATCGCAGTCTCTCATAGTACCACAGCTTGGGGACATAAACGTCATCTGCTGCAGCTCCGGACATCAGGGAATCTGTGACCTTCTTGCGCTCCCTCATATACGTGCTCCTCAGGCCACCAATTTTGTCTTTTAAATAGGGGATGGTTGCTGTGGGGACCACCGGCGTCACCAACTCCAGCAGTTTCTCCAGCGCTGCCTGCCTCTTCTGTTTATGGTTATAGTGGGGGTGTCTCACCTGCCACAGACAGGGCAGCTCCCTGTATTTGTCTATGAACAGGGGCAGGAAATTGTGGTCGTTGAACCCATCCATTTTCTCTGCAAGACACAACGCAAGACAAACCCTAATGTCAGGCCAAACTCCCCTAATCTTGTTACAATATAGGCTTCCATTTCAAAGCAGTATAGGCGCAAGTTTAGATCTTACCTTCATTATCACGATCGGCGTCTCCGATGCTCCTTCCTCCGCTCACAGATCGTACGTGATACGCACGTGTGTTACGCTTTATACACACTGCGCATGCGTATAACTCTGCCCGCCCCTGACGTTCTTTCTAGTCTATTCCCCACAACTTTTCGTTAGGCGCAGTGGGGGAAGAGCACATGGCGGATAGGCAGCAGGTGCGTGCTAATTGTAGCCACGAGGAGGAGGGGGAGGAGGAAAGGCCGGAGCCTGAAACGTCCCGATCCAATGAAGGAGATTTAAGGACTCAAATATGTCCTTTGGGGAGATGTTGGAAATGGTGGACATCCTGAAGAAGGCCGACTATGATAGAAAGTATGGGCCTTACCCCAACCCTAATATACGAAAGGCCAAGATCATGACGAAAGTGGTCAGGAGTCTGCACCGGAATTTCGGGGTACGACGATCGAAAGATCAGCTCCAACATTTTTCGTTCCAACTATAAAATACCATTGTTTAGCCCATATGCATTTTGCCACCATTTTGACGCCCTATACTTGTCTTCAAAGAATTGGGTTGTGTAGATGGCTTTGTTACTAGAATGAAATGCAAACTAGATTCTGTGTCAGGAGAGGACACTGAGCAGCTGTTTTCACATCTGGACACTGGAGCACTAGTGGGGGACACAAGAACACCATTTTTATTAGGGGGCCACACAGGTGCTCCAGTGTATACTATAGGGGGGTCTCCATCTGTGAAGCTTGTACCAAACAGGTAAAGTATTGCAGGTTGACAAAGGACACTAAAAAAGTTACATCTTGGAACTCTGCTAAAATAGACAATTGTACCCCACTTCCAAGCAATGTTTCATCTTTATAGTTCTGCCATCAAATATCTGTGTGCTAATTATACCATTTTTGTTTTACATAGGGGAGAAAAGACTCGGAGGACACCCCTCATCTGAGGAGACCAGAGCCCCCCCCTCTGGAAGAAGGTGAAATCCCCCCAACACAAGCTGAGCAGGAGGAAGAAGACGTGGTGGAACTAGTCACTACAAAAGGTGAGTGTCTGCGACCACAGGCTCAGATAAGAGATGGATGGCGGCATATTTTTTAGACCTCATTTATTTTGGGGTTCCTCTCTTTTTAGGTGATCGTGAGGTTGTGGATCCAGATCCTTTCACATCCGAAAGTGCCCAGATCCTGATCGGGGAGATCATGGGGTGTAATTTACAATTGGAAATCATCAAGCAAAACATCAATGATGTTATTCCAAAATATAAAAACATCATTGATGTTTTGGGGCGAGTTTAAAGCCCCTCCAAATCACTTTCTTCTTTTGTGTGCTACAATGTGCTAAATGTTTTTGTGATTTTTCCCAAAGCCAAATTTGGAGGATGCACACAGTGTGTCAACATGTGCTATCTGCCATCACGGGAGATCAATGGACGCGTTTTGGGGGTGCAACCCCTTCCTCAATAATAAAGTAGCTGAGAGGAAGGGCTTGCTCCCCAAAACACATCCCTTGATCCCCCATGATGGCAGATAGCACACGTTGACATTGGTAAATTTGTGTGCATCTTCCAAATTTGGCTTTTCCAGGGGTGACTTTAACCCATCTGAACGCAATATCAAACACAGTTCCTAAATACTCATGTCTGATATTGCCTTCAAGTTCGACCAAATGTGACGTTTGTAAGTTCAAGATTTGTGTCTTTTCTTGTTGGTTTTACACAGGCCTGTTTTCTATAAAATGGACATTTTGATTTTGGATAATGCCACCACAAAAATTGTTATACAACAAACATGTTGGTTTGTTTGAAAAACATTTGGTAAATGCACATGTGATTGTGCAGGTATTAAAAAGATTTTTAATCAAGAATGTGTGGATTATTGTCTCAACGCTACAACAATTTTGGGGTGATGTAATTGTTGTTTTCTGAGAAAATGTGGGTTATTTCCTAAGGGCAAATCCTCTTGGCACTACAAGTGCAGTTTCAGTGCAGTTGCAAGTGCACTTGTAGTGAAATGTGTTTTTGCATTTAGGAAATAACAGACAACAGTGCTTTGTATAATAAGATAATAAGATTACACAATCACGCCATTTTCTGCACTCAACACATTTCTGTCAGGGTCAGCTAAAACAAACACAAGCAGTAAATGTCCACAAATAATTTTTTTGTTTTTTTTATTATAAAAAGGCTTCACAGATTGTCTGGCATATTGATAGCCCCCCTACCCGCAAAGAACTCCAGGTAGCGTAACCGGACATCACGGGCACTCAGGGAGGGCAAGCCAGGACGGCCACTTTCAAGCGCCGTCAGTGTGTTTGATGTATGATTCCGGCCTCAGGCCCAACTGGGCCAGCATAGTTGGCCGAATATTTCCTTAAAAAGTTATGGAGAACACAGCATGCAAGTATAATATGGTTCAGTTTATACTCCGCCATATGGATGGGTGTCATAAATAGGTGGAACCGGCTGGCCAGGATTCCAAATGTGTTCTCCACCACTCTTCGGGCTCTGGCCAGCCGGTAATTAAAAACCCTCTGTTCCGGGGTGAGGGTCCTCATTGGGAATGGCCGCATCAGGTGGTCCCCCAGCGCAAATGCTTCATCAGCAACGAACACAAATGGGAGTCCTTCAACATTGTCCTGGCAAGTCCAAGCTGCCATTCTGGAGACGCCTGTAGAACTCCGTCTGGGCGATGACTCCACCATCGGACATCCGGCCATTCTTCCCCACGTCCACATACAAGAAGTCGTAATTAGCCGACACCACCGCCAACATCACCATACTATTGAACCCCTTGTAATTATAATAGTACGACCCCGAGTTGGGTGGTGGGATGATGTGGACGTGTTTCCCATCAATTGCCCCTCCGCAGTTCGGAAAGTCTCACCGCTCGGCAAAGTGGGAGGCCACAGTCTGCCATTCCTGTGGCGTGGAAGGAAACTGTTGAGGAAAAAACAATAAACATTACTATTTTCACTCTGAAACATGGCAAGCAGATTAGACACAAACATTATGGGGCAACCTCCAGATAGCATTTATTAAGGGGATTTTAACAACGCCAAAGTATAAGGTACACCTATCATATTCCCCCTCCCCCCTCTCATGGGCCATTTGTAACATTATAGGGGGTGTGTGGAAATCTTGGACAGGTAACCATCTTCACTTCATTGAGAGATGAATGCCTAAATAATGGGTATTACTTGGAACAGCCCCACCTTAGTTACACTATTGGCAGACCACTGGACAGGTAAGAAGTGTCATAATACAAAGATATAAATACACATTGTACACATTTGAGGACATTTGGACATTCTGCTATTACCTATCAAGATAATAATAGGATACAAAAACTTTAAACAGTACCATTGGGAAGTATACAGGCAGGCCCTTGCACTACATGCTTTGGGGAATTCATCCATAAATCTGACCACAAAAGAGATGGGTATAGTGTGTATGGGTTTGGCAAAGTCAGCAGATAGATGATTGAGGATAGATAGAGAATTGGGATCAGCTGACTTAGCAGTTGGGGGAGGGAGGGTTACTAAAAATTATTTGGGGACACCACAAAAAAAGCCTCTGGCACTCTGCCTGAATTTAAATCAAAAATAACATTTCCAAACATTTTAGGGAGTGTTTGGGGTAAAGCACTACTATGGAGCTGATAAAATACATTGTTAAGTGACTACATGAGGTGAATATAGGGCAGGAGACACCATGCTGGGGAGGTTATTGAAGGACAAATATGTATGAAGGACCTAAAATAATAATTACATAAAAATCCAGCATGCATGAGGACAAAGGGGACATTCACAGCATATTACAATCATGGTAATTAGGGAATGAGGAAAGAAATACAATACATTATCAAACATTCAATACAATAAAATGTGATATAGAAGGATAAAAATCTTACCTTCATATACCCCTTCTGCAGGACCTGTATGATGGCAGAACAGGTCTCTGGGATGATGATACCCAGAGCCTGGGGGGAGATGCCTGTCGAGAACTTCAAGTCCTGCAGACTTCTCCCTGTGGCCAAATACCGCAGGGTAGCGACCAACCTCTGCTCCGGAGTGATGGTTTGCCTCATGCAGGTATCCTGCCTGCTGATATAGGGGGACAGCGAAGCCAACAAACGGTGAAACACGGGGTCCGCCATCCGGAGAAAGTTCCTGAATTCATCAGGATTATTCTCACGGATCTCACGGAGCAAAGGCATATGAGAGAACTGGTCACGCTGAAGCAACCAATTCTTGGTCCATGAACTCCTCCCCACCCTGTTCATGGACTGGACTTGTGTCAAGGTCAGGACCCCAACACCAAGCCCCCACACAGCACGAACTCTACGAGGAGTACGCATACGAAACATGGCTAGAAAACGGTCAGCTGCTCAGAGCGAAGTAACAGAACGCACTGAAGAACAGCAAGGCCTGTGAAGAGCGACCTGAAAAACAGTAACGAACGAACAAGAATACAATGACTACTTAAAGTCACGCGGAACTTGCTGCACGCACTGAAGAGCAGATACAAACCCACAAGCACAAACTGAACGGCAGAAAACGATCTGAAAGCCACGAGTCTGAAAAAGCGCGAATCGTCTCTCACCAAACTTTTACTAACACGAGATTAGCAAAAGGAGCCCGAAGGGTGCCGCGCTTGGTTCTGAACCGGGCTTTTCTAGTCTCGTCGTACGTGGTGTACGTGACCGCGTGGTTGGCGATTGGAAATTCCGACAACTTTGTGTGACCGTGTGTAGACAAAAAAAGTTTGAGCCAACATCCGTCGGAAAAAATCCTAGGATTTTGTTGTCGGAATGTCCGAACAAAGTCCGACCGTGTGTACGCCCTATAACACAACCCTGTGGTCATCATTCTTTCAAAGAAGTTATACATAACATGCACTATAGTATTAAAACATGAGTTTAAACCCAACTAAACTTGTTATGGCCTCAGTGGATCTATCAAACTCTCTTGATGTCTAACTCTCCAACATTGTTCACCAAGTTCATCATAACTTCAATAGCTGAACCATTTATAACTTCTTTAGTTAAAAATGTAATAGATATTATAGCATAGCTACTATAAATATAACACCAAACCAGTCCAGCATAAGTGATATAAAATGATATCTAAAAAAAAATATATTGGTTCAATTCTTCTGTATATAGTAGTAACTCCAACACCGTGCCTTGCTAAAGTGCGGTGTGCCTGATTCTTGTTAAACAAAAAAGTGCTTCACCCGAAGTGTCATATAAATCTTCTCACCAGATATCTCTGGCCACAAAGTGACCACCAGGCATATAATAGAGGGCAAACCTTCCTCGGCTAGCTAGGATCCTCCAAGCCAAGTGTAGCTCCAATCGCCCCTTTCCAGCATCGATCATTCAATCATAGAAGGTGAATGGTAATTCCTCAAAACGTTACTCTGAAGTGTAAATCCAACGCTCCTTATCTTTGAATCTGTGAAATTTATCTCCCCCATAAACGAGCCACAGAGAGGCAATATAGTGTAATACTGTCTTTAATAGAAAAGCACTTAGATGCCCGTGTGAAGTACAGCAGATTGCAGCACAGCTGGGGGATGAGGCAGAGGCTGGTCCGTCATTCGGTGTGGGCATGTAAGTGCTTTAGCAAGGCACGGTGTTGGAGTTACTACATATAAAGAAGAATTGAACCAATATATGTTTTTTTTTAGATATAATTTTATATCACTTATGCTGGGCTGGTTTGGTGTTATATTTATAGTATATGTGCTGGTATATATGGTGCACTTATGTATGGTTGGGTGATTTATGTTTACAAATATACTCACATGTTTTTGCGCCCAATTTTTCATTATCTTATGCTTTATTAGTATTCGCTAATTTTTGGTGCGGCATTACATTATTGTTTCTTTTTTATGTGTGGCGCCATTACTCATCTCATATATTTTCATTATAGCACAGCTAATAAGATATACGTTAACCACTTCCGGACTGCCTTCCCTCGTTTTACTACTTTGAAGAGGAGTATCATTGTTATGGTAGCAGTTCGCTACCATAACCCCGGTACCCTCTTCAAGACTGGGTGGTCCGGTTTCAGATAAAAGTGGTCTCTGCAGTGGATTCGCCGCAAGATCACTTTTATCAGCGCAGGGCCCCCCTGCCCCAAAGCACCAATTCCCCATTTTGAGGGATTGCGGCCTGGTACGGTTCAGGAGGGGGGCGCTCGCTCGTCCCCACCCCCTTTCCTGACCTGCCGAGCTGCGTGCTTGGATAAAGGTATGGTATGGATTTTGGGGGGACCCCATGGCGTTTTTTTGGCGTGGGGGTTCCCCTTAAAATCCATACCAGACCGAAGGGCCTGGTCTGCTCATGAAGGGGGAACCCATGCCGTTTTTTTTTTTTAATTGGCGTGGAGTTCCCCTTCATGCACAAGTCACATGCCAAAGTCAGATCCGTTAATACGGGATCCGACTTTGATCCGACTTCAGAAAAAAGTAGTGCAGGAACTACTTCGAATTCGGCACAACTTAAAGTCATGCTAATATGAATGGTAGTCATTGAAAATCATGAAGAATGACTTGTCATGCAATTTTGCAGTCCAAAATCATGGGACAAGTCGTTTAAGTGTGAAAGGGGCCTTAGACAAACTTCCTATACCTACACTAACCTCTACACAAATTGATAAATTAAAGCACCATACACTGATGAAGAAATGCTACAAATAATTCAATCTATTAAGAGAGGTTCAGCTCCCGGCCCAGACGGGTTCTCCTCCCTTTATTATAAACAATTTCATCAACTTCTAATCCCGAACCTGAGAACATTATATAACAACATTCTAAAAGGAGAGCATTTCCCAGAGTTACTAACATGCCCTTCATCCCAAAACCAAATAAAGACCATAAATTACCCCAAAACTATAGGGCGATCTCAGTAATAAACAATGACCTTAACCACTTCTTTACCCCTCTTCCTGACCAGGCCCTTTTTGCGATTCAGCACTATGTCGCTTTAACTGACAATTGCGCGGTCCTGCGACATTGTAGCAAAACAAAATTGACGTCCTTTTTTTTCCACAAACAGAGCTTTCTTTTGGTGGTATTTAATCACCTCTGCAGTTTTTATTTTTTGCACTATAAACAAAAAAAGAGCGACAATTGTGAAAAAACTGCAATATTTTTTACTTTTTGCTATAATAAATATCCCCCAAAAAATATATAAAAAAACAAATTTCTTCCTCAGTTTAGGCCGATACGTATTCTTCTACATATTTTTGGTAAAAAAAATCTCAATAAGCGTATATTGATTGGTTTGCGCAAAAGTTATTGTGTCTACAAAATAGTGGATAATTTATGGCATTTTTATTTGTATTTTATACTAGTAATGGCAGCGATCTGCGATTTTTATCGAGACTGCGACATTGCGGCAGACAGTTAGGACAATTGACACTATTTTGGGACCATTGGCATTTATACAGCGATTAGTGCTATAAAAATGCACTGATTACTGTGTAAATGTCACTGGCAGGGAAGGGGTTAACACTAGGGGGCGATCAAGGGGTTAATTGTGTTCCCTGGATGTGTTATAACTGTAGGGGGGAGGGGTTTACTAGAACATGACAGAGAACACAGGGAGCAGTAGATCCCTGTCATGTTGCTAGGCAGAACACGGAAATGCCTTGTTTACATAGGTATCTCCCCGTTCTACCTCGCCGCTCCACAATCGCGGGCTACCGATGACGGAGTGACGTACGGGTACGTCATTTTGTGCACCCGCCATGCTACTTTGCCAACGTATATTGGCAGGAGCCGGTCGGCAAGTGGTTAAGATATTCAGCAGACTATTAGCCAATAGATTAGCATCAATAATCCCCTCCTTGATTTCCCCTTATCAATGTGGATTCATCCCTGGGACACGGGTGTCCGCAGAAATTTTTCAGGGGGGGGCATTTCAGCAGCGGCGATACACAGTCGCATTTAACCCTTTCTTCCACCCCTAGCGGGGGTTAAAAACGCCATCTAGCGGCCGAATAGCGCAGCTAAAACAATGGTAAAGTGCCACTAAAACTAGCGGCGCTTTACCGATAACGCGGATAGATGGCAGTGTGAAATAGCTCTTGAGATAATTCAGCTTCACTCCATGCCCATATATATATAGCCTAGAGAATGTACATCATTTTGTACTGCAATACATCTGTTGTGGCCATATTTTGATCTTTATGAAAACAGTCTATACTGTATAGGTTGTGTCATCAGGATCAAAATATGGCCACAACAGATGTATTGCAATACAAAATGATGTACATTCTCTAGGCTATATATATATGGGCATCATGGACTGGTATGCCTGAGAGACCGAGTAACTCCATACAAAGTGAAGAAGATTATATATAACACACACACATTATTTTTCCAGCAATAGCTCAGCTCAGCTGTCCAACTTTAGAAGCAATATATTCTTCTCCTAACTGGCACAGACAGTGTGGCACTGCTGTTACCTGTGGTTCTTCAGCGATAGGCCCAGGGCAGGCACTGGCAGCGTATTCTCTCTCCGCCACTGCACGCACCTGCGGGAGGAGCCGGCGCCGTGTCGGCCGGATTGACATAGCGTACATTTAGACAGGCAGGCAGCCAATCACGGAACAGCCGAGATGTCAAGCAGAGGCCTGAGAGGCAGAACCAATCCGATGATCGGGCCGGGGGTGAAGAGAGAGGGACGGATGTCTGTATGTATCTGTGACTGTGATAAGTCGGAACAGACTGAGAGCAGCCCCAGGCCAGCAGACTTAGAAAAAAAGTCTACGGCTGCCATTGCAACACAGGGGGCAACTGTCTTCACTCTGCAACACCTTCTTACGATTCTGGGGGGGCAATTGCCCCACCTTGCCCTATGCTACGGACACCAATGCCCAGGCAGACTAATTACCGATAATATCAAATTAGTAATAAACATTAATCAGGAGGCAAATATCAATTCACGATCTGTACTGTTATTAAGCCTTGATTTTAATAAGGCATTCAACAGCGTAACATGGAGTTATCTAGATCAGCATTTCTCAACTCCAGTCCTCAAGGCGCCCCAGCAGGTCGTGTTTTCAGGCTTTCCATTATTTTGCACAGGTGATTTGATCAGTTTCACTGCCTTAGTAATTACCACAGCCATTTCATCTGTGGGAAATCCTGAAAACATGACCTGTTGGGGCGCCTTGAGGACTGGAGTTGAGAAACACTGATCTAGATATAGTATTGTAAAGATACGGAGAATTCACCTATGCCTTTCATTTACTTTATCACAACCCATTCACCAGGATAAGGTTACCAGGATGTAAGTCAGACTTCTTCAGGGTGGGCCAGGGTACGAGACGGGGATGTCCCCTCTCACCTTTACTATTTGCCCCTAGTGATTGAACCTTTAGCCACAGCAATATTACTACCCCCAGACATCAAAGGATATACGTCAAACAAGAATGCATACAAATTGATTATGTATGGGGATGATATGATACTATTCCTTACATGCCAATAAACATTCCCCAACCTCAGTCAGATACCATTCATTCTACATTCTTTTTCACCTGGTCAATAGAGTCTCCCCCTTATTTAGACCTCTATCTCACCCCAGACATTAACAATTTATCCTCCAAAAAACTACTTACCACTAGCGATGGGCTATCTGTTCGAGTCGAACATGAGTTCGACCCGAACATTGGCTGTTCGCCCGTTCGCCGAACAGCGAACAATTTGGGGTGTTTGCGGAAAATTCGAAAAGCCACGGAACATCCTTTAAAAGTCTTTGGGAGAAAGCTAAAGCGCTAATTTTAAAGGTTAATATGCAAGTTATTGTCATAAAAAGGGTTTGGGGACCCGGGTCCTGCCCCACGGGACATCAATGCAATGCAAAAAAAAGTTTTAAAAACTGACGTTTTTTCAGGAGCAGTGATTTTAATAATGCTTAAAGTGAAACAATAAAAGTAAAATATTCCTTTAAATTTCGTACGTGGGGGGTGTCTATAGTATGCCTGTAAAGTGGCACATGTTTACCGTGTTTACAACAGTCCGAGAGCAAAATTACATTTCTAAAGGAAAAAAAGTCATCTAAAAGTACTTTACTTGCGCTAGTGCTGGCTATTAATGAGTTGTCGGTCCCGACAATACACATAAAAGTCATTGAAAGTCATTGAAAAATAAAAATGCGTGGGGGTCCCCCAAAATTCCATTACCAGGCCCTTCAGGTCTGGTATGGATATTAAGGGAAACTCTGCGCCAAGATTACAAAAAAATCTCGTAGGGTTCCCCCCAAAAATCCATACCAGACATGAAGGGTCTGGTATGGATTTTAAGAGGAACTCCACGCCAAAATTTAAAAAAAAAAGGCGTGGGGTTCCCCTAAAAATCCACACCAGCCCCTTATCTGAGCACGCAACCTGGCAGGCCACAGGAAAAGAGGGGGGATGAGAGAGCGCCCCCCCTCCTGAACCATACCAGGCCATATGCCCTCAACATGGGGAGGATGTCACCATGTTGATGGGGACAAGGGCCTCATCCTCACAACCCTTGCCCGGTGGTTGTGGGGGTCTGCAGGCGGGGGGCTTATCGGAATCTGAAAGCCCCCTTTAACAAAGGGGACACCCAGATCCCGCCCCCCCCTATGTGAATTGGTAAGGGGTACATTGTACCCCTACCATTTCAAAAAAAGAAAGTGTCAAAATGTTAAAAAACCACAGGAGACGGCTTGGGACAAGTCCTTTATTAAAAATAAAAATAAAAAAGAGATTCCAACGATGTAATCCAATAAATCCATGCTCCTACTCCAGCGATGTAATCCAATTCTCGATCTCCAGCGATGGGTGATCTCCAGTGACTCCAGCGAGGAACAGCGAGGAGGCACCCATCCACTGACCTGGCGCCAGCTTGACAGCTCTTATATAGCTGAAGGCTGGGCCACCCGTCACATGACCCCGTCCCCCTCTGACAAGGGGAAACGCTGGGGTTTCCCAGTGACGTGTATGGGTGACCCCGCCCCCCTCTGATGCAATGCAGGATTCCCATTACATGGACAGCTTTACCCCGGATGTCTGCATACTTAGATGTGTCTTTTTTATTCATTAACCATGTGAGTTGCTAATTATTGTACCTTCATTAAATGTAACCATATTACTACACTTAGAGGCACCTCTCTTCTCTTTTATACTCCGTTGTGAAGTGAAGCAACCTGTATATCAAGACATCGCTTGTAAATCAAGGCAAAATTTATTTAGAATAAGTTGCTTGTCTTGCAAAATGCTCTCAAACCAAGTTACTTTTTTTTTTAACATTCAATTTTTTATTTAGTTATTAGAACATAAAATAACAAATAAAGACATTAGGAAAGGTATAACAGGATTCACACCATTACAGTTACATAGTATAGTGAATGCATTTTTGATTATTACATTAAGTCAGTATAATAATCGTGAATAATCCTTCAAATTCATATCTTTAAATTCATTTTCTAGCTATTAAACCTCCAAGAATAAACCTATTCACCCCTAGGGGAGCAAACTGTGAACAGGTCTATTCTAACAATAAACAATAAACAAACGAGAGAACAGGATGTTGTCTAGTAAATCAATGTATTCCAGCGAGTCAAACCAATCAGGAAATGAAAGCAGCATAAGTCTCTACAAGGAATACGTGATACCAACAGGCTACCTAGTGGTAGTTAAGACTGAGCGTACAAGTCTTTTAGTACTGTAGATGCTTTAGGATGTATGATCCATACATACCAGTGCTTCTCAAAGTGAATTACGTTATAATTTTTAAGTGCTAACAGTAATTCATAGTACACCTGGCTGTTGACTCTAAGAATGACATCACACAGGTTAGGGGCCTCAATTGATTTCCACATTTTCGTTATGATAAGTCTAGCCGCTATAAGAATATTCGCCACTAATATTCTGTATTGAAATGGGAAAGTGTAAAGGTTAATACCTAAAAGGGCCATAGCAGGTGATAGTTTTATCAAGTTGCCTGTGAGAGAGGCAATAAAGGTGGATATCGAGTTCCAGAAACTGGTCAGATTTGTACAACTCCATAAAATGTGGAATAAGGAACCAACTTGATCCGTACAACACCAGCATAGTGGTTATGTAGATGGATATATTTTAGCTAATTTGTAAGGAGTTAGGTACCATCTATTCAATATTTTCTGAGAGTTGTCCCAATGCTCTAAGCAGGATGTTGCAGTTTGGTTTATTCTCATAGCATTATACCAACATTCGTCTGAAAAGGATTGTCCTAAATCTTTTTCCCATTTAAACATATTAGGGTTTTTCTCATATTTAGGATACTGAGAAAAAACTTTATAGAAGAAAGCTATACTTTTATGTTTTACAGGTTTGTTAATGGCGAGGTGTGACCAAATTAAAGATGGAATTTCAAAATCTTGATGTGGATTAAAGCTTTGCAGATGATTAAGCTTATTTAACTTATCATCAATCGTGGCTTTGTATCCTGAGGGAAGGTGTACGTAAAAGTTAAAGCCCTCCATTTGTTCATCGAGAGTCGGCCTCTACAGTAGTCAAGGGGTCTAAGTGGTATAGGTATCTTTTGTAAATGCCCTAGAGCATGGAAGTTTGAGACAAGAAACTTCCATGCTAACAGGGTAGCTTTAATGGAAAGCAATTTAGGAACTATGACCTTAGGGAATATCATGTAAGCCACTGACAGAGCAAATAAATCATTTCCCTTGGTGATTTCTCTTTCAATGGATAACCACAGCTTATCGTCATTTGGGAAGAACCAGTATTTCATTTGATCCAAAAGTGTTGCGTAGTAGTATTTATGCATATCAGGTAAGTTCATACCCCCTTTGTTTTTAGAAGATGTTAAAATAGAGAAAGCTACCCTTGATTTTTTGTTATTCCAGACCAGATTTCTCAATTTAGTATTTAGAATCTTGAAAAAGCTTGAAGGTATTTGAATAGATATGGCTCTAAAAAGGTAGAGTATCTTGGGTAGGGTTTGCATTTTAAATGCTGCAATTTTGCCTATCCAGGATAGGTGTGTTTGTTTTATATTTTGAAAATCTTTAGAAATCAAGTCTAATAACTTAGGAAAATTAGCTGCATATATTTTTTTTGCGGGAAATGTAAGGTTGATACCTAGATAGGTGAACGAAGATGCATCTCAATTATAATGATATTTTTCTTTGAGGATGGTATAGGTATCATTAGATATATTCATAGGTAGGGCAAAGCTTTTCCTATTGTTAATTTTGTAATAAGATACTTTTTTATAAAGGAGTTAAGTATTGATTGTAGCACATGCAGGGATTTGTTGGGACTAGTTAAAGATAGAATGATGTCATCGGCAAATAGCCCAATTTTATGTATTCTATCACCTATCTTTATTCCTAAAATATTTTCATTGGATCTAATGGTTTCCGCTAAGGGTTCAATTACCAAAGAAAATATAATGGGTGAGAGTGGGCAACCCTGTCTGGTGCCATTCGTGAGGTTAAAAGTCTTAGACAACATTCCCGAGGTGGAAACTTTTGCTGATGGTTTTGTATAAAGTAGCATAATTGCTTCATGGATAAATCCTGAAAATCCAAACTTCTCAAGAGTCCTGGAGAAATAGTTCCAATGCACTCTATCGAATGCCTTCTCTGCGTCCAGACCTAGGAGCAGAGAAGGCGTTCGTGTGTTCTCAACGTAGTTAATCAAATTGATCATCCTTCTCGTGCTGTCCGGGGCTTGACAACCCTTAGCAAAGCCTACTTGGTCAGAGTTGACCAGGTAAGGGGTAATTTCTAACAAATGATTGGCCAATATTTTTGCATAAATTTTAATGTCCGAATTGAGCAACGAAATTGGTCGATAGTTTAAAGGAGATGTCAAGTCTTTGTCAGATTTCGGGAGAGTAATTATTACAGCTTCTAATAGTTCTTTCGGGCAACATTTGGCTGTAGCTATGCAATTAAACAGGTTTGTTAAGTGCAGAGCTAAAACATTAATGAATGTTTTGTAATATTCGTTGGATAGACCGTCAATACCTGGTGATTTATGCAGCGGAAGGTCTTTTATAACTTTCTGGGTTTCCATTAACGATATGGGTTGATTTAGTGCGTCAAGTGTTCTAGAGTCAATTTTGGGTAAGTTCACTTTGTCTAAGAATACTGAAATGTCTTTTAACGTTGGTTGGATAGTATCCTTGTCATTTTTTAAGTTGTTTAAATCTCCATAATAATCTGAGAAAGCATCTGCTATTTCTTGTGGATTTATTAAAGCTTTCCCAGATTTATGATGAATTAGCCTATCAATTTTTTTGTGTTCTTTGGTGGTGACATAGTACAGAAGCCATCAATTTGCCTGCCCTATTATTTTGGGAGTAATAATTCAATTTCAGTCATTTGAGGTATTTGTCATGGTTAGTTAATATAGTTGTTCTAAGCTCGTTCCTTTTGTTGATGAGTTTATGTAATGAGTTAGAATTTTCTGGAGATTGCTTATGTTCTTTTTCAAGACTAGATATATCTTTTAAAAGGGTATCAACAAATTTTAGCCTTTCTCTTTTATCCCTAGATGCCATCTGGATAAGGATACCCCTAATTAAGGCTTTGTGTGCACACCACAGATTTGTAGTGGATGTAGAGCCATTATCATTAAAATCAAAGAATTCTGTCAATTCAAATTCAATTCAAACCAAGTTACTCTCAATCCGAGGTTTTACTGTATAAACTTATTTCTACCACACCCCAACACGCCTCCTTCATAGGAGATCCGAAATTCTTACCAAACCTCCACCTCTGGGGAATTCACATGGTGGTTGGACAATAACTTGACACCCCTCTGAAAATTGATTGAAAACATCACTTCTACTTCATTCGCTTCACTAAAAAACAGATATCAGATCCCTAATAATGAACTCGGGAATTTCCTACAAATAAGACATTTCTATAACACATATTTCCAAACAACAATAACAAAATCAGCCACATTAATGAGAACAAATGTCTATAAACACCTAGAGGAACAGGACTGATATCAGAGATATATTCAAACCTGGTTAATAATAATAAACAAGATAAACTTCCCTATATGTTTAAATGGGAGCAGGAATGTGATGTTTCATATTCAACTAAAAACTGAGACAAACGTATTAATAACCCTTTCATAACTAATGCCACGTACACACGATCGCACATTCTGACAACAAAGTCCATGTTTTTTTTCTGACGGATGTTGGCTCAAACTTGTCTTGCATACACACGATCACACAAGGTTGGTCGGAAATTCCAAACATCAGGAACGCGGTGACGTACAACACGTACGACGAGCCGAGAAAAATGAAGTTCAATAGCCAGTGCGGCTATTCTGCTTGATTCCGAGCATGCGTGGCACTTTGTGCATTGGAATTGTGTACACACGATCGGAATTTACGCAAACGGATTTTGTTGTCGGAAAATTTGACAACCAGATCTCAAATTTTGTGCAACTGATATTTCAATAGAAAATGTCCGATGGAGCCAACACGGTCGGAATTTCCAACAAAAGGCTCCCATCAAACATTTTCCGTCGGAAAATCCGACCATGTGTACGGGGCATTAGCCTATTTCTCACATTTGTTGCTTGCAAGTTAAAATCTGTATTTTTTGCTAGAAAATTACTTAGAACTTAGAATATTTTAGCAGAGAATCTAGAGAATAAAATGGCGATCGTTGCAATATTTTATGTCACACTGTATTTGCAGCGGTCTTTCAAATGCAATTTTTTAGGAAAAAAGACACTTTCATGAATTAAAAAAAACTAAACAATAAAGTTATCCCAATTTTTTTGTATAATGTGAAAGATGATGTTACACCGAGTAAATAGAACATGTTACCATGTCACGCTTTGAAATTTTGCACACTCGTGGAATGGCGACAAACGACGGTACCTAAAAATCACACATGTGAGGTATCGCCACTAGTGCTAGAATTATTGCTCTCGCTCTGACGATCGCGGCGATACCTCAATGTGTGATTTGAACACCGTTTACATAGGCTGGTGCAAGTTAAGTGTGCGTTTTCTTTGCTGCATGAGCTCACGGGGACGGGGGCGCTTTAACATTTTTTTTCTAATTTATTTTTTTTTTTTTTTTGCCACTTTAAAAAAAAAAGTCACATTTATTGCTGTCACAAGGAATGTAAACATCCCTTGTGACAGTAATAGGTGGTGACAGGTCCTCTTTATGGAGAGATCTGGGGTCTATAATGAATGTAAACATCCCATGTGACAGTAATAGGTGGTGAAAGGTCCTCTTTATGGAGAGATCTGGGGTCTATAATGAATGTAAACATCCCATGTGACAGTAATAGGCGGTGACAGGTCCTCTTTATGGAGGGATCTGGGGTCTATAATGAATGTAAACATCCCATGTGACAGTAATAGGTGGTGACAGGTCCTCTTTATGGAGAGATCTGGGGTCTATAATGAATGTAAACATCCCATGTGACAGTAATAGGCGGTGACAGGTCCTCTTTATGGAGGGATCTGGGGTCTATAATGAATGTAAACATCCCATGTGACAGTAATAGGCGGTGACAGGTCCTCTTTATGGAGAGATCTGGGGTCTATAATGAATGTAAACATCCCATGTGACAGTAATAGGTGGTGACAGGTCCTCTTTATGGAGGGATCTGGGGTCTATAATGAATGTAAACATCCCATGTGACAGTAATAGGCGGTGACAGGTCCTCTTTATGGAGAGATCTGGGGTCTATAATGAATGTAAACATCCCATGTGACAGTAATAGGTGGTGACAGGTCCTCTTTATGGAGAGATCTGGGGTCTATAATGAATGTAAACATCCCATGTGACAGTAATAGATGGTGACGGGTCCTCTTTATGGAAGGATCGGGGGTCTAAAAGACCCCAAATCTATCCTTTGCACTTCAAAGTATTCAGATCGCCAAAAACGGCGATTCTGAATACTGTCCATTTTTTTAAAAAAGGGCGCCATTGGCAGACCAGTAAACCGGAAGTGACGTTGTGATGTTGTGACGTCACTTCCGTGTTTACAGAGAGAAGACTGGAAGGAAGCCGTTTCCAGTTTTATTTCAGTCTCTCTCCAGCCAGTGGAAGTGCCTGATCGAGGATCTGGTCTCCCGGTGGGACGGGGGGCCCAATATGAGCGGCGGAAGACGGTGGGAGGGGGGACGTCCCCTCCCGCTCCTCCGGTATAACAGCTGATCGCCCGCTCTAAAAACCTGTACCGGGGTGATCCCTGCAGCTGCATATCACCGGTATAACCCCCCAAAGCCGAGGACACATAGGTGCGCACGGTCAGCGGGAAGAAGATAACTTACACAAGTGCACACGATCACTTCCAATCAGAGAGACGGCAATAAAGGTCTTTACTTGTTGGTATTATACCCCTAGAAGACTTCATGACATTTTCCCCTCAGCACCTCAGACATCTTTCAGGGGTGGAATTTCCGCAGGGTCATTCTCACACATTTTCTGGGAATGTGAGAAAGTTTCACAAATTTGGAAGCAATTGGAAAACTTTGCTTCCGAAATCCCAAAGAATATTATACAGGTCCCTCTGCATAACTGCCTTTTATTCTCCCCTATCATAGGGCCATCCATCCATCACATGAGACCGATCCACACAATCTGGGTTTCCATACACTGGCTAATAGCATTCCATTACTTCCTCCCCCACTTTCTTATTATTTAAAGCCTTTGTTTGTCACCTTTTCTATTTTTATGTTTGTACACAGGTTTTTGCACGTGTGACTGGTAGGGTGTAGGTCCTCTGGCCTGCCCTGAAAGTCTCGGGAGGGGGTAGACATGGCCTCTCTCATGAGGTCTCCCTTCGGGGGGATCCCCACCAAGTACTTGGGTGGGTCTGTTTCGACAGACCCTCCAGTGAAAGGGGTCCGTCTGTTTTCGGCCAGATGGACCCAGGGGCAGATCCAGGGGGGGCAACAGGGCAATTGCCCCCCCCCAAAATAGTAGTACTGACATGTCATTGAAGCCAGTGCCTCTGTGGCTTCTGCTGCCTCTGCCCGAGTCTCTCTCTCACATCAGCCGATCAGCGGCGCCGAGAGAGAGAGTCGCACTGACATGGCAGGATATCAGGAGGAGGAGGAGGAGGTGGGTGGAGCCTCTTCCCTGCACTCTTTTCTAACGCCAGGGCCGCCTGGCGTCTAGCAACGAGTGACGTCAGTGAGTCACGTCGGACCCGGACTCGAGTCTGAAAGCCGATGTGACGGTGACAGGTCAGATGGAGCTGTTGCCTGCTGGAGCCTCAAAACAGTAGAGACTGTGTGTTCCGTTCTGCACTACTAACATGTCCAGCCGTCCACACTGCAGTCAGTGGTGGCAGAGAGGAGCGCCAGCATTCTTCTTTCTCCGCGTCCGCCCCTGACTGTGTTGGCCCCTCCCACCGGTACCTCCTCCCTCCATGATCCATCTTATCCATACTACAGGCCAGCGCTGCCCCTGAATTAGTGTTGGCTCCACCCACCCACCTCCTCCATCTTCTCCACCTGGCTTGCGCGTGCAGAGCGGCGTGAATTGAATACAGAAGGAAAAAGACTTATTGAGAAGATTACTGGATCCATCCATCCATCCGATCCATCTCCACTCCGTCTCCATTGCTCCTGCATGGGAACCCCTCCCCTCACCAGACCACCAAAATAATGAACTAAACGTGAGTAAAAGAATAAATTCATGTCATGTGTCAGATCACAAATACATGTGTGCCATATTATGTATGAGAAAAAAATGGCCTTTTAGTCTTGACTTGTTCAATCTTCCGCTTCAGCTCCGAAAAGTTCTACCCTTCCTTATGACCAGGCCATTTTTTGTGATACTTCGCTGCGTTACTTTGGCTGACAATTACACTGTACCCAAATAAAATTGATGTCCTTTTTTTCCCACAAATAGAGATTTCTTTTGGTGGTATTTGATCACCTCCGCGTTTTTTATTTTTTGCGATATAAACAGAAAAAGAGCGACAATTTTGGTAAAAAAAAATTTTTTTTGCTTTTTCCTATAAAAAAATTTCTTCCTCAGTTTAGGCTGATATGTATTCTGCTCCATATTTTTGGTAAAAAAAAATCACAATAAGCGTATATTGATTGGTTTGCGCAAAATTTATAGCGTCTACAAACTATGGGATAGATTTATGGCATTTATATTTAATTATTTTTTACATAGTAATGGCGGTGATCAGTGATTTTTAGCGGCACTGTAACATTGCAGCAGACAGATCGGACACCTAACTGACACTTTTGACACTTTTTGGGGACCAGTGACACTAATAAAGTGATCAGTGCTAAAAATATGTACTGTCACTGTGCTAATGACACTGGCTGGGAAGGGGTTATCATCAGGGGTGGATCAAAGGGGTAACTGTGTGCCTAGGGGGGTGCTTGCTAACTGTGTGTGGGGATGGACTCACTAGATGAACAGAGTGATCCGTGTTCCTGGTTAGCATCTCTGACAGAACGGCGGTCTGCCTTGTTTACATCTGCACACCATTGTTCTATCTCTGTGGGGAGCGATCATGGGTGGCTGGCGGACATCGCTTCCGCCAGACCCGCTGATTGGCTCCCCCTCTGGCCAATCAGCACGCAGCCTTCGCTGGCTATTGCACGAAATGGCCTACAGGTATGTAGTTTCATGCAATAGAGCCGACCTGCTGCAGTATACGTACATCAGCTGGTCAGCAAGTGGTTAATCTAATTATAATGCAGGATATTGATTTAAATGTGGAGCTGCAGAAGAGCAAACAGTGCTTTAATCTGGCCACCTGAGTTTATTTTTATGAAACATTTGTTAAATCAATAAATCTAACACTGAATTTTAAACACTGACATGGAAATTGAGCAAAATATTTTTTCAGGCAGTGCCCCTCCCGAGACTAGACTCTGGATCCACCTTTGGATGGACCAAGTGTAAAGTACCCCAGTCCCCGTCTGGAGCCTAACGCCCCGGGGGGATCAGGGCAAGGCCCTCTGATCTTCTGTACACCCGTTGCACGTTTTTGTGTCACCTCTTTATGGGTGTGCACATTTTTTTTTGGGCACCAGGTGAAGTTTTTGTGTGTATTTCACACGCCATGGGCTTTCAAAAAATAAAAATAAAAAATTCCATTGGAAATCTCCATCAATACCTCTATCCCAACTGAAAGTAAGAATAAGCAATATTAACCTCATGGAAAAAATATTTCACACCTTACATAATACAAACCATATATATGATAAGAAATGGGATCCTTGGTTCACACATTCTAAAAAACTTCTTAAACACGGAATAAAAAACATTTTCCATTAGATATCATTGAAGAATAAAAGTTGTTTTTTTTATTTCATTGACACCATTGTTATCATCTCCCATCTACTGTATACAATGATGTAATTATCTTTACTAGTAAATCTTATGTAATGCATTTTTATAGACATATGATATCACTTTTTGTACCATTCTTTTGTAAGTTCTCCCTCGGTTTCTTTATTTGTTCCAGACAATTCCTATTTCCATACCCTCCTCGCTCTTTAAGAAGCTCCGCCAACTGTTTTTGTCTTTTATCTGGAGGGGGGCTCGGCCTCGGATACGCTATGAAAATCTATCGCTCCCCAAGATTCGGGGGGGAGCTGGAGCTCCAGATGCCTCTCTATACTTTAGAGCAGCAGTACTCACGCGCATACTTGACTGGTTCCACCATCCCTCCACCAAATTATGGGTACAAATAGAAAGCCATCTCAATCCAATAGATCTCTGCACTTTGCCATGGACGCCTACTGAATTTCTGAAGGGGGGGTTACCCCTTGGCGACCTCACCCGGCAAACTATACAAATATGGACCCGAATGAATTCCTCCAAGACCTTATCCCCACTTAAGGGACCCATGACGCCTCTGTTTGGGACTCCGGCTTTTCCACCGGCACTACAGGGGGAAAGTTTTGGACCTTGGAGAAAGGAGGACTACAGACGACTTGCCCAAGTCCTTCGTTCAGAATCTTCTCTGATGAAAGACGCTCCCTCCAGCCCATCTCCCCTTACCATGACGCATTGGCTGCAGAGGCAACAAGTGATATCCTACATTCCTACCTTCCCTTCCTTGCCTGATATACTTAATGATTTAACAGACTTAGAGAACATGCTGCTTCAGGCCGACCCCCCCCCCACACATGTGGTCTCTAAACTCTACTCTCTCATACATATGGTTTCTAATCCGGACCTCCCCCCATACACACAGGCCTGGAAGGTAGACTTGGGCCACTCCATTTCACCTATTGACTGGCAAAAGAGCTTCATTCTGACTCACAAAACATCCTTAGCCTCCAAAGCTCAATAAAAGGGTTCAAGTTGTTGACCCGTTGGTACAGATGCCCCTCGACTTTACACTGAATGAACCCGGCACTCCCGGATCTAGAACGGTTCTGCCCAGATACTGGAGGTTGACGGACATGCCTTCCCTGGGGGAATGGGCAACTGAGGTGGACCGAATCAATAGCTTGGAAGGAATGTTGTCGCAGGAATCGGGTAAAGAGGAACAATTCTCCAAGACCTGGACCTCATGGTCTATGTTTCGATACTCCTCGGAATTTATTCCATGGGCAACAGAGGACTCTACCATCACATCTGAAGAAAATTTTACAGCGCACACATGCAAAAAAACATTCACCTCCAGCACGGCTAGTTTAAAAACACCTAAACATTCTCAAAAATACATCAAAAATATGGGGATTTGGTCACACCATAATGCTATATAGTGCTAAGCCCACTTACTGCGACAAAGTACCCCATGATTAGTGGGTCCTACACTATCCATAGATTGGGAGATCCTACTTCTCTGAACCATGAGAGCTACACTCTTCTAAATGGGAGAATATTGAGGACTCCACCTATGACACAAGTGGACACTAATGAGAGGTACTTAATGATGGAATAGGGGGCTCCTATCCCAAAAGGATTTGGTCAGAATCCATACAATAAACAAACAAGATATTTGGGGGGCACACCCTCTCATTAAAGCTGGTGCAGCCATAAGACCATACAGTAGACCACTGACTACCCGATCCACACAGGACATGCTCCATTCATTAGGGAGCGGTGCTGTCACATTCCCCGAACCCTGTGCAAGGAGGTCCAAGATCTACTCCCCAATATACTACAAAGTGGGGTGATACCGGAGAGTACGGGATTCTGCACATGGGGGGTGCGCACGCCGCTTGTGCTGTGATTACTAAAACCACAAGCTGATCAGTGGGTGCCGACCAATAGATGACCACCGGCACCCGCTGATCAGAGAGTGCCAGCCAATAGATGACCACCGGCACCCGCTGATCAGTGAGTGCCAGCCAATAGATGACCACCGGCACCCGCTGATCAGCGAGGAGGACGACAGGACAGATCCCCATCTATGTAAACAATGAGGAGCTCTGTCCTGTCAGCGGGGGATGTGCTGTTTTTTTTCCCTGCAAATTACATTCCTTAGTAAAAGCAGCACACTGTACACACAAAAACACTGGCTAGGCACACATTTAACCCTTTAATTGCCCAAGATGTTTAACCCCTTCCCAACCAGTGTCATTAGTACAGTGACAGTGCATATTTATAGCACTAATCACTGTATTAGTGTCACTGATTCCTACAAAGTTTCAGATTCACTCATATCACAGTCCCGTTATAAGTCGCTGATCACCGTCATTAATAGTATAAAAAAAAAATTCCAGTATTTTTCTTATAGTTTTTTAGACACTTTAACTTTTCTGCAAAGAAATCAATATACGCTTATTGGGATTTTTTTTCACCAAAAATATGTAGCAGAATACATATTGGTCTAAATTGATGAAGAAATTAGATTTTTTAAATGTTTTTATTGGATATGTTTTATAACAACCGCCCCATGAAAAAGAAAAATATTATTGAAAAAATAAAATAATAATTTTTGAAAAAAAAAAAATAATAATTTTTGAAAAAAAAAAAATAATTTTGAAAAAAAATCGTTTTTGAAAAAAAAAATTATAATATTTGAAAAAAAAAATTCTTTTTGAAAAAAAAAAATAAAATTCATTTTTGAAAAAAAAATTAAAATTCATTTTTGAAAAAAAAATAATCATTTTTGAAAAAAAAAAATCATTTTTGAAACAAAAAAAAAATCAATCTTGAAAAAAAAAAATCAATTTTGAAAAAAAAAATCATTTTTGAAAAAAAAATTCATTTTTGAAAAAAAAAAAATCATTTTTGAAAAAAAAAATTCATTTTTGAAAAAAAAATCATTTTTGAAAAAAAAATTCATTTTTGAAAAAAAAATTCATTTTTGAAAAAAAAAATCATTTTTGAAAAAAAAAAAATCATTTTTGAAAAAAAAAAAATCATTTTTGAAAAAAAAAAAAAAAATCAATTTTGAAAAAAAAAAAATCGTTTTTGAAAAAAAAAAAATCATTTTTGAAACAAAAAAAAATCATTTTTGAAAAAAAAAATCATTTTTGGAAAAAAAATCGTTTTTGAAAAAAAAAAATTATCATTTTTAAAAAAAAAAAATATTTTTGAAAAAAAAAAATTCATTTTTGAAAAAAAAAAAAACATTTTTGAAAAAAAAAATCATTTTTGAAAAAAAAAATCATTTTTGAAAAAAAAAATCATTTTTGAAAAAAAAAATCATTTTTGAAACAAAAAAAAATCAATTTTGAAAAAAAAAATTATTTTTGAAAAAAAAAATTCATTTTTGAAAAAAAAAATCATTTTTGAAAAAAAAAATCATTTTTGAAATAAGAAAAAAAAATCATTTTTGAAAAAAAAATCATTTTTGAAAAAAAAATCATTTTTGAAAAAAAAAAATTCATTTTTGAAAAAAAAAATCATTTTTGAAAAAAAAAATCATTTTTGAAAAAAAAAAATCATTTTTGAAAAAAAAAAAAATTCATTTTTGAAAACAAAAACAAAATCATTTTTGAAAAAAATGTTCAGCTCTTTCAGCTAATGATGGGACTTCAACTGTTTTACTACTATTTATACTTTTTAAAATATTAAGCTTTTTAACACTTTTCACAGTTACTCCGCCCACTCCAACCACACAACAGTTACTCCGCCCACTCCACCCAGTTACTCCGCCCACTCCAGTTGTAGAGGCAAGAACACTTTTCACAATTTCCCCAGAAATTGTAGCTTTTCTAGTTATTATTACTACTGCAAAACTAATCTTCTCCCTTCTGTACTCTGATCTCCGTGTCCTATAATATTCATCCAGCCTCACCCTGTGTAGGAGGATGTCACCCCTCCCCCATCCACATTCCTCTCCGGTGTCAGAGACTTTCAGTTTCGTTTCTCTTCTGCTGTCAGCGATGGCGTCTGGTGATCTGAGAGCTGAGCTGGAATGTTCCGTCTGTCTGAACATTTATACAGATCCTGTAAACCTGAGATGTGGTCACAACTTCTGCCGGGTCTGTATTGATCGTGTGCTGGATACACAGGGGGGGTCTGGAGGATATTCCTGTCCTGAATGTAGAGAGAAGTTTCCGGATCGGCCTGCACTGCAGAAGAACATGAAACTACGTAACATAGCAGAGACTTTCCTGTCTGCTCACCCAGATCGGGAGGAGTCCGGGGTCTTCTGCACTCACTGTGTGGACTCTCCTGTACCTGCTGTTAGATCCTGTCTGCTCTGTGAGGTTTCTCTGTGTGATAAACACCTGAGAGTCCACAAAAAGTCCCCAGAACACATCTTATGTGACCCCACCTTGTCCATGGAGAGCAGGAAATGCTCCGTCCATAAGGAAGTTTTGAAGTATTTCTGCACTGAGGATGAGACCTGTATCTGTATTTCTTGTTGTATGATTGGAGGACATAAAGGACATGAGATGGAGTCACTGGATGAGGCTTCTGAGAAGAAGAAGGAGACACTGAGGAATGTTCTGCAGAATCTTCTGACAAAGAGAGAGGAGACGGAGGAAAGAGTCCAGAGTCTGCAGGAACACAGGAGGAAAGTAGAAGAAGAAGCAGCTGGTGACACCGAGAGAGTCACTGCCCTGTTTAGAGATCTCAGGAGACGTCTGGAAGACCTGGAGAAGAGAATCCTGAGGGAAATCTCCGGGAGGGCAGAGCGGATCTCCATCTCCATTCGGGATCTGGAAATAAAGAAGGAGGAGCTGTCCAGGAAGTTGCGTCACATTGAGGAGCTGTGTAACGTGACGGATCCACTGACTGTCTTACAGGAATCAGACACAGGTGACTTGTGTGATACTGAGGATGGAGATAATGAGGACAGAGAGAGACATGAGGAACTCCTCCATGATGGAGGGGGTCTGGATGTGGATGGGATATCACACACATTACACACATTATCTGATATAATAACAGAGGTAAATGTATACTTCTATATACAGGGAGCTGCAGACATATTACTGGATGGAAACACAGCTCATAATTATCTACAGATATCAGATGTCAGGAAAATTGTATCCAAGTCAGATATAGAGCAGAATCATCCAGAAACACCAGAGAGATTTCAGGATTGTTCTCAGGTGTTGAGCAGTCGGAGTTTCTCCTCAGGGAGACATTATTGGGATGTGGATGTCGGGGGATCAGATATATGGAGAGTCGGGATGTGTTACCCCAGTATAGAGAGGAGAGGGGTGGGGTCAGTGATTGGAAATAATAAGAAGTCCTGGGGATTGGACAGGTATAATAATCAGTATTCTGTGATACATGACAGTTATAAGATCCTCTTACCCACCAATCCCTCCAGTAACAGAGTCAGGATATATCTGGATTATGAGGCCGGGCGGATCTCCTTTTATGATCTGTGTGACCCGATCCGACATCTCCACACCTTCACCACCACCTTCACTGAGCCCCTCCATGCTGTGTTATGGGTATATGAAGGTTGTATAAAGATATGTGGGGGGAGGTGGGAGATGTGAGAACTCCGCCCACAATCTGGTGATGTCAGATGAACGAGGGGAATTCATTTAATATTTATCCAATAGTATATAGCAGTGGGCGGAGCTTCCTGAAAGTTTTTCTACTATAAATAAATGTGAGATTTCTTACTGATCGCTGTGATTGGGTAGAATATCTGTCCAATTATTGGAGTAACAATAACATGTTCCTATTGGTCAGTGAGATATCTATCTATCTATCTATCTATCTATCTATATATCTATCTATCTATCTATCTATCTATCTATCTATCTATCTATCTATCTATCTATCTATCTATCTATCTATCTATCTATCTATCTATCTATCTATCTATCTATCTATCTATCTATCTATCTATCTCCCATGACAATCTAACATAATACTTTCTGTGATTTGTCACAGTATTTGACATCAGCCATCTCCTCCCCCTCTCTGCCCCTCCCCCTCCTCCTTCTCCTCCTCCTCCTGCCCCTCCCCCACATGTGGTCCCTCTGTGGGGGGGGGGCAGCCATGAGCAAACATAGAGGGGGGGTGGGGTCACTGTGATGGGATAGGATGGGGTCACCTCTCCTCTCTGCCCCTCCCCCTCCATACAATCTATAGTACAAAGAGATGGAAATAAATGGAACAATCGGAGAGGAAATCTATGAAGACGTCATCTAGAGATTTATTACTGGAAGAGAAAAAATGTGATCAGAGAGCCCAGACTGTTTTTAGGCAGAGTGGGTCAGGATTAGATCCCCTGTCAGGTTTTTTTCTTCCATCTGGGGCTCCATTACAGAGATTTCCCCTCACTTCCTGTCCAGGTGACAACATTTATCTAGACAGGAAATGAGGAGAACTCTCCAACAGGAACACAGACTGAAATAAGAATGATATGTTTAGTATAATAAGGAAGGGGGAGGTTTAGAGCCCCTGTCAGATTTTTATATGTCTGTGTCCCTGTACAGATTTCTCTCACTCCTTGTATTGTTGTCACCAGGACAGGAAGTGAGAGGAAATCTCTCTAAGGCTGGGATCACATTGCTGTGCAGATCACATGTCATGCCTGTGTAATGTGAATTCAACCGTACAAACTGTGTGACTGAAATCACATTCACACCAAAATGGTGCCGGACCCTTATTTTGGTCCTCACTGGAATCGGATCACATTGGGTGTCACATCTATACAATCCGATTCCTGCGCCATTTCAGCGTTTGCACTGCGATCTGCGAAGCGATCTGGGCGTGTCATTAACTTTCCATTGACCCCCCGCAGCAGTTCTCAGATGTCAGTGTGAACGTCCGGTGATTGAGGTGTGATGAGGGAACCCGCACAGGAATCGCACTGGTTCCCGCATCCCACAAGTCTCATCCCAGCCTAATGCTCCGTACACACGATCGAAATTTCCGTCAGAAAAAACTTGGATGGTTTTTCCGACGGAATTCCGCTCAAGCTTGCCTTGCATACACACGGCCACACAAAAGTTCTCTGAACTTTCGACCGCCAAGAACGCGGTGACGTACAACACTGCAACGAGCCGAGAAAATGAAGTTCATTGTTTCAGAGCATGTGTCGTTTTTTGCGCGTCCGAATTGCATACAGACAAACGGAATTTCTGATAGGAACTTTTTCCAATGGGAAAATAGAGAACCTGCTCTCAATCTTTTGCTGGTGGGAATTCCGCCAGCAAAAGTCCGATGGAGCAAACACACGGTCGGAATTTCTGACCAAAAGCTCACATACGATTTTTGCTGGCGGAATTTCCGATCGTGTGTACGGGGAATTAGGCTCCATTCACACCTATGCAGTTTGCGTTTCAGCCTTCCTTTTCGCTGTGCTTTCCACAGGTTTTTTTTTTTTTTTTAGATAATTTGCTGTTTGAGCAGATTTCAAAATGCAAATTGCGGCAAAATTGAAGTAAAAACGCTGTAAAAATGCACTACATGCTTTTCTGCAGCTTCTCCATTGAAGTCTATTGAACCATAAAAAGTAAAAACCTTTTTGCGTTGAAGGCTCCATTCAGGCCAATGCATTTTTTTCATTTTTTTTTAACATGGATCCCTATGGAACACGTTCATATCAATGCATTTTTGTGTCTCTGCATTTTTGAAGAGTATCAATTGTCAAAAGTGTGATTTTTTTTGGCTCAATTCACATCTATGTCTGTTGCTTTTGAGTGTTTCTGCAGTGCTTTTTGTGTTTTGAACATGTGATTTTACCGCGTTTTTGCCGTGCTTTGTGTTTTGCGTTTTTTTAATGCTCTTTTTATCTAGCAAAATTTTTTGTTGGGTAGAAAAATGTAAAACACAAATTGTGGCAAAAAATGCGGTAAAATCGCACTAAATGCTACATGCTCACTTAAGGCAGTCACAGCCCCTCCCCCCGACCCACTTCTATCCCCTTTCATAGCCCCCCATCAATCCATGTCAGATCCCAGAGTACTCACCTGTGTAAGATACATGGTGGGTTATGTCGGAGAACTGATGATGTCACCCCTCCATCATGTGACAGTATGTAAGTCCTGTGATTGGCTGCTCAGGTCTGATCACTGCATGTTGGGAGAACATCACATGATCCCTCATACCCGGGAAAATGGGGACTTATTGAGGACTTAGATGGAGGAACAACAAAGAAAAGTATAAGTGGGTGTGTATGGCTCTTGGATCACCTATAGAATGGGCGGGGCATTTGTTCTAATGGCTCCTCCCAGTAGATGAGCACTGTGTATAGTTACATACATAGTTACATAGTAGTTGAGGTTGAAAAAAGACACAAGTCCATCAAGTTCAACCTAGTGAGATGGGACGGTGAAGAATTGTACTTTATAGAGTTCCAGAGCTGAGAAATATGACTTATTGTCTGTGTCTGAGCTGTGATGTCATAGTAGAGAAATGGCTGCCGAGGGACCCAATGTGGAAAGTACAGATAGAGGCATACTTGCCTTTTAGGAACAAATCTATCTATCTATCTATCTATCTATCTATCTATCTATCTATCTATCTATCTATCTATCTATCTATCTATCTATCTATCTATCTATCTATCGGTTTATAATGTGTAGACGGGTCTCATTCCTTATTATTAATACATTTACAATTAGTTTATTCTATTGATTATTTTATTGTGTGAGGAAATAGAAATGTATAATAGATCTACAAATAAATAGAAAGAGATGAAAATCGATGGAAAAATCTCAGAGGAAATATATGAAGAAATTATCCCGAGATTTACTAATGAAAGAAATAATGGGATTTATCACTAATATAATGATATCACTGTAATAATGCATGATTACTAGAACTGGAATGTTATCCCATTATAATGTGTCCCCATAGAATGGATCACCAATAGAATTCTATGTGATCACTTTTATAATGGATCCTAATATAATGTATCATGTGATGGTGTATCTTATAATCACTAGATGTGTCCCGGTGATGGAGGAGGAATTTGGAAAGATGTTAATGTGAATAAAGTTTTTCTCAGTTGTAGATGTTAAGTGTTAGTGTTATACTTACCTGCTCTGTGTAATGGTTTTGCACAGAGCGTCCCGGATCCTCCTCTTCTCAGGGTCCCTCCCCTCCGGGCCCCTCCCTACAGCTGAGTACCCCCACAGCAAGCAGATTACTATGGGGGCACCCGAGCCGAGCTATAGCTTCCTGTGTCAATTCAGATATGGAGCCGAAGCCCGGTCCGCCCTCTTTCTCTCCTCATTGGCTGACTTTAATTGACAGTAGCAGGAGCCAATGGCACTACGCTGCTGCTGTATCAGCCAATGAGGAGGGGAGGTCCGGATGGGCGAGACACTCCTGCAACATTGCTGGATCTAGAGGGACCTCAGGTAAGTATTAGGGAGATGAGGGGGGCTGCTGCACACGGAAGGCTCTTTATCTTAATGCATAGAATACAATTACATTTCTAAATAAAATAATGCTAAATACTTTGCAACAATTTCCAAAGAGTGGCAAAACATGTTTCATAGCACAGCACGTGGTATTCATTTAATGCAGTACCACACTGTATTGTCTGCAGACCTTAATCAAATGTCATCACAGAGTGTACAAAACACCTCAATAGATAGAGTTACATGTTCCATAGATGAGGCAATTGTTATGAAGAAATAAAAATGACACAGCCGTATTTCAGAGATAATAGTCAGACAAATAACACAGTGGCTGGAGAGTATGTAAGCAGCTTGATTTGCAGCAATGTAAGATGGAGAGACAAGGCAAGTTTTTAAAAAAATGTATAAAATAAAAATTACAGTGATTATGCCGAAATATTGCAGAGACATGCTGCAAATCATGTAAGCCTTTTAAGTGGGTCTAATTTGAAGAGGGAGAGAATCAAGGAGTTTTTTTTTTTAGCAAAAAATAAATATTACACTGATTATGTTAAAGACATAAATAAGAAGTATTACAGGGACATGATGAACATCCTGTAAGCCTTGGTGGTAGGTCTCTTTTGAAGAAGGAGAAATGAGGCATTTTTTATCCAGAAATAAAAAATGCATTGGATTAAATCAGAGTCAAGAGGCAGAAATCCTACAGAGACACACTGCACATCATATAACCCTTCTAGTAAGCTGCATTTGAATATCGAGAGATGAGACATTTTTACCCAGAAATAAAAGTCAGTTTGCTAGGTCAGAGACATGCTACACATCCTGTAGTCCTTTGTAGCGGGCTTCTGTAGAAAGAGAGAGACATGAGACACTTTTTTAACCCAAAAAAAGGAATTGCATTGGACTATGTCGTAGACAAGAGGCAGAAATTTTACAGAGATCCTTTGCCCATCACGTAAGCGTGTTTTAGTATTCCGCAATTGAATATGGGGGGGCACTTTTTTTACCTGAAAATAAGAATTACATTGAATTAAGTCATTTTATATTATAGAATTGGAAGAAATATGGCAGATACTGCATGTGTAATGATATATTTCCGGAAAGCCTCCTTTGATTAAATTAATCTCATGCAGATTTTAGGACAAAGAACAAAAAAACCTGTTTATTTTTGTCCACTTTAAAAGGAAAGAATGAATATTGTACATATTGCACAGACAGTATTGCTATTTTATTTTTCTTGTCCGCATTTTATAAAGTACAGAACACGTGCATTTTTCCAGATAAAAAATATATGCAGTATATTTCACATAGAGATTGAATAAATAACTGAATCATTCCATAGACACCATTTAAGCTACATAGTTATGTTGCTTTTGGAATATAGGGACCACAGTTTCAACCTTAGAGTGTTTTTTCCCTGGAAAGAAGGTTAGCATTAAAGGGCTACTAAACCCTTGTTTTTTTTTTAAAACAAACATATCATACTTACCTCCACTGTGCAGTTCATTTTGCACATAGTGGCCCCAAACCTTGTCTTCTGGGGTCCCCCGGCGGCGCTCGCGGCTCCTCCTGGCATCTGGAAACCCCCTAGAAAAAGAGCTCTTCCAGGGGGTTACTGCCGGTTCACTCCCAAATCCAGCATTTGCATCTATAGACACAGAATGCCGGACTCGGCCCCGCAGCCCCAGCGCCCGCGACAGTGGATTTGATTGACAGCAGCGGGAGCCAGTGGCTGCGCTGCTATCAATCTATTCATTCAAGAGCCGAGACAACGGGCAGAGAGGTAGAGCGCGTCTCCACCATGGGAATGAACAGGATCAGGTGAGTAAAACGGGGGGGGGGGTTCTGGGGGGATGCTGAGTGACAGAAGTTGTTTTCACCGTAATGCATCAGTGCTGCCTTTTAGTACCCATCAGTGCCGCCTATTCGTGCCACCTATCATTGCCCATCAGTGCCACCTATCAGTACCCATCAGGCTGCATTCACACTACAGCACTTTGAATTGCAGGCAGACCTGCCACGGATCTGCCCGCGATTTGACAGCGCTGATGTGTGAATGACAAAACACGGACCTCGCATTTGAGATGCCATTCATTTGAACGACACCTCAAATCGCGGTGTGGATCTGCTGCTATTGTCGCAAGATTAAAATGTGCTGCAATCGTGGCAACCTGCATCGCGGGACGCACGTCACCCCAAAGTAGCTCCTGAACTATTTTTGGGCGACATGTGTCCGTGATGTGGGTTGCCACGATTGCAGCACGTTTTATTGTGCGATAATCACAGCAGACCCGCACCGCGATTTGAGTTCCACGTTTTGTCATTCACACATCAGCGCTGTCAAATCACGGCACATCCGCGGCAGATCTGTCCATGATTCCAAACACTGGGTCCTCTATATGGAGAGATCTGGGGGTCAAAAAGACCCCAAATCTCTCCTTTACTTTTAAAAAAGAAGATCAAATACAAAATAATAATTTACTAACCCCCTAGACTGGAAGTGACGTCATCATGTCGCTCCATTCCTCCAAGATCATAGAGGTGATGGGGTGTGTGGAGGGGGGATGTCTAGTCCTGCCGTTTCTAAAGGGATCCAGCAGCAAATGAGCTGTTCGAGCCATTTTCAGAAAGCTAGCCGGCTGAAAACAAAAACACTGGGGTTATGGCTGATAGCTTCATCCATAACGTATAAATATATATTGCGGTTGGCAACTATGGGATAGATTTATA
This sequence comes from Aquarana catesbeiana, assembly GCF_042186555.1. Classification (NCBI taxonomy): domain Eukaryota; kingdom Metazoa; phylum Chordata; class Amphibia; order Anura; family Ranidae; genus Aquarana; species Aquarana catesbeiana. The sequence continues at coordinate 730,064,022 of NC_133326.1, read as the reverse complement.
GAATTTTCATTATTTTTTATTAGTAATGGCAGAGATACTAATAGTGGGACTGCAACATTGCGGCGGACAAATTGGAAACTGACACTTTTTGGGAACCAGTGACAATAATACAGTGATCGGTGCTAAAAATATGCACTGTCACTGTACTAATGACACTGGCTGGGAAGGGGTTAACATCAGGGGCGATCAAAGGGTTAAATGCGTTCCTAGGGAGTGCTTACTAACTGTGGGGGAGGTGCTTTAACTGTAGGAAGGCAAAGATCCATGTTCCTGCTTAGCAGAAACACAGGATCTCTACCTCCCCTTCTTACATAGGCAGATGACTGTTCTGTCTCTCTTGGGAATGATCGTCGGCTTCCAGCGAACATTGGGTCTGCCTGACCCACTGATTGGCTCCCGCTGTGTCCAATCACATCAGAAGCGGGTCACTGGAGGCGCGCATGCCCACCCCAGACCCGGAAGTGCAGAATCACGTACAGGTGGGTGATTCTGCACAGGAGAGCCACCTTGCCGCTGTATATATACGGTATACGGTCAGCAAGAGGTTAAAGTCTATGGACACAAGTGGGATAGAAGTCGCCTTGAAGTAGTACAGGAACCTTCTCTAAAGTTGGAGTGACTACAGTGGTACTAATTAGGAGATCGCTCTCATTGACTAACATGGGATTTCACATGTCTTGGGGTCTTACAAGTCGGATCCCAAGTCACAGTAATGTGAACCGAGCCTAAAAGGAAGAGGATGCCGTATCCAAAAATAATGGAAATTTGTTTACTTAAAAATCAATCTACCATCACAATATTACATAGATGATATCAGCAACTGTGAAGTTTTTAGCAACCTTGTTCTTCCTCAATATAAAGTGAAATAATCCCGAAGTGCTCCCTCTTTGTAGTATTGTGGTCAGTGGTAGCTCGTCCATAAGGGGCGCTGCCCCCCTAATCCATGTGTCCATCCCCCTAATCTACATTCAGGGCACTGGACGCATGGATTCCAATGTTTTTTTTTTTTTTTAGAAGCACGTGATTAAAACCTGAAGCTCTAATTGGCTTCAAAAAAGGGTGGGCTCGGGAGCACAGTGAGCCCACCCAGTTGTGTGACAATAGCGAAATAATATTCACTATGGTCTTCCTGATTCTCCTCCATGCCAATCAGGAAGCCTGCCCCGATTGGCTGAAAGGAAAAGCAATCATATTGGTCACCAAAGAGGAGGAGAAGATGCAGGGGAAGCCGCCATTAAGCCGAGGAGGAGGAGATGCAGGGTGTCACATACCTGGTAGGTTTTGAGCCTGAAGTGCAAAGAAGGACCTCCCTTACAGTTCCCACTCCCGTTCCCCTGGAATGGAGACAGAGGGCCCAGGAGTGAGGAGTGGTATGGGTGCCTGGCAGGATCAACAGTCACCGGAAGTTCAGGAGTGGTGGCACCCTCTGGAACCTGAAGCTGAAGCGGAGACTGGAGACTGGAGACTGGAATGCAGGGAGGACCAGGAACCCCAGCAGGTAAGTAAGCCGGACTGAAAAGCTGGGCTGGAACCAGGAACAAAGCAGCAGGTAGTAGCCTGGAACGCTGGACTGGAACCAGGAACAAGCAGCAGGTAGTAGCCTGGAACGCTGGACTGGAACCAGGAACAAGCAGCAGGTAGTAGACTGGAACGCTGGACTGGAACCAGGAACAAGCAGCAGGTAGTAGACTGGAACGCTGCACTGGAACCAGGAACAAGCAGCAGGTAGTAGACTGGAACGCTGGACTGGAACCAGGAACAAAGCAGCAGGTAGTAGGCTGGAACACTGGGCTGGAACCAGGAACAAAGCAGCAGGTAGTAGGCTGGAACGCTGGGCTGGAACCAGGAACAAACAGCAGGTAACAGACTGGATACTGGTATGGGACAGAGGAATGGTCAAACAAGCCGGTGGTCGGTATCGGTCGAGCAGCAGAGGTACCAGGGATTATACAGAGGGATGGTCAGGCAAGCCAAGAGGGTCTGGTGCAGGCGGATAGCAGGATGGTCAAACAGTAAGCCGGGTCAGATAACAGAGTACACAGGTCAGATCAGGTTAAGGCACACGGAACGCTGTAGAGCTGACAGCGGGGATTGAGTGTGACGGGCCGGTTTAAATAGCCTGCCTGGCACCAGCGGGGGTGCGCGCGCACGTGCCCGTGCGTGACAGCACCCGTGAACACGCGCCCGTGCGCAGTGGAACCCGTGGCCGTGTTCCCGTGCATCTGGATCGCCGATTACTGGCAGGATCTTCATGACATTGCCCCCCCAAGGGGCAGCCTCCGGATGCCCCTTTGAAGAAATTTCTCTGGATGGGACCTTTTAAAAGACTGCAATAGATCTTCAGCATGAATATTGTCCTCAGGATCCCAAGAATTTTCTTCTGGGCCAAACCCCCCCATTTTATCAGAAATTGATTTTGGTTACCTCTTTTCCTATGGTCCATGATAGCCTCCACTTCGAATTCCTCCTCCCCATCTACCAAAATTGGATCAGGAGGATCCGTACTTCGGCCTAGAAATGGGTTGGAAATAGAGGGTCTGAGCAGGGACACATGAAATACTGGATGCACTCTTAGTGAATCCGGGAGTTCAAGTTCGTATGCCACCTCATTAATTCTCCGCTTGACAGGAAATGGCCCAAGAAACTTGGGGCCCAAATTCTTTGAAGGGCAAGCCATCCTGAGATTTACTGTAGATAACCATACCTGGTCCCCGGGTGTAAGTAACAGCTCACCTCGCCTTTTCTTATCGAAGGTTGCTTTATTATATTCCTGGGTCCTTGTCATGGTCTCCTGTAAAACTTGGTTGTTGGAAGTAAAGAAGTCCAACCTCTCCTGAACTGCGGGTACTGTACACTCTGGAAGAGAATTAGGCAAAAATGAAGGGTGGAAACCATAATTCGCAAAAAATGGAGTTTGTTTGATAGCGGAATGAATAGAATTGTTGTAGGCGAATTCGGCCAATGGGAGAACAGAAATCCAATCATCTTGGGCAAAAGAAGAAAAACAGCGTAAATATTGTTCAAGAGTCTGGTTTGTTCTCTCTGTTTGCCCATTAGTCTGGGGATGATAAGCAGATGAAAATGAGAGCTCAATGTTCAATGTTTTACACAGAGACCTCCAGAATCAGGAGGTAAAATGTACCCCCGATCTGAAACTATATTAACTGGTACCCCATGGAGCCTGATGACTTCTTTAATGAATGCCTGTGCCGTTTCTGTAGCTGAAGGAGTGCCCTTCATTGGGACAAAGTGGGCCATCTTCGACAACAGGTCTACTATGACAAAAATTGAGGTGAAGCCCCCAGCCGGAGGTAATTCTACAATAAAGTCTATAGAGAGCATTTTCCAAGGCCTATCTGGGACAGGCAATGGTTTTAGCAGTCCCCATGCCTTGGTCCTGTGCCCCTTGTTCCTGATACAGGTGGTACAGGACTCAACAAATGCCCTACAATCTTCGCGTAGCTGAGGCCACCAGAAGGTACGCTGTACCAGATCAGTGGTCTTAGCCACGCCAAAATGCCCAGCCAATGCATGATCATGACAGAGTTCTAGTACTGAAACTCGTAGTGTTTCAGGTATAAGGATCCTATTCTCATGCCTCAGTAACCCATCCTTAACTTAGAGTTCTGCCTTAATGGAAGATCCCAATCCTGCGGAAGCCTGCTTAATCTGGGAAAGCTGGTTTCCCTGAAGCAAAAGAAAATTCCCCGGGGACAGAATGGTGTCTGGAGGGGAAATCTCTTGAGACTTGTGAAACATCCTGGATAGGGCATCAGGTTTGGTATTTTTGGAACCAGGGCGGTAGGTGACATGAAAGGAGAACCTGGAGAAAAAGAGAGCCCACCTGGCCTGACGTGGCTTCAATCTTTTT